>NC_089993.1:11067277-11373728 GCF_036417845.1 Apteryx mantelli
AAGAGTATCTTCAACAAGAAATAGTGATATTCCACTGGGATCTGATGACCTTTTTTCTTTATAGTGAGAGAAGTGGAAATATGCATGTTACTTCTGTACCAAGAGGCCTCTACTCAAATCCAGCTTTTTCTGTAAATCATTCACTTGCTGTTTAACATACCAACTTTATATAAACTTGAAAGTAAGGATTGGAGTGTAAACAAACCCTGTGGCAATTTGATGATAAAGTGCTTAATATGGCAGTTGAGATAGCTTTTTTTTTTTTGTTGTTGTTGTTTAAAGTTGGGCAACAGACAGAGGGTGAATCTCTTTAAAATGGCAGTGCCAAGGCTCTTTGCTGTTAAATTGCTATGAGCCTGCCTGCAGGAGAGAGAAAAAGTACAATAGATGTGCTGGGAGGGCAGGGGGAACAGGGGCAAAAGCTGCTTCTGACCCTGAGCAGAGGGTCTGGAGCTCTGTGGCCCTTCACCTTCTAGCCCAGCTGCTGCAGAGGAAGATAGTAATCCAAGTCAGCAAAGGTTTAAAAACCTTATTACACTGAGGGAGCTGGGACTGCATGCACAATGCCTATTACTTAGAGCAAAGAAGTGCCAGTCCTGCTCTTTTCCTGACAAGTGTCTGTGAATAGCTGTTAGCCTACAATACCACAATATGCTGGTACAGGGCATTCCTGCTCTTTTGTCACAGCACGTTTTCCTGCAGTGGTGAGCCAGACAAGGGAACTGATTTGGCTTTTAAAATTCCTTCTCCTTTCTCTAATTGTCACTTTTAACCCAAATCACTTCAGTTATCATATTTATCAGGTTACCAGGGATTGTACCATAAGCTGTTGTGCTTGTGATGTAAATAAAGTATACAACAGGTGGGATGCTGCATAGGAGGGCAGAAGGGCCATGTTGGGGAAGAAAAGAAGGGTGGGGGAGGCAGGGTAGACCAGAAACTCTTTAAGCTGACACTGCTGTTGAAGCCAGTGATTCAGGAAATTATGGCCTTAGATGACAGGCTGATCTGTAATCAGACAAGTCAGTTTCTCAGTCTGTGGAACAGGGCTAACACAGTTTAGCTAGTACATCCTATTGCTTTTATTTCTAAATTGTCTTGGAATGCTTGGAAATATTTGAGAGATGATCGCAGTCATAGTAGCACAGGAAGGAGATTGCAAAAAAGGGCTGATACCATGCCGTGTCCTCTAATCACTGAAACTTGTGCAAAATGGCCTCCCTTCACTCTATGCCCTATTCATCATTCTGCACTGGTACCTGACAGAGCAGGTACCTGACATAGCAGCAATCCCAATTATGGGATGCTGAGCATCACGCTCCAGTGATCTCTGGCTCCTGAGTAGTGCTATCTGGAGCAGTTGTTAATTAGTAAGTCTGTTCAGCCTCAGTTTACAGCAAAATTTTGCCAAGGAACCCAAGTATGACTGAATCAGGAGGCATAGTGGTCAACTATTTCTGTGGCTCAAAGTGAAGTGGGTATAAAATGATGCCTATTCAAAATGGTGGCAACTTGAACTTTTTTGCCTCCCTGGGGTAAAAGAGTTCAAGACTGCAGAACCAAACACTGTATGTCAAAATCTTGACTTTGTATCTACTTTTCACAACAGATGTCATGTCCTCCCATTGTAGGGTGTCTACACTGACCTGGGTTGTTCCCCTACTGGCCTGCCATAATCTAAGCAGATCTTCTTGACAGGCAACTGAGTTGGAGGTGGTGGTGGCTAGACACCCTTAATCTTAAGAACTTGGACTTCTAGACTTTGCTCTTGCCATGGTTCATTATGCTTTTCCTTGCAACTATGAAAACAAACTGGAGAGCCAGAAAACCTTGTAGAATGCTTGGGATTAGACTTGAAAAGATCCATGGGTCTTCCTAGACATAGCTTAACACTGAGATGTTTCAACTGAAGATGCTTACCAAGAAAGATCATATGCCATATGGAAGGGGTATCTCTTCAGCTTTTTTTCATTAAAAACAATGCTAGTGAGCTTTGCTTATCTGAGGGTTGCCTTGGTAGTTTGGCAGGGACCAATCTGATTTTTTGCAAATACTGAGTATGTTCTGTGGTTGGTATTGATCTGGAATATACAACTGGATGCTGGAAGTCTGTATCAAGACATCCACAATCCTGTCTATACCAGAGCCTGCCCATCGCTGCTTCTTCCATGCCATAATCCTCCAGGCTTCCTACATTGCTAAAGCATGCCTGAAAAAACAGAAGGAAACTACTTGCCATCTGTTACATGTTCTGTGAATTTATTTGAACCTCAGTGTAACTGCATGCAGTTCGCATGCTTCTCTTTACAAGCCTAGCCTACTCAGTGCAGCCTTTGCTTCACACACACTGTCCTTATGCCTTGATCTGCTTCTCAGGAATTGTTGACACTGACCTCTGGGACTGTATTCATTGAGCATACTTCTGACAAAAGGTACGAATGCTTAACTGATGCTCCTAAATACTTATGTGGTAATCAAGGTACTGATCTAGTACATGGAGCTCAAACAGGCAAAATACCACTTTTAAGCACTGTCAGAGTACTTGCTTTTTGTTTCACTTCATTTTTTTTCACTGTGCTCAGCAAGCTTTTCAGTCTCATGTTAGAGGAGATCGTTAGCTTATTCAGTTGCCTGATGAACTGTTTTCTAAGATAACTGGGATTTCTGTAAGAATTAATAGCTACCAGTTGAGCTATTCAATGGCAGGGGAATTATGAAGTTGTGAAAATTGAGCCTGTTTGAATGCCAGAAGCTGCTAGTATTTGGAACAAATACAAGTTGTTAAAAGCTTGCTCTGTGGTGTCTCTCTAGCTAGAGAGGGAAGTGTGTAGCAGATTTAGAGTAATCCATCAGATGTACCTAGCTGTCTTCTTTGTGATTCCAAATCTCTGATTTGATAGGGATAAAAAAGCTAATGTGAATGGCTTGGACCCATAATTAGGCATAAGTCTGAACTAGATCTGTGCATATCAACTCTTCAGTCCTGTGAGAGGGGAAGGATAGGTCTCAAATTTGATTTTTCTCAGTTTGGAACCCAACCCTAATTGTAATGCTCTAGCTGCCTCACAGTGCTCTGTACATATTCAAGGACTGGTCCATAGTGCTTGCTGAAGGATTTTGAAGTTTTTGTAGGAGATTGGTATGGCCAGTCTAAGGAGAGATGAATCAAAGCAGTCTGTCAACCAGCAAGTCCCCAGGTGAGTGAGCATGTCATTTTGACTTGCTGGCATTCTCAAGGACTTGATTCCGTCCTTGTGTTAGCTCTTTTGAGACTATATGCCATGCCAGAGTACTGGGAATGCTCTCTCGCCCTTCCCCTGCCCCCTATATCAGTGGCTGCAATAGTCCCGTCAACAGGTGTTCTCAAAATATCTAAACATTTTGTCAGGAATAGTCTGAAATAACAAGGAAAGGAAAGATGCATCTGTCCTTTGCATTATCTTCTGTGATTGTTGTAGTGATAGTGCATGCACGTACATACATGTATATGTGTATCTCTCTATGTGAAGTAATAGACTTAATAGCTCAATGAAAAATCCTGAATCCAGAAAGTGAAACTTTCAAAAGCATCAACAGTCATTTGACTTGATGCAGAGATTTGCTAGCAGTGAATGCTTTGGAAATAGCTGGAAATGTATTTGCTTTTAGCCCAGCTGAGGGTTCAGCCAAGCTCTGCCAGCCATTGTATCCTTCTGTAGGAATGTGGATAGACCAGGATGCTCACTGAGAGAACATTTAAATCAGAATCTAAGGGATTACTTCATGAAAATAAAAAATAAATATACTAATAAAAGGCAGAAGTGTTTGCAAACAAATGAACGAATCTCAAAGCTTCTCATAAGCATATTATAGAAGCAGCAAGAATAAATTAAGGGCTTTCTTTGAAATTTGTGCTTAATAGCACCAGGGTGTTATTTTCTCCTTACAAGAAGCTTGGCAGTCGGTAGGCAGCTGGTGTATGGAGACTGTCTGTGATGCAGCGCAATGTTGCCTTGCTGTGCGCTCACCTGCCCCCATCTTGCTGTGTCCATGGCTAGCTGCTCTCTGCTGTTCTGGTCAGGCTGCTAAGCTCTCTGGGGCTTGGCTTGTGTTCATACAGTGCCTGGCACAGTGTTGTTCCAGACAGTTTGGGGGTTCTGAGCTGTCACCTGAATTATGAATGATGTACTGTCCACCTCATCCTAGTGGTGCTATAACCAGTAGTACTAGTGGTACTGCCTACCACTAGTGATAGAAAAAAGAGATATCAGGAGTTGCTCCATGTGAAATGAGCAGACTCATAAGCCTGTGCTTCTGATTTTTCTCCTCCCCCTCTTGATCTTTAATTTCCTCTGTATGAGGTAATGTCTGATCCAGTTCACAGAGGAAGACTTTGTCTAGAGTATGACAGTCAGAATATGAACCTGATGCTGGTCTCTCTTCTATACATGTTGTTCCCGTGCACGAAGCCAGCTACTGGAGGGAGGAATCTTTGACCGTATGGTTTCTGCAGTGCTCTTCTGAGGGAGCTGTGCAACAGGAGCATGATCAGTCACAGAGAAGCATGTCCCTGTAGAAAGCTCCAGCTTTGTTCATTGGCTTTCTCTTCCTCTGGCCTCAAACCAAGGGATACAGGCCTGCAGGTGTGCGGCAAGTCTTAACTTAGGCTGTGAGTTGTTAAATGTTTTTTGGAACGGCTGTTTTACAACTACAAGGCTTAAAGACTCCTTGTTTTAAGTGAAAACTTAAAAGCAGGCATGGATGATGTGGAATGGGGCTAGGAGGCTCAGTATCAGGCAGCAGAGATGCAAATTCTTTGAGATATGATTTTTAAATTGTTCTTATAGGTTTCATTCACAATTTCCAGATTGTACCACAACAACTTGTCACACCAGTGGTCCCATAGCTTATTCCCAATAGGAATGAGAAAAGATAGCTTGTACCTTGGTTCCAGTTTTTAGATGTGTATTGGGGGGGAGAATTGTGTAGGATTTTTCTTTGAGGATTTGTGTATGTGCATTGCTGGGTGCTTCTTGCTCTTTTGCTAACAAAATTCCCATCCCATCAGAGGGGCAGGACTGGCTGCAGTGCACAGTAACATAAGATAAAGGTTGTCTCTGTAGTAAATGATCGGTGTTTCCTGAGCAGCAGAGATCCCTTTAAACTTGAGTGAACAAGGTCTCTAAGAGAAAAATGGTATATGAAAGGGAAGATGGTGATTTTTCAAAGTGAAGTAATCTCTTTTGTGGCCATTCACTTTCTAATAAAATCTTTTTCTAAAACTTAAGATTTCTTTTCCACTTTCTAGAGCTGTTTTCTCTTCCTTCCCTTCAGACACTTCCTTCCCTCTAAAACTTTATTTTAAAACGAGCCAGCAATAAAATACCATACACTATCAGCGGCAGGGTTGAGCTTAACCAAATATGTGCAAGTCCTCTTGCTAAAACTAAACTAATCATGAAGTAAAAGTATTATTCACTGTGGACTTTAAATGCTAATCCCATTTAAATGTTTGTGCTTATTGCAAAAGTAATAGGAGGGGCACAGTGCTGGATTGGCTGGGGTCTGCAGGAGTTAAACATATTTCAGGGTGTGCAGCTGAGTTGACCCAAGAAGTACTGCTTGGAAAAAAGAATTTGAACCATTTTTAAGAAATGAATTGAAGTGCCTGTGTTAAATTTAAAGTATCTTAAACCAGCACTTGTCCTTTTTTTTCCCCCCCATGGGTCAGTGCAAGCCAAGAAACACTTTTCAGAAGTTGTGTGTTATGTGGGCTGCTAAACAAAAAAAGTAATGAAAAAAATTAATTCGGTTCTGCTTTAGTAGGTAGAGGAATTATAGATTATCCACTCTCAGGAAGTCAAAAACTTCAGATGTGCTGAATCTGAGCCCTGCTATCACCACCAAAAGCAACAAATCATACAGCTAAAACCTCTGGCCACCTCAGCCTTTTCTAGTGCAACAATACTGAAGTTTGTATATGGCAGGTATGTGGTGACTTTGCTACCATCATCTTTAGCTTCCAGGACTGGGTCACATGAAAACAATGTTTGCCAGATCAGTGGTGGTAAACTTCCCCAAAGATGAGATGAAGCCTCCAAGGAACTTTGCAAAAAGGTGCAAAAGATATAAGTACTTACCTTAGACCTCTTATCTTTAGCCAAGAGCTAATCCCTGAGCATTTGGCCAAGGCAGGGTTTTCCTTCACTGCAACAAGGAATTAGGAAAGACATCCCTGAGGAACACCCAGTTATTATGCATGAACTTGTAGCTTTATACTTAAAAGTAGACTGTCAGAAGATGGGTTCAACAATATGTAGCATAGCTCCTGCATTTTATAAGACCAATAAAACACCCTTCACACAAAATGTCTTCCTGTGGCCAATCTTAATGTGGTTTTTAGCAGTGGGATTTGCCTTGCAGAAATTTATCTTGTACCATTTTGCAGTAATCCTTAAAGCTCATGAAGGTGAAAGGTAGATTTGCTCTCATGCTGGTGACTGAATAGATGACCTGGTTGTTGTAGGAAGGAGTGTGTTCCTGATGTGCAAATTCTTCCTATTTTTCTCTGTATTTTTCAGCCCAACAAAAATCTTCTGTTTTTTTTTGGAAGCTTCCATTCCATGGAATAAATTCTGCAGTCCTTCCCAGGTAGGTAATGTTATACCATAGTTATTCAGACACATTCCCTTTGAGGTATTATAATTGATTCTGCTGGCCGGCTCTAAGGGGGTATGGCAAACATAGCCACCATCATTGGGGTCCATTGGGAGAATCCACCCTCACTTCTTACACTGGAGTACTCTGACTACTTGTCTTCCTGATAGCTGGCCTTGGAATCTGACCAGTTCCCCAAACTCATTGTTCCTGCAGCATGGAAGGAGTTAATTATGCATTTTTCTGATTATTTTAAGGATTGGAGAGGGTGGAGGAAGAAAATGGAGAGGCATGTTATTTGTTGTATTTCTAAGTTCTGTCGTTTTTCTTGTAGTGAGTGACGTGTTCTTTCTACCTACTTTTGACTTCACTTTCTTATACCGTATGTGTAAACAAAGTACTTAATTTAAAAATTCTTCACTACAAATATTTTTCTTAAACTGCTTTTTCTTCCCAAGACAATTGAAATCTATAGCATTTTCTACACAAGACCTTTAATTCTTGTAAGATGGGTCATATTTTGGTTTTGAATGCATCATTGTTGTTCTTTCTGCAATCTGAAGCCCCAGCAGCAAAATTTTCTTTAGAAAAATAAAATATTCTGACTGAAATCTTAAAGTGCTGCAAGAGAAGTTCTGGCAATTGGTCTTGGATACGAGCACAGGATTTAAAGTTTATCTAGTAGAGGAGGTGAGAAATGGTTAGATCTTGCAGTGTTTTAGGTGTTAACATGGTAATAGATGAAAAAGTTGACTCAAAGTTAAATGGTGTGACTGTACGTACACACACACGCATACACACATATACTTGGGTTTATACATATGCATGCACATAGGTAGGTTAGCTGTGGCTGCCAGCTGTTATAGGCCAGATATAACAACGATTAAGCATTGCTTGGGAGGCCGGGCATAAATACAGATCTCTCCAGAGGCCTATTCTCTGACTGCAGCACATCATCATCTGTCCCCTGCTGTGCAACCTTTTATTATGTGTTTTCCAGTATGTGACAAGCACCACTCTGCTGCTGCAAGGTGGCCTGTGGATAAAAACCAAGAAGTATGGCAAATCCAGAACAAAATAACATGGGTCATTTAGAAAGATGTCTTTGACAGCTCTTACCAGGACTGGCTCTCCAGGTTTGAGAACAATGTGTGCGTTGTGACTAACGAGCCCACAGATACAGTGGCTGCATTTGATAGCAAATCCTGCCCTTAGGCTGCTGTCCTCTGCTCTCTAGCTATCCTAAATTCTCTTGAGTTCTGATGTGTAATCATCTATGGTTTTCGTCTGATACATATGGTTCCTTTTATTGTGGTGTTGTATGAATGTTTATGAAAGGTTATTAACAGCACTGAGTTTGGCTAGTGCATGGCATGCTGCATACAGATAGGGAGTAGGTTTTTTGTGCAACTCAGACTATTCCTTCCTGACCTGAAGGAGCTCTTCATTCAAGCTTTAATTTCACCTAAGCAGAGAATATCAAGTGATAGGGTAATTATAAGCTGTGAGCTATAACTTTGAGTCCTGAGAGTTGTAGCAATTTTGTGAATTTACAGCCTAGTCTGGAGCTTATCAGGCTTAACAGAACCCACTGACATGTCAGATGGGAGTAACTGGTGGCTAACAAGGAACCCCCAGTTGAATGCAAGAATGGTGAGAGCTAAGATGGCTTTGGAATATTAGAATTTTTGCTGTGCAACCTGTATTCTCTTGCTCCCCAAGCCCTAGTGAACATAATAGGATTACAATTTTCAGAATAGAAAGGGCTTTTCTGCCAGCAAATGCTGAATTAATGGAAACTAATTATCTTGAGATAGTAATTTTTGCCAATATATCTGAAAACTACTTGAGTTCCTTCATTCTGCTTTTTTTAAGACTCAAACAGTTGATATAAACTGTTTTGATCTTGTCAGAAGGAAGTAGTCAGATATGGTTGGGGAAAAAAAGTGAAATTTTGGTTAGAAACTTCAAATTTCTTTGCAAATTGAACAGAAAAGACTTGGAAACATTTTTAACATCCTTGGAATGTCAGTTCACAGTTTAGCACTATTAGAGTTTCAGCTCAGTAGTAAATTAAAAATCAGGATCATCTAACTAGACTTTTAAGATCTGTCACATCGTATACAATATCTAGAAAACTACCAGGCTGTGTTCTCCTTTCATTTAAATTTGTTTTCATCAATTATAACATAGTATTGCACAAAATACATTCTCGTTAATGCACGCAATATCAGTCACTGTACAACTGTATACCTATGCTGTGACAGATGGCTATGAAGAATCTTATAAGGGAGAGACTGAAAGAATTATTTGACTGTCTTTTGAGATAAGATTTCCTTCATGCTTGCTATTGAGAAAATGTAGTAGCAGCAGAAGATGAAGTGTCTGGTCTTTAGCAACATGCTAAAGACCCAGAGTCTGTAGGGGGCATGAAGTTTTAGCAAATTTAACATTTTTACTTTAGGTTGTAATCAAGCTGTCTGAGGAAGTATAGCAATAACAACTGGCTGCGTTTACTGAAACACCTAATGAGTCTCAGCAGAAGTGTACTTTCTTAGCTGGGTGACTTGTTCAATTGGCTTGTCAGAGGCTGGATTGTATACAGGGGTTTGCAGTCTCTGTGCAGGCCAAGATTAGAGATACTGAATTCAGACTGAACTACTGTGCTGTTTGCCCTGTTACTGTCCTAATTGAAACCTGGCAGAAATCTGACCGGAGATATATAAAGCAACCAAACACCAATGAGAGACAAAGATCCATGCTTTAAGTATAATGCATTGTCATCAAGGAAACTAGTATGCTGATGTGCCCGGTGACTTTATTTTAAAGTTATAGCAGGACTTTGTTTGAGTTTCTCAGGTTCTCAAAGGAAAGCTTTAACAGCAGCTCTTCAGAAGTGAGTATTAATGGTATAATGCCCAGATCAACCAGATCACAGAATTGTAAATTATAATAGGAATGTATGGGGAAACACTTGCAACTTGTTGATTCCACAAACTTTAAGGGTGGTGAGCAGGAGGGTTAGCAGTATTTGCATTCATAGGAGCAACACTCTTGGAGTCCAGTATCTGCTCCACTAAGTAATCTTTAACTCATGGTTACCTTCTTATTGTAAGACATTGAAGATACTATGTTAACCATAACTGAGGCATTACTTTAAATAGTAGCTTTCTTTGGAGCACTAAGTACAAGGAACCATCTCACAGTTAATGGTACAAATACTTAAAAGGTTGATGTTTAGATCCAACACACCCTGGAGCAGAGATTCTGCCAATACTAGAGGTGACACAAATGATTTATTCAGCACCTTTTTTTAGCATTAGATTTTTTTTTTCCTTTTGTCTAACCTGAACTCTGTACTATAGTTAAGCTCATTACTGCCTGCCTGTTCACTATGGACACAGAAAATGAATGTCCTTCCTCCCTGTAGCAGTCTTATGTATTTAAAGGCTGCTATGTCTTCTCAGTTGTCTTTCTTTATTAAAAGCAATGTATTCAGTCTTCCCTGTAGATCAAGCTTTCTAAACTGTTGATTATTTCAGCTATCAAGTTACCAGTGGCTGCTGGTTACTTTCTGGTCTTTCCACTGGCCATGAATATTGAGAAGTGTAGTGCCCCAGGCTTGACACAGCCTTCCACCTCAAGCCTTGCTGATAGTATAAGATGTGATTCTGTCCTGTGCATCCTGGCATCATTGGTGTCCTTTTTGCCACAGCTTAGTGTGGACTCATTTCTAAGTGGCCCCAGAAATAGAGGTTCTTGTATAAGTTTTCTTTAAAATGATTCGATAAAATCAGGACACACATTGAAAATAGACTCTGCTACTGAACTGCGGAAGACAGATTCTCTTGGTATTGTAAAGGCATAGGTAACATGTTTTCAAGGAGTTAGGGGCTGTTTGATAAGATGGGGTAGGAGAAGCAGTATAGGGCTAATGCTGTGTTATCCCACTGAGCACTCCAGCCAATCCTTCAGACCACAGCATGAAACAGTGATTCACCCTGGAGTGAAGAAGGGCTCCAAAGGCTTCAGCAAGCAAGCTGAAGGGTTGATCAGGCAGCTCAGTGCTGGTGAAAACAGGAGATAGCCACCATGTCATGTGAAGGAGTTGTCCCATGCAAACAGTCATGGTAGAGTGTCCATCAACAGTGGTATAACACTGTTTATCACTGTATATATACCTGCAGTTATAAAAATATCATAGGTCAGGATGTAACTAGCTATTATAAATTGGTATTTACTAGCCACACAGCCTTTTCTGTTTTCTTGTAAATTACTCTGGCACACCTCCAATGTGGAGATTGGGCTGATGTAAATGCTGATGAACAGAATAAATCATTCCTAAGGCCTTTTCAAGGTTTTATGCAAACAGAAATACTATGCATCTAATTCACAGTCAGTGATGCATACTTCACTGTGCCAAACTTTAGTGACTGTACATCATTGGATTAATCTTTCTCTACAACAAATTCATTAAAATATGTGAAGTGTCTGCATCTGTATTGCTGTCACCTTCTGGCTCTGTGGATATTGACACATAAATGTTACTGCCTTGAAAAGATAGAGATTAGAGCATATTGCCATAATCTGCAGGGAAGATCACTCATGAAAACTTGATCGTTTTACCCAATCCTATCAAAATGCCTCCTAAGATAAAGTAGGGATGTAGTTAAAGAGATTTTTTGCCATGTCAATCTCTCCCTGTTTACATTATCTTTGTCTTTATATATAGTACTTGAGAGGACAATTACTTCATCTGGTTTTGGCTCTATGATGAGGTATTTACATTGCCATTACTGCATTTTAATTTTAATGTCAGATTTTACTGAGTGCTTGCATGTATAAAATAACTGTAGTCCCTTCAAGAGGTGACCTGTTAGATATCAACAGAGATACCGTCAGGATAAATGCATGAGGTTTTCAAAGCTCTAGACTGTAACAACTCTTGCTGCCTCACTTTTTACTGCCACCAGAAGTCTTGGTGCTGTCTTAATCATGTTTTTTCTTTCTTGCTAAACTTCAAAGGCTGCATGTTTGTCGCTTGTCATATGAAATTTTCAGAATAAAGAAAGATCGTCCCTCTTGTTTTGCCTCATGACACTAGCTGCTGGAGATTGGAAAAGTTGACAAGTTTGACTACTTCTCCCCTTATTCTCAGGTAGCAATGCTAAAGCTGCACCTTTGCTTCTGCCTAACTAGAGGGGCTGATTGGAGACTGAGCCCTATCTGTCCTATGCAGACCAAGCAGACTATGGCAAGTACAGAACAGGCATAGATATTTTGAGTCTTCTGGATATGGCCAAAAGTGGGATGCAGGCTTGGATTATGTTTAAGGTGGCACTAAATTATAGCTCAGCCTCAATTCCTAGCTGGAGAAAAGCTGCTTTACGTAGTTTTCCGTCCTTCAGGACCCTGCGCATCTCGCTAGAGACCAGGAGGGTGGTTGCAATTGTGCATGTTGGAAGAGCAAACCACGTAATTCTTGCCACTTCTATAGGTTTGTGCTGTTGACAAACTGTTGTCTAAATGTAAATAGCTTCTTGTGGAATCAGGCTGTTGCTTGAAAGTTCGTCTGGAGGAGAAGATTGCCAGTGTTTGTGTACTTCTGCATTGCTGTTATCTCCTCAGAGACTGTGGTCTGGATTGTTGAGGCAAGCAACAAATGAGACATCAAATGCTCATGATTCATTGGGTACCTCGTGGCTGTCTTAGAGGAACAGATCTGCAGTATAGCTATGAGACAGCTCTTACTGTCCTGTGTAGTATCACCTTGTAAGGTGCTGGTATTCAAATGTCTTAATTAAACGAGATTTAAATATAATAAGCAATGGGTGGCTTTTTCCATTTATCCCAGTGTTACTTTGTTCCATATGTGAAGCCACATTAATGCCTTTTTTTTTTTTTTTTTTTTTAAAAAGTAGGGGGTTCTTAGCCTTTAGTGCGTAGGTTGCCCAGTGAAGGTGCTCTACTAATAAATGAAAATAGACTATGCTTCTCTGTCTGCAACTGAGTAGGACAAGAGGCTGTACAGAGAGCTTTTTGAAAACAGCATATACTGTATAATAAACTCCTGTTGTCTACAGAAATTGTGATCTACTGTTGTGTTGTCAGCAGAGCTTGAGGAAGCATGACTCTTTGTCCATATATAACCTGAAAAAGCAGTACATTGTGTATTGACAAAACATCAAGTCAACACATCAAAGTTTAGGAATCTGTGTTTGAGGGTTAAAGTGGGTGATATAGATCACTTTCAAAAAAAAAAATAGGTCTGTGGCTCTTTGAAATAGCTGACTTTATATATTTTTTGCATTTTTTTTGTCATTTTAAAGGTACTATCTTAAATCTCTGGTTTACAAAAAATGGTAGCAGATGGTGACAAATGCTGTTTTTGCTTTTAAAATTCTTCATATAATACCAGAACTGCTATGTTACTTCAATTTATTCCAATATCATCTGTATTAAAAACCCTATGCATTACTACAGGATTTCTTCAAAATTGGTAAACTGCTAAAATAACCTGAAAGATTTCTATCTTGTTGCGCATCAGGCACAAGGAATAAGAAATGCAATCTGATGTAGCTACTGTTAGAAAATAGTACTGTAAGCAGGGGGGTATAGCTAGCGCTGTACATCAGAAAATCTGGGAAGTATATTCATATATCTGCCTTCAGGGCTGAGTTTAAAGCAGGAAGACAATGCATTTCAGTAACAACTGCAGGACTGAAGAAAATGCACTTTCAGTTTAGCAGGATAAACTTTTAATAAACATCAAATCTGCGTGTTTCCTCCTTTCCTCCCCATATTACTAGGTGTTCAGCCTCTCTTTGAAAAACCCATTTTCCCCTTCATGGTCACACTGACTTCCTATGAGGTCTGTATCTCTAATATATCCCAAATGATCAAATTCTGAGTAACTTTAGATTTCTGCAATTCTAACAAAAGGTAAAGTGAGCTTCTTCCTCTGAAATCCAGAAAGCATGAGAGATGGAGCTCAGATGTGTTCCCATTTCCCTGGCATGGTGCCTATTCTTTGCATTATCAAACTGAAAGCAGGATTAAAACATCCTGTGTCTAGAGAGGGAGTGATAGGAACTGATGGATGACATACACCTTAGTTTACCTGAGTAATCAGATAAGGTGACTGTAGCCAGATTTGCTGTCTTCAACAGTGGATAGATATGGAGGGCAGAGGGGGAAGAAATATAAGAAATGAGTCTAGTTCCCAAGTCCCCTCTCCCCTCTTCAGGAGTTAATGGTATAGTGACTTCCCTACTTGGCAGTTGCAGACTCGATGTCATGATTCGTATCATCCTGATGAGCCTTCTGAATTTGTCTAATCTGTTGAACTTACTTATACTTTTTGACCTCTGCAATGGCCAGTGGCAACGAATTTACTACATGTTGTTTGGCTGGAGAGGGGTGAAAAGGAAAGGAGTACTATCTGAATTCATAGTTAATTCCAAGACAATTAAAAGGCAGGGCAAAAGTAATAGCGGGTAGAAGTTATTGTAAGGAGAGGAATGGAAAGTCTTTGAGGAAATAATAAGAAAATTAAGTGTCTGCTAGATAAGCAATTTTGTTTGAAGTTTTGTATTTAAGAAAAAAAACAACCCACACTTCTCTGGGTAAGACAGAGATAAACTAAAGGAGTTTTCCCCCAGCACTGTGGCTGGCTGTTGACTGGCAGATGGAGGGGTATTGGCTGGTAATGACTAAGAGGGAAGATTCAGGGATATAGACTGGCTTCCCCAAAACATAGGTAGAGGTGGCTAGCTTAATACCATTTGTCAAGGCTTCCAAAGTAGAAGCAGTGTACAGTGTGGGTGGGTGGTGGGTTTTTTTTGGTGGTGGTGGGGAATTTGGATGAGTGACTGTGACTGGCAAGATAGCAGCTGTCACTAGTGGGGCTATGTGGAGGCTGCCAAAGCTCTACAGCAATTTTGCTCTGGGATTATGTAAAATGCTTCTAGGGAAAGTGAACAGCATGAGCCTTTACCTCCTGAAAACAGATGCCAACAGTGTTTAGAGCAAGCATTTAGAAACATGAAACAAATTTGGGGCATGAGAACATATTTTTGTGTGCAAGTCTGAGACTGTCCTATAAAAACAAAAGTGAAGTCTAAAGAGAAAAGAGCCACTGCATAAATGGTATCATCTGAATTTGGCCTGAAATTCCTTTGGCATTCAGGTTAACTTAAAACTAGTGTAAATCCTGCCTAACTTCTGAGTCTCTATAGGGAATTCCTTTTTATTTTTGCTCTGGTGACTTGAATTTATCTTTCGCTCTTTGACCAGTTGAACAATGAAATATTGCCTATTGTTTAGGTATCTGCTGTTCCATTGTGGCTGTGGGGGGCAGAAGCGAAGAATATTTTCTGTTCCTAAAATGAAAATGAAAAGATTTGCCTTTAGACAATCACCTTCTAGCACTGTTTTGAGGAAACCTTTGAGATGCACTTACGTGAAACTTTAAGTCAGAAAGGTCTAATATGTTTTGTAGATCAATGCTATTTGCCTTTTAAACTGGAAGTGTCCTGGGATTGTGTTTTAGCTGTATGGTGCTGCAAAATATTGTGATGTAAAAGTAGAAGAATGCAATGTAAATCTGTTACCTGTGTCACTCGGGTCTTGTTTTTCAATAATATGCCCAAACAAGTAAATAAACCAAATCCCTAAGAAAGCATAAACTATAAATATATCTAAAAGAAAAGGTATGGGCAGAAAAAAAACCCCATCATATGGATGAGGTTAGCTGGTAATTAAAAAGCCAACCAATTTAAGAGGTGGATTAATTAGATAAAAGACTTTGCAGACTAAAAGCTTGCAGAAAAACTTTCAGAGATGTTGGTTTAAACTTTGAAATGGATCTTTTCAATCTACCCTTGAAACAAACAAACCTCTAGTCCCCCCCCCCCCCAAACAAACAAACAAAAAAAAAAACGGAGTAAAGCTGTAGGCTGACCTAAAAAGTGAATTTTTAGTTTTTTGTCTTCCATTCCTTCCAAACCTTCATATTCTATTGTTTTGCATGAGCTGAATAAACTTTCAGTATGTTTTAGTTCCACTGCCAAACTGATTTATTCATTACTTTTATAGATCCTCACTTGTAGTTAATTAGAAGGAGCATCCTGGATAACATCAGAGGCATTCATGGTAGTGTATGAGGTGAGTCAGGCAGCAATAAAAACTTCTTACTGTTCTGCTTGTGGAGGTACATATACCCTAGAAAGGACTTGCAAGATACCAAAAAAGAAACTGTCATAACTGGACATCAAAACTTTGTGGATCTGATTTCAGTATTGGTCACTAGGCTGCAGCTAGGAACTAGATCTGCTTAGGTAGAGAGATCCCAGACAAGATGCGTTTGTGATAACGTTCTTCAACAAAATGTTCTGTATCCATGATTAGAATAAATGTGACTTGAGTCTTTACAGGCCTCAGAAATTAAACTGATGTTTGTGTTAATACTAATAAAGTAATGGATAGTAATAATTCCATTACTAATAAAGTAATGGAAAACCCCTGCAAACAAACAAAAGACCTTTCCCCATAACAAAAAAATCCTTTTTGTTAAAGTGTTTTATAACCCTTATGATAAATTGGGATAAATGCTGAGAATATAACTATTTTATAAGTAGGTAATTTTTTTTCCTTGATGACTTCAGAATTTTCCAATTCCTGTCAGCATTAGTGTCATCTTTCCAGTGAAAGAGTTTGTAGCTTGTCACTGCTTCTGTCTGAAGAGTGGCTGGCTGGCAAGATTGTATGTTCCAGCTGCCTGATACTTCCCAGCCACTTCATAATTCAATAATAGCAAAGAAGCCAAGTTGGCTTCTGAGGAGCACTGGCTTTGCTTGGGGAGGTTGGATGGAAATGCCAGATTGGACACTGACTGGACAAAGGAGATGTGCCGCCAACAGGGAAACGTGCTGTAGAGGTAATGTCTTGCACAACTTAACACAGATCAGGCCCTGCACACTTGGCAACAATATAAATTGGAAAGATAGCTTTTCTTGATTAGTGATGCAGTAGAGTTAGATGCGTCTGTCTTCTGATCTTTTCCACTGTCACACTATTACCTTAAAAGTACAGCTGATACATACTGGTGCTACAGTCTGTTATGTTTCTAGATTTTTTTTTTTTCTCCTTCTGGAGTAGTTGGCTAAAAGCAGTATGTAAAAGATAAAGCTAACAAGTTCAGTATTTAAAAACTTGATGAGTTTTTGGGTAGTAGACCCTGTGGTCTGTGAACATCAGAATGTAGTTCTCAAAACAGTTGAGCAAAAGAAGTAAAACTACACTCAGGTGTTTCATGCAAGCAAGGGGTGGGAGAGAAGGGGAAACTTTTTAAAATGTATATATTTTTTAAATTTAAATTTATGGTGTATTACTGTAGAAGACAGCTTATGGATTTTTTTTCCCATAAAGGTTGGGTGGAGCAATGCTACTTTAGAGGAAGCTAGTTCTACAAGGATAATTGCCTTTCCTGGGACACTTGTCTCAGATGTGTATATTTGCATTGTGCTAACTAACCATCTAACCACTGCATTTGTCTTCACAGTGCAGTCTATTTGTATACTGAGGTTTTCATATAATGAGCTATTTCATGTCTTTATTAAGCTGATTAGTAACGTGAATGAGACATGACTGGCCCAAATGACAAAGTAATAGTCAACAAAAGTAAATCATGGCTGATAGACAAATCACTTCTGCAAAATCAGTGTTGTTTATGAAAATGTTTGGATTGAAAACTTGTGTGTTCTGTAAGTGACAAGAGCATACTGTTGGCTTAAAAATGCACCTTGGACTGCGGGCATAAATAGTAATGGATGTTTATCCTCGTTTCAAACTAATCTCTGTAAAGGGGTGCTTATATCCCTATAAATCAGTGTTAATCTATGCTCATGATGCTCTCGGCCTATTGTAATTTCAGTATTCCTTCTTTGTTCAGTGATCCTTAACAGGTTCCCTCTCTGGTTTCTAACTGTATTCTGTGATACTCTGGTAAATGCAGCTGTATTTGAAGACCCCACTGTTTTATCTCTAGCTGAATTTCAGCCTTCACCTCCTGGATCTGTGGTGTGTGAGCAGTTCATTGTTTTCCAAATTACAGGGTGTCTTTTAGATAAAGAAGAGAGAAGCTACAGGCACCGGTACTGTTTTTGTCCTGCCATCCCACCAGTACATATCTTTCTCATCTAGAGCATTATTCTGTGTTTGAGGGGCTAAAGGAGGGAGGGATCAGGAGCTGGCTGAATGTCAATGTTTATGGAGTCTGGCTTGTTTGGCAAAACTACCAGCCAAGGGAACTTGGAATAAAGATATTTAAAAAAACAAAACAAAACCAAAAACATTTTGTACCCATAAGACCAATTTTGAAAATTATCACTGCATGTACTATAACTTTATTATGCACAATGTGCTATGTTCTGATTCAAGATTTAAGACTAGTGATTTAAAAGTGTAAATCATCCCAAGTTGAGAAAAAAGTAGGAGCAAAATTGATTAGAAAATTTTAAAATTGGAAGTTCCCAAAGAAAAGTTCATCATGTAAACAAAATGTGATTCCTTAGTCAAGATAGATGATAGCATTGTCTAGAAGAACTTTCGTATTCAACATTGAAGTGAATCTAGCTATTGCAGATAGAAAAGCAGACTAACAAGGGAAGTAATAAATAGGTGATCAATGTAAATGAAAGGTAAAAGATTAGAAGTATAAGAACTGTTAAAAAAAAAAAATTAAAGGGGAAACTGAGGACATTGAAGGGAAAATGGAAGCAGTGTTTGTGCGTGCATGGGCAGGGAGAAAAGAGTCCCTGAGTGACGGAAAAAGCAATGACTTTTGTTTCTAAAAATTCTGCTTACAACTGTTCTGTTTCTATAACTTGTATAATTTTAATATGATACAAAAAAAGTTAAAAGCTCTTCGGAAATATCTCTTCTATAAGTAAAAGAACTTAATGTCCATTTACATGGCTTTATAGAAAATAACCTTAGGCGAGCAAACCTAGAGCCTTGTTTGAGATTACAAGTTTGTATATAATTGCATGAATTTAACTCCCCTAAACTATTTAAAGACACTTGATTTAGAAGTGCACAGTATTTTGATTCTCTTAACCATATGGATTAGGAATGGGGAAAATGACTGATCTCAAAAGTAGCTGTCAATAGGACATCATCATTCACTTGGTCTAGGGTTCTGTGGAGCTTGTTATTAGACCTGATGATTAATGTCTTAATTGGTGATCACAAAGTAATATAAAGGCATTCATAGCAGTATTTGGAGATGAAATCTAAATTAGAGTGCTAAATAAAGAGGAAAGTCACACTGAGTAATTCACATCTCTGTAGACCTGGGCTCTTTCAAGGGTTTTAATGTAGCAAAATGAGAAATTCCATATTTGAAACATGGAATCCTGGCCATTCCTACAGTGTGGAGTTTAGATATAAACTCCTTATCTACACCACAAGGATGAAGTAAGCAGGCTCTTTACTAGCAACTCTTCTTAAATAAACTCTGTTCTTGGAAGCACAAAGAGCAAAACAGCAGAATCTTACCACAGCTCATGCGAGACGAGGCAGAATGTGACTAGATGATGAATGAAGCGCACACCCTGGCAAAAACAATTCCGGGGCACTTGTGTGAGGGAACACTGTGACAATCAACAGAAGTATGCTACCATAGCAAAAGGCTATGGTCACAAATGTGACTCTGGGTTGTGTAAATAGGCAATAATGAGCAGGGCTATGAGGAGAGTAGAGGCCAACATCTGTATTGCATAGTCCTGGAGATGATGTTTTAAAATGGAGGCTGCAAAATTAGAGGATAAGGAAAAGCTCTATAAAAGTGCTTCAAAGGCTTCAAGAAATGTCCTTAACTGAGAAACTTAAGGAGTCCAATCCACTTAGCGCATGAAAAAGAGGACTGAAGAGTTGTTTGATTAGAAGGCCTTCCCAGGGATAAAATCCCCAGTGTTAAAGAGCTCTGGAAATTACTGCAGAGAAGCAAAATAACAGCATTTGTAATTCAGTGCAGAAAGGGGAGCTGAAGCCATAGAAATTCACCTTAGAAAGGAAGAAAGGAAAGTGCACTTGTATCAATGAATGAGACACCATAGAAGAAATGGCCTAGGGCAGCAATGTATTCTGTTACTCATGTTGCTGAAGCAGGACAAAATAGCCTTTCTGGAAGAGATGCATTAACTGAACATGAGTTCTGGTTAGGCTAATGCAAATGGATTGGCTGCTTTCTTTATGAAAGGAGTGGGAGCCAACACGTACTGGGTTCAAATATGTAAGTGATGGTTATCTGCTCTCCAAGGTCAGCAGTAGTTGTTGAATCAATAAACCCTGTCTTACTATTCTTGTCTTTATCTGAGGTAGTAAATAGCTGTCAACTGTTGATCTAACTGGATATATCTAGTTAGGATTAGGCATCTTTGCCGGTACAATATGTCTAAAATATCTTCTAGTCTGTTGCTGTGCGTTTTACTGGTCATCTGAGATGGGATCAAGGTTTCATTCTTGAGGGGGATCTTTCCCACTGTTGCTTTCTCTGTGCTTGTGATGTCCTTCCAGAAGTGATGGGAGTTTATTTTCCAGTATTAGTTTGTATTTTTGTCTCCTTTTACTAGGATTAGCTCTGTACTTTGAGGGAATTTGTCCCTCCTAATGCTCTGGCTTGCCCTGCTGTGCTGCAAGACGTTTCTATACAGAACAAGGAAACTTGGTGTATCTGGCCCTGCTGTTGTTGCCAGACTGTCACTTCCAAGGAAAGGGGGTACCTTTTAGATACCTCACCCAGGGATTTCCTCCATGGACTTGCCTTTCATGGACTGGAATTGCCTTTCATGGACTTGCCAAATATGTGAGCCAGATTAATTAAATCTCTGTGAGTTTCTCCCAATTTTCCTAAGTAGATATCGCCACTCTTCTCCATAACAGTGCAATACCTTACTGGCTTAAAAATGTATTGATAGGTACCTTGTGGCACTCCTCCCTGCTCTAGGCTGTCCAGTATCTGTTTTCTTTGGTGGGTATTCCTGTTTAAAATGCTCAGACTTTTCCTCTTTCAGCAGGCTAGTTTATCTGCAGCATTCAGAAATTAATTTCCATGCTTGCTCTTCCTGATTGAAATCCTGCCTAGGTTGACCTTAAGGCCTCTCCCCCTCTCTGCGGAGTTACCTGTTGTCTCCTTTTGAAGCTGTGTAACTTTCCTGGTCAATATTTCCAGTGCTGTCTGCAGACTTTTAATTGCCTTGTTGATCCCTTAGCCTTCCCTGCTGGGCCCCTGTGTGCTGTAGCTCAGATCTTTGCTGTTGTGCCCTCATGCTCTTGCAACTCATCAACTTGCTCCGGTTCACTGGCCTCAGTATATGGCTTCATCAAGTATCTGCAGCTGAGTCCTTTGTAGTGATATCCAGACATTCTTCTTTTGCACCAGCAATGAAGTGTTTGGACTGAATGATATTTTATAACTTTCATTTACAGCTTCCATGCAGAACTCTGGGTTTTTTTTCTTCAGCTAAGTTTTAGTGGAGACCTCTAGTCTGTTGGCTTACAATCCAAACTCCCATATCTAAGAATAGGCCTGTATCTTTACAGGTTTAATAACAAATACTGTGGATACTGAAATTAAGGTGTTAACCACCCCCCCCAAACCAGCTGCTAATAAGCCTGTACTTGTCATTAGTTTATTGCAGTGATCCTTTGCTTACTAATTTACAATGCTTCTGCAAAACAGTATTTGTGATGTGTGTTTCTGTGGCCAAGTTAGAAAATAGTATGTGCTCAGGAGCCCAACTGATTAAATGATGTAATGACAGCAAGATCTCAGTTTTCCTAGGGCTTGGAAAGGCAACTAGATCATAGCTAGTGCGATGGTATCAACCTAACGCACCCTATGAAAAGCCTGAAGTGACTGCTTCAGGGTTGCTCTTACTGTAGCTCCCTTCCTTAGAGAAGCTAACCTAGGACAACAGTGTAGACTGCAGTGGGAGAAAGGGGCAGAGAAAAGAGCAGCCTGACCAGTTCATACCTGCTGGGGGAAGCCTTCTTGCCTACTGGAGGAGAAAGGACTAGTGCTGTCACTGAGGTTTTGGTTTAATACTGCTTCTGCCTTATACTGATCGCACATCAAGTAAAGGACTGCTAAGTCTCCTAACTCTCATAAGTACACGCTCTCTGGTTCTCTGCAGAGCTTGACATAGCTAACTTACTGTATTTAAAGAAAATATGGAGTTTCAGCACTAATATCTGCATAAAAATTAACTGCTTCCCCCTGAGAAAGAGCTTCATCTTATTTTTCTTTTGTATTCATTTTTAGAAAAGAAATACAATAGCTAATTTCCCTCAGAATCAGGGGCGTTCATTCCTGCATATGTGCCTATGAGGGGATTTAATCCATGTATTTCTATCCAGAATCTAATACTAGAATTTTACATAACAAAAATAGGTGCTTTAGATATTTCTAGGGAATCCTATTTTGCTAAAAAAAAAAAAAAAAAAAAAGCCTCTTAACCTCCCCCAACCAGAATTAAAAAAAAAAAAAAAAAAACTGAGGAAGAGTACTTGCCAAGCCACTAAGCTGATTTGATGCTGATTTGATTCTCCCCTACTTTACACCACCTTCATGTCAAATGAAAGGAATCAGATCCATTTAGGAAAACCAATATTCTCCATATTATCCTGTGGGATGAAGGAATAATTTACTTTGAGCAGAGAATGCTTTTAAAGTTCTGCACTAAGAATTTAGAACAGATTTGTTCATCTGTCCTATTTCCATTTGAGAGCTGATTTTTGGATTCACGTGGTTGTAATTGAAACTTGGTGTTGTTCATATTAAAATATTGTTGATATGCAAAATGGCACACATGGACTGTATTTGATTTGCAAACTGCTTCTTTAAAATGGATGATCTTGAATATTAATGAAACAGGCTTTCAAACAAATTGCTGTTTTCTTTCCCTCCTCCTCTCCCCTTTTCTTGATGTGGGGTGCAATGGGTTCGACAGTATGGAAATTATGAAAATAAGTGAATTCATTTTATCAAGTGTACCATTAATTATTCATTAGCTATTTGAAAGGCAACATCTCAGCTCTTCATACACGTATAAAATGTGTCATTCACAATCTTCTCTATATAGTGTCCTCTGCCTTGATTTCTCTAGGTGTTTGTTATATATTTTTAGTCATAACTTATTCAAAAGACTGGTTCTGTTAATTAGACCTTTCTGAGCTAGTAGGACCATGGTCATTCCTGTTCCAGTTGTATGGGTGTTTTGAGTAACATCATATGCCATGTATGTTTTATCAAAGCATCGTGTAACATAGCTTTATGGCTAAAATAAAGTTTCCTTAACCCCTAGGCTGAATATTCAACCTGTGCAACCTGCTCTACAGAACAGATATGCATTTTTTTATAGAAATCCGTATTCCAAGTCCTGATGAAGTGATTAGAAATTGTAATGCAATGAATTTCATGGCAGAATTTGGCCTTGTTCATCAAGTGAAGTCAAAAATATGAACTAGATCTGGTTTAAAAGGAAACTATAAAGTATTCCTGAAGATTACCCTGTCATTAGTGACAAAAAGAAATAAAGATGAAAAGAGTTAGCACAGTAAAAATCTTGAGCAAACTGTGCTTTCAAATCCCAGATGGATTTCAGATCAGACTTTCTAGGCAGAACCTTTGTTGCTTTGACTATAAACCAAGGTCTGATACCTAATGCTGTGGTGGTGTTCAGTGCAGCTTCATGAGCTGATGGTATTTATTCAGGAAACTAAAAACCTTATGGACCTATAAGTGCATGCAAGACCTATGGAAATGATTTTTTTGATTGTCATGGTACTACTCCTAACACCATTATTTTGATCTTTGTCTTATGCAAATAAAAAGCTTTTTACAAACAAGTTCCAAGTGTCATGTAATTAGATACATTTGAAAATCAATAGAGTCTGAGTAAATGATGTTGAAATATTATTAGCAAACAAATGTCTAATCAGTTGCACGATGGAGATCAAATACACTGTGCTAATCAGATGGAGGGAGGCTATATTGGCAGAAGTCATGCAGCTTCAAACAGAACAACAGATGCCCAAAGAGAAGGTTAATAATAAAATCAGAAGCACCCAGCCTATGTTATTTATTCAGTTTACTATGCTCCTATCCAATTTGCCATATGCTATGGGGTATAAATTTTGTGTATATGTTTTCTTTGTATTCTCTGCATTACACAAATACTAAAAAGTTCATCAGGAGAATGCTAAGGATCTGTTGAGAGCAAGGACATCTTGGAGAGGTTCCTGCTTTGATTATGACATGGTCTATTGAACTTGGGTTTGGCAATTTATGAAGGTAGTATATTGTGAGGACTATTACAGGGCTTAGAATTTGCCAATAAACTGCACTGTCTAGGCCTGATAGCAGCAAAGGGAAGAGGGAGCTGTGATCTAAAACTGCCTTTATCTTTTCCTGGTGAAAACTCCAGTGATTTCATCCTCTCTATTCCACTCTTCTTAGTCAGGATTGACTTCTTGTAGGACTCACCTGTTTGAAGTTTTTTACTGGTCCTGTAGAGCCTTAGTGCTATAGTCTGCTGTGGTAAGGAGGCAGCAGACATGATGCACCCACTAGGTTCTGTACTAAAGTTTATGGCCATTTGTGCCTTCTTGTCAGAAGGAACCTGGAATCATTTGAGTAGCAGAAGCATTTCAGTGTCCTCATCTGCCAGCCCAAATTAGCCAGCACTTGCTGGGCTACTGCAGATCTGTGCTGCAACCCAGGGGCTACATGCCTCTCCTTAGTACCAGGGACACTTCTACCTGATGGTCTACTTTGCAAATAAAGGAAATATTTTTAGATTCTCCAATTCCCCAGATACAAACTGGTTGAAGACAGCAGAGTCGATCTGCATTTTATTTCCTGTAGGGACCTGCCTGTCCCCCCTCCCTTGAATATAGGAAAACTATGCTGGAAATGGCAGGGAGCTAGAAGCCAATAATGAAACATGTTTATTTTCAAGGAACAACAGAACGCTCAAAGGCAGACAATCTGAGGACATGTTCAGCATGCATAATTTAGCAAACATTAAGGAATAAGACTTGAAATATGAAGGAACAAAGACTGCAGTTAAATTAAATATCCAATTAAGCTATCTGCTTGGCTGCAAAATATCTTCTTGACAGACGATTAGTTCTGGGCAAGTCAAACATTTCAGCTATGAATTCATATAGGGCATTAAAGAAACTAATCTATATTTGATGTGAGGAAGTAGTAAATTGGAAAGCTTCAGAATGAATGTACTAGTTTTGCCTGTATGGACTACCCTGCGGTCATGCCACTGCATTGGGAAGGAAGTGGTGATTTCCTAGATGACCCTTTCTTCTCCTTCAGATGTCTCCAATGAGATAGCATTATTGATTTCTGATTAATACTGAGGATGCCAACTGCCAATTAAATTTCAATAGCCAAACATAAAAGCAGAATGCACAAGACTAAAGATAATACACAAAATAAAATTTTCAAATTGTCTTGATAAAACTGAATCATAATCTCTTCTCTTGAGTCAAAGCTTTGCTTTGCTACTGGAACCCAAGAAACTAGTCCCATCCTAGACTCTAGGGTCTTTTCTTCTCAGATGCAGAGGTCAGCTGGTGGCTGGCCTTTGTGGGCTGACAGTATATGACACTGCTGAAATTACCAGTACCATTCTCTCTGCAGATTGAGCCAATGTGGGGCTTTTCAGCAGTGTAGGGCAACCCAGGTTTTGCTGTCCAAAGGTTGATCACCTGGGGCTGGCCCAGGACTGGGCTGCCTCAGCCCACATGACAGAAGAAGGAAGGGAAAGGGAAGGTGCCAAGGAAGGCATCACAGAATTGACTTTGTGGTTCTAACTACTTCTGGGAGATGGGAGAAATGAGAAGTACCACTGGCTGTTTCTGTAAAACTTACCTCATCTCAAAAATATGGACCATATCAAGCCCAGCCTGAATGCTCGTATTGCTACAACCTCATTTGAACACCAACATTGTTACAGAATGCACCTTTTAATTTCCTCTTGGAAAAACCTTGGTAGCTATTAATTTATGTGAAGTAAAATCACCCAGGTTACTGTCAGTGATGTAGAGCTGAAATTCTGTCAGTGTTTTATTTAATCTTTTTTGCTTTCTATTTTTGTTTAAAGAACTGCGCTTGATTGCCTTTTCCTCATCTCCTAAGCTTCTAGTGAATAAAAGTTTTGGATACATGCGGAATTCAGGGGATGACCTCCTTGTGTATGCTGTAAAATACATGGCTTTCTTCCTAGTGCATAGTTAACAAGGCATTTTTTTCCAACCTCTGGCCCCATATGCTTTTCTTTAACTTTACTGTCTAAGGATCTGATCTGTTCCTTATCACTGCAATGTTAGTGAGACAGAGAAATCTGGGAAAACTCTATAAAAAAAAAGCACTTTCTTGTAGCTGAAGAGTCTATTAGCTAATCATTTGTTTGTGTTTTTTGGAAGCAAACCTTCCTTTACCCCAAAAGTATTTGAATTATTTCTTTATCTTAAAAAGGGATTTAAGCTATTTTAGGTAGGGAAAACTGCATTTGTGCTGATAACTTGTTGGTGTGTCAAGTTCTAGTTTAATGCAAACTAGAATGGTCAACTTGCATCAAGCCCTTGAAAGCACAGTTTACAATGGAAGTGGCAACTGACCATTAACTATAGTGGTGTATTGAAGCACTACTATAACAAAGTGCTTTGACTTTATGCAATGCTGACATAAAGACAGTACATTTGGTTTTAGAGCATAATTAGCCCATTATTCTACTTTCTGAATTTTGTTTTATTACACTTTCTCCTAAAATAAATTTTAATACAACCATGAGTGCATTAAGCCATAACGAAGTCTGTCGCATGGGCAAGCGTTTGCAGTTTTAATGTATTCTTTGTATGTGTGAGACAAGCTATATATTATATGACGTGCAAGGACCATAAACTCCACTAGCAAATGAAAACACTAACGTATCACTGTAATCACAGTTCAGAAGTTTGTACAGGTTTCCACATTAAATCATTGCTGGGCAAACATATTGCTAGATACATGAAGCACAAATGTAAGGCTTAATTTTTGAAGAAATTCTTAAAAATGGAACAAATAGCAGGTTTTTTTTGGTTGTTTTTGTTAACTTACAAAATTGCTGTTGGTTGTGTGGAGTTCTATCCATTGTTCTTCTTTGTCAAGCAGCCTATTTGATACTTCATTTTGGGAAGATGCTGAGGACCTGAACTTCTTTGCAACTGTTCTTGTAAATGAAAGATGGTAGCACTTTTCCTCTTCTGTGTGCTCAGCACTTTGCAGGTTGTAGTCCATAATGCTCTGTTTCTGGTTTAGTAGCACTGTCGTCTTTGTTCAGGTGGAGTTAGGCATTTGTTTTGGGAGGGACTGAACCAGTAAATCTAAGCAGATACTCAACGTCTGGATGTGTGGGTTGTCAATGGATAAACCCAGTGATGTAGAGACACATATCTATGTTCTGTTTTGTTGTATCTTCAAACAAGCACATTACTTGCGGGAAATGTTTTTTGTTCCTAAGTACCTCATAGCAGAAAAATTGCCCTTTTTGAGAAAACTTATGGGCATTGTCACTTATCTAGTTACCATGAATCTTCATTTGGTTTCCCCCTATAATTTGTGTTTTTTCCCTAATTCTTTACTAGATATAACTTAGTATCTGAAGGTGCCAGTAAGGATTGGGACCTCATTGTGCTTGCCATTATAGATTTGCCATTGTGATTTGCCATTGTAGAAGAGAATGCTTTATGGCTTGTCACTTGTTTTATTTATTCATTTCTGACATGTTGAAATATTCTCTCTGTGGGTCAAGCTGATTTTAAAGCAATGAAGATGGGCAATAATTTGATTGGCTACCCCAGCTGATTGGATAACCCAGTTATGCCCATCCAAGCAAGGAAAGACAGGCAAGAATAATAAGGCTCTGCTTCAGCGAGACGCTGAAGCTCATGATTAGCTTTACTGTGCAAGAGTTCCTAAGTGAACTAACACCCACATCCTACCCTTGACAACCTCTTTCTGAGAAGGAGCATACTTGCCATTAGACTGACTGCTAGATCTGAGTGTTGCATGCTTCATTTGCTTTTGTGCATAGAAAGGCATTAAATATTCCTGTTTCTCTTCAAAGCTCTATCTAGGGGAAGAATTAATGTTAGGTGCCATTTTGCAGCAGGCAGCACAAAGTTTCCCAAAGCACGGGGGTGGAAGGACAGAGAAGTTGCATCTTTAAAGACACAGCTTAATCTTTACAGGGACCAAGACAATGAAATCAGTACAGGTTATGCTGCAAGAAATAAAGGCATGAAGTGGAAAGCAGTGCTAATAATTCACAATTATTTATACAAAGCACGACTGAATAAATGATGGGGAAAAATTATTCCAGACAGGCTTACAGAAGAATGCAGATTTTCTGAAAAAGAATATACCAACATACGATTGTTTATGTCGGCCTGAGGATGGCAAATTTTGGCAAACAAAGTTTAAGGCCAGAGGAGATCTTTGTGATTCCCTGTTTTGGCCTTTGACATGACATGAGCTATAAGGCTTCCCTGAATGACCTTCTCCTTCAAGTCTTACAGCTTGTTTTTGGCTCTTTGACCCCTTCTCCCAGTTCTTGCATGGAGAACTCCCACTGGAAATGATTGCCGTTGGAGCATCCTTTGGCTGAGTGTTTGCAAGGTTGCCCAAAGTACTATTAAATTAGGTACCTCTATTTACTGCCTACTTACAGATTTGGAACAAAGCATAGCTGGAGCAGTAGCAGTCAGGTTACATTTTGGCCACAGCAGGTAATGAATTAAAATATTCTTGGCACCACTGAACACTATGGAGTTATTTTGTATTTACACATCTAATACCCAAGAATAGAGTTTGGCTCAAAGTTTTCTCTCAGATTGGTTCCTCTGCTGTAGGGGGGAAAAAAAAAAAGACAATAAATAAACTAGGAGCAGATGCATAAGTCGGGCAAGATGCTACTAAGCTCTTATAACCTTTAGTTACCTTAGCACAATGCTAATAGACCATGGCTCAGTTTTCCCAGCCCTTTAGGTTTCCAAGTGGTGAGAACGAGAGATAAAGTTGCAATTTACCACAGGTAGCTGATGATGTCTATTTAGTAGATGTTTGTTACCTGGAGAAAGGATTCAGCATTTTGGCCTCTGTTACTGTCTTTGGGGAATGACTACGTAATTGCAGCAAGTCTTGTTATGCAAAGGTGTTGTCAGAGATTTGCTCCTCAGGACTAGTCTTCTCCTCATTACCAATCCATGGACTTTTCTTTAAAAAGAAGTGACATAAACATTTGTGGCTCATCCAGGGCTCGGACTCCCCAAATACTTCTGCCCTAGACCTCTTTTTCCATGCTTTCCTGGCTGCATGTGTAAATGTGGATGCCCTTTCCTTGTAAACACTGCTTCCGCATACTGCATGTCCTAAATCATGGTTGTAGACCTGGAAAGAGTTTCTTCAGTCTCTGCAATGGCTTTCCTGTATCATGTTGAATGAAACAGTGCAGAGCAGATCTCTAGTGCCTATAATGTTACCGGTATGCACACATTCATATTTATTAAACAAAATGATGAAGCAGGTAGAAGGAAGGAAAGAAGCATCAGTGATGCCAGCAGTCTCCTGAGTGTAAAGGAATGTACTTCATACCAGCATGTTCCTCTCTCCCTGATCTCCAAAGTTATCAATTAAGAGACAATCCACAGACAGCTTCTGTACAGCACCATCTACAAAAATAACATATGCACATGAAAAATATTTATTCATTCTTCTGGCGATTACAGATTTATGGTATGATTAATTCTGTGCTTCTGAAAAGGAACAGAATTATACCAATATTAAGTGTGAGCTGTATATTTAATGCTGTTATTAATAATATGCAGTAAAATCTTTGTAACCTACAGAAAAATAATTAAAGGAGAGCACTGAAATGCTATGGAACATATATCACCTACAGAAGAGAGAACTTGCTTCCATATTCTCTATAAGTAGATCCTACATAAAGCTGGTTTGCTTAACTTAATATTTTTTTTAAGATCGTAGGGGACTAACAGGTCAGTATGTGGACCACTTTATAAGACAAATACATTATTCATAGGGAAATATTGACTTGTGTACTACCCTTCATGTATTATGCCTCAAATTTGGAAAGCCATAATTTATCTTCATAGTTTGACATTTTCTAAATCTTGCTGAGCACCGTACTTGTTGTTTACCTGCTCTCAGTGGGATTTTGCTGGGTATTTGACCTTGCCAGCATTCCTGACTATTTTTATCAGGAAGATTGTGTTTAAAAGGGGTAATCTGTAATAGGCGTCTTCTAATGATTAATGTAATGGGAAAAAATAATGGAAGGTTTTGGGGAATAAGTTCAGCATTTTTCAATTAGAGAACTGCTTACATTTTAATTAATTATCAGAAAGTTAGTCAGTTAGGTATTATTATCCCTTTTCAAGATGTTAGGTTTCCCTCCCTCCACTTCCTGCTTTCAGAGAATGTTAATTTAAGGGATATGTTTTTTCCTGAGAATTAATTGAAATACAGAAAACGAATGTACCACTGACAACATTCTCATTTCGCAGATTTGATAAGGTGAGATCAATCGATTTCCAGGTTGGAACTGCCTTGCACAGTTCATGTGTATGGTGCAATCTGTTTCCATGACAGTAGCTCTGTGAAACAGGCAGTGTGTCATGGAGAGGTGCGAAGGTGGTGGAACGTCTCATGCTGAATTCCTTCCCCTCTGCCCCAAACCAGCAAAAGTTATTTCAGTCTGGTCCTGCAGTAATCCTGGATGCCCTACGTGAATGTGAGCTGGGACATGCGTAGGATTTGTTCCTCACAGTCCATATCTCTCCTTGTCTGGAAAGACAGGTCTTTCATTTAGAAGCCTGAAGTTTCATTTGGACCTAGCGGGAACTTCACTGGAGGAAGGTACAGCTATCTCCAGGACCCCAAACAGAATCACACGGGTGGTTCTCAGGGGACAAGGAGAGGGGAAGAGGCAGTCTTTTGTCGCTGTCATCCAAGTTATTCTGCTGTAAGCAGTCTATTCTAAACAGTGCATTTCTAAGCCTTTAAAGAAGAATGAAGCCACCGATTGTCCTTCCAAGGACAGAATATAATAGGGGTGATTTTAAAAAGAATAGTTTTTACTGTCTGTATTCATCTCCTATAGAAAACATGCATCTATTTGTGTGGAATTTTTTTCTGTCATGTATTGTCCAGGGGAAGGAGCTGGGGAAGGTGGCATTTTGTCCCTTTTTGTAGGGCTTTTTTGAAGGAGGAGGGTTTTTTTGGCTTAAGTTATTTTCCAGTTCTCAAGGTTTCAGTGGGTGAGGTGAATTCTGCAAACTCACGCATAATTTTCTATGCTAGTTAGTATTATGGTGCTTCTCCAAATCCCATGGATAGAAGTGGGAAGCTTCTAGACTTCAGTCACAGCCAGCAGGAGTGATAAAGGACTTGCTGTTCCCTTAGGACAAAGGAAAAAAACACAATGTCTTTGCTTCAGTGGTTAGTAGCTTCTGCTATAGAATCAGTCTCTTCCCATCAGTCATAATGGGAAGTCAGAGATAAACATGTTGGGAAGATGAAAATCTGGATGTAGGGAAAAATGGGAAAAAAATATCCCTTTCAGTTTCCTTCACCTTTCATAAAGATCTATTGTCACTTCTTACCACTGAAAATATTAATGTAAAAAATGAAATGACTTAAGATGATCCTTTTTTTATACTTGCATTTGCACACATGAAAAAGATTTTGTATTAAACTCCTCTGTTTTCTTTCCTGAGTCTTATATTTAAGCTTGAAATAGAAATATTTGTTTGATACATACTTGGAAGCAAGATACTGCTTGCTTTTTTCCCATGTTGTTTTTTAAGGGGAAAAGTATGTCGGGATGATCTGTTGTGGGCAGTTAAGTAAATCTAGCTCCAATTTGTATTCTGCACTCTTATCAGTAGAATATTTCCCGTGATCTTATCAGGGTAACTTAAAAATATGCAAACTATTGTTGGGTTCCATGGAAAAGAACAAAAAGATTACTGAATAATTCAAAGTGAAGCCCTGGTGGTGGGTCTGTCTCCAGCTCTGTCATTTTTCATAATGGTGTATTAATGACTGAATAGCTGCCTTCTGTCCAAGTCTTAGATGTTGCCTTTCCTGTAACGACAAAGATATTCCTTACTCGTTTGACTGTAACCTTTTCAATGTGATCACTTCTATGGAGTGACACTAAATAATAAATGCTTCCCAGGGCAGCCTGCTTGTTTAAATTAGATCGTTGGATTTCCCAGGAGTGGCTGCTATATTTTGTCAGGTGTGATGAAGATGCTTGTGCTGGCAGGTACAGCTTGATGTTTTAAGAAAAGGGAATTGGCTTTGCTTGGATGACTGTGGGCACAGGATATTGCATGGAAAATAATAAAGGTTTCATAAATTGAAGCTCTTCATGCAAATGTATATATGTATGGGGTAATTTGTAGACACAGAGTAGAGATTTTAGCAAACCAAAGTTATGTGGAATCTAGCTGAACAATAATATTAGCATTTGTGCAAGGGTAGTTCAAACCTAAACCTCTGGAATGTGTAAAAATGAATAAACACTAGTTGTTCTTTTGACATCTTACCACTGTTGAGTGGTCATACGACTCATTTGCAGTTTTAAATGATCAGGCACCAAGAGCATCTGTAAAGCTTCTCCAGTTATAAAAAGGGGCTTTTAAGACTTCTGCAAGGGGATATAAAATGAAAAATGCTTCCACTTTTATTTTTAAATATTTTGGGAGAAGGGAGAAAGGAGAAACACATTTATTGCAAGGGCCAGAAGTAGAAACATCTTTAGATTAGATTTAAAATCAAAGCAGCATGTAAATTATGAGTAGTATAGAGGATTAGATGCGTATTAGTGTAAATTTTCTACTACGGATCCTACTGCTTGCTGTGAGGAAGTGTTATTGTTTCATTGCTGCATTGGACTTGCCTCTGTGTAGGACATGTCCTACTAGACGTTTCCTCGAGACCTTTGCAGAGACTTTGTGTTTCGAGGCAGCTCATCCATCCTGCCACTCCTCCTGCCTGCCACTGCAGTAATGTCAGGCTTGCAGCTGTGGGTGAGGAGTTGCACGTTACTAAGCACCCTGTTTTAACTGAAGTCAGGGGGCACTCTGGGTCAAATACCATCCAACAATTCAGACTGTTCAGACAAAAAATGACATGGCTCTGCTCCAAAAATAAGTAGTAGTCATGTCTGGAAGCATGTCTGTCTTTCGTTTTTTTGTCTGTAGAAAGGAATTGTAATTTTTTCATGAACACAGGTGTAGGGCAGAAGACAAATGAAAACCTGAGTATCCATGTTATATATAAATTTAATGTTTCAGTAATACATTTTATTTTGCTTTTATTTTTATGCTTTCCCTTGTTATGGTACTTTTTTTTTCCTTTTTGCTATTAAACTATGACTGATTGGGGAAAAAATTCCCACTAGTTTCAGTAGTTGAGTCTGTGGCCATTTGTAACTTCTTTAGCTGGTTATAAAATCCGACAAACCATATTAGGTGTAACATTTAAAATGAAGTTCCTCTGTCTGTTGCTGGCAGTTAAAGCAGTGTATCATTAAAAATACCTGCTGCAGGATTCCTGTAGGCATTTCTCACAGGGTAGTAAGCAATGCTGTTTCTCCTCCTGTGCAGCAGGACAAAAGCCCTGCTTTTATAGCTTCGTGTAGGGTTTTATGCTTGGCAATAACCTGAATTTGTTTCCACTGAGGAACTATGTTTGAAAAACATCACATTCTCTAGTATATCTCGCCTAAATACGTCTGCTTGCTGACTCCCCCACAGGCTGCCCTGTGTGGGGGGAGAGTCTGTTTGCTGATACATTAATCACAGTATTTTAGTGAATGGAAAAAAAATTTTTCCTGAAATTTTCTTGCAAAGTCAGTATTTGTGTTTCTTATGCCTCTGTGTGCGGTTTGTTTAGTCTTCTCATGTTCCAGTCAGGAAGCTGCTTATGTGCTGTACGATGAGCAAGAGTGGGAGTGGGGCTGGGGCAGGGGAAGATGGCACAGGCTGGTGTTTGAGTTCGTCTGTGCATTTAGACCCTTCCTGAAGCTTAATTAAATCAAACCAGCTAGAGCCATTTTACCTGCCTGAGCAGGAAATAAAGCCCAGTGTATGTGGCTCAACTTTCTTCTTCCACCAGAATAATCCTGCTGATGTACTGGTGTCAATGGAAAGAATTTAGCTGGACAGAAGTTTCATTTGTACCAAGGGACTACAGAATGCTTCCAAGCAAGAAGAGCTTTCTTAATGCTTTCCCTGTGAGCAGAACTGATCAGACTGTATGTGTTTAAGCTGCCTATGTAGAAGGAACAGCAAAAACAAGGCAAGTTAGCTCCAGATGAGGATGCACTGCTGTTGGTACTGAAGCTAGGGGGGTTGTACATGGCTGGGGAATCTCTGCTCTGGGAATTGTAGTTCTGGTCCTTTCCCCCATCCCTGATCCCTGGACCAGGATAACACTGTTTCCACTGATGTTAGTCATCATTTTTTCATCAAATTATGAACTCACCCGATATTGTAGAGTTGCAACTTCTAAACTGTACAGCTTCTAATACATTCCACTTTACCTCCAGGTAGATAATGAGTTACATTAGTACTTTTTATTGATAAAACCAGAGGAATTGTGCAATTCTGCAGTAGTTCACTCAGATAAAAGAGAAAAAAGTATCTCTTGGCATTTTTATGCTAAACATTGACACTTTTCCATTGTTTTAGGGAGCACATTCTTGTCTGCAAGCAATTAATGCATGCTCATTTTTTCCAAAGATCTATTATAAAGAAAAAAAGTTAAGCATATTTTTGCAAAGCTCTAAGAAGTACAGAGACTGTCTCAAGCTGAGATTTTCTAAAACAGGACTGTACTTCCTTAAACAAGAGGCTGTGTTTTAAAATTGGCCATTCAAATTTTTTTCCTGGTAGTACTTTCAGACACCAATGGATAATGGCGATCTCTAGTTGTTAACTGGTAATCCTTTCATAGCATGAATTTTGAATGAGGAGTGGGTTAAAGAAAATATATTTTATTACCCTCCCACATGACTGGTAAGGGCAAGAAATGCTTCAGCATTCTCCATTAGTCATTTTCCTGGCATCTTTCCTTGATGTCGAGTATCAAAGCTCTACAGTGAAATGATTTCAGCATGGGTTCCCTTTGGGCTTGGCAGGAAGTAGGCAGAGCAGCCGCTGAGTGTGCAGGTTGTCGCTGATTTTCATAGGTGAGGTGGACCCAGGTGTGGCATATTCTGGGGAAGATGGTAGCAGTTGTTGACAGTTGACTGCGCGGGGACCTCATTCAATCCCTTACCCAAGGCACTTTCAAAGCACACCTCCACAGCTGGGTGGAGGTAATTAACTGGCAGTGCTTCTCTCTGCACTCCCGCCCTCAGTGGCCTCAGCCCACACTTTCTGAAAAGCTTACATCCTTGTGAAAACCTCCCTGAGGAGTCTTAGGAGAAATGAAAATGGTGGTGGAGGTAATGGTGCAGGGGTAGCTAGCACAGGGGACAGCCATGTCTGAGGGAGAGCCACCTGGCTTGCTTCTTCTCTGGGTCCCTGTGCTAGTTCTGCAGAGCCTTCTGGGTGAGGAAGGAGGATGATTTGGTCCAGGTTCTCACATGCCTTTGCTTCCTGTTTCCCGCAAGGCTGGCAGCTAGACTATGTTTTGAGAATGCATGGTACACTCTCCGAATTTTTCTGAGCCTTGAAAATGTGAGTGCACTGAAATGTTTTGCACTTTACAGCATCTGTCCTCCATTCCATTCCATCCTGAATGCTGCTTCTGCATGATAGCTTAATTGCTTAATGTCTTCTTCAACGTTCGCTCTTGAGCTTGAAAACCTGAACAAGTGTTTTAACTGTGACTATATGAATGTAGATGGATTGTGAATGCATGAATTTTTCCCTGCAGCGAGACTGCCAGATCCTGTTCCCTTAGCTGTTGACTGTATTGGTGTTTGCTGGTCTAAGGAGTTTTTGTATGGGTGATAGAACAGGATCAGGATATCATGTATTATCATATCTTTGATAATATCGTGTCATTGTCATATTACGTAGCTGCAATATATGTGATAATGTCATACATTATCATATCATTACAGATATGATTCTGACAGCCACCAAGTCAAAGCAAAGCAAACAGCTTTGGAAAGGTCCTGAAAGCAATGAAGACCTGTAGATTCTCATGTGGTCAAGGGCTCTGCTTTTATCAAAAAACAAAACATGCATGACTACATTCGTCTTTAATGTATGTGATCTGGGTACACTTTATGGAATGGCTCTAGGTTGAGCACCAGAGTAATCCCAAAGTAATCCCAAAGGATCCAGGGATCCACAGGTATAATGGAGGACTGTTTTTGGCACGTGATTTCCAATTCATTGACATCAGAACTGAGGTTCGGCGTAACAGGTTATTTCTCTCCAGAAAGGTGTCCCTAGTAAATTAACAGTAAGCGTTCAGAAATAAATTTAAAACGTAAGTATAGAATAATTTGAATTTTATTTTGCCTTTGTCTATCTCCTCTCCTCCTCTGCCCACACATGCTTTCTTATGACCCATTTTGCTTTTCTTTCTGGGATCTTTCCTAAATTCACTTTAGGCTGATTGAGTTTGTTAGCATTAACTCAAAGTGATGATGCAGCTTTTCAGAAAGAAAAAAGGGAATGGCAAGGCTGTTTGTAAGGTTGGTTTGAACCAACCAACCTGGTATTGCTGTAATGAAAAAAATGAAGCGGGTTTAATTATGTTGCGTATAGCAATTTGGCAGTGAAATGATTTTGAAGAAAAAATCTACTCCCAAAATGCCACTGAGCCAAAACCAGGTAATGAAGAAAGAAGTTGAAAAATGATCATTGTTGGAATTATTTTTAGCTTGTGTATGAATAAAACAAAGTTATGAAATATAGATATACAAGCAGGTGAAGGTATTTCGTAGCATCTTTCGGTATACATCAAGCAGTCTTTCTATCATAAATTTTACAGCACCTTTTGGCGCTCTGGGTATTTAACTTGCAGATGAATTACTTCTTGCTTGCATCAAATGTGTCATTTGTGGATATATTTATGCAAATCACAAACTTTTCTCCATGAGTTTATTTCATGGTTAGATATTTGAAATAATGTCTTTGTACCAGTTTGATCTTCTACCTTTGATTTGACACTGTTCTTCTAGGGGGACAGGGTATTGGATGCATTTTGATAAACAATGCTGAAATGACAGATTTAGGCTCTAAATGACATTGTATTCCATAAACTGTGAAACAAAGAGTCATAACTTACCCTCAGCTACATACATTTCAGGGAAAATTATCTTTCATGCTTTGATCTAAACTGTATTATTTTACTGAGTGGCCTCGTGTGCAGTATCAATCAAATTCACTGAAGATGTGAGGGAATATCATTTGAAATCAGAGAATACAAATCATAGATTCATCTGCCTGGTGGGAAGGAAAATGTTTCACAAGTCCCAGTTTCTCTGATTACAACTAAACTGTTTTTGTAAAACTCCAGAGAAGAACCTTCTGAAATTTTGGTTCTCATTGATTTATTTATTTGCTTTGACCGAATGTGAGGGACTTGGCCCAAGACTGCTTAATAGCCCTAAGGGAGTTGGGCACGCAACTCTTCCAAAATCCCTCGCATACCTGTTTGTGCTTTTCAGAAACATCAGAGTCCGGGAAAACCAGAATGAGGAAGTTTCCACTTCCATTAGGGTAGTTATTTTAAATGACCCTTTCCAAAGGATGGTTACCATGCAGGGTACACACACTAGTTCACGTTAGTCCTCAAATTTTGCTTTAGTCTCCTGGGACGTCACAGAGAGTTTGTAGCCCGGAACCTACCTGACACATCCATGTGTTTACTCCTACCCTGGTCAAGGGCTGGATCCAGTGACAGAGTGGGAAGGGTAGCAGGCAGGGGAAGGAGGGATGGTGTGGTAAGCTGTAGCTGTTAACACCTTCCTATCCATTCTCAAATGCTTTTAGGCAGTGCTGAGCAGTGAGTTCACACCGAGCCCTGCCATCATGGTGAAGGGCTGTCTTCATGGCCTGGCCACAGAGGATCCCCTGAGAAAATTGCTTCAGGCTGCCAGGTCCCAAATTGCATTGTATCTGCTGTGCGCAAGGCAAAGAAAACAGACGGAAGAAGTTTGTTCTGTAAATGTTTTTTAGAGTTGGAGTGACAGTGACTGTGTGTCAGATGGGGAATCTTTATGCAGAGCAATGCTTCTATCTGAATGCAGTTCTGCTTTCCAGTCATAGCTTATTGTCTCTTGCTTGATTTTTGTGGCTGTATCAGTGTGTTGCTGGGAAGTAAGGCTTCCGATGTGTTAGAACTTCAGTCCAAGATGAATGAGATTGGAGATGGGAAACCTTTTAAAATTATTTTTATTTTTTTAATGCCAATGGTAGTGTTAATGAGCAAAAATAGGAGGGGAGTTTAACTTCAGTGGCTGAAATCTGTGGAGTAGGAGGGCTTGCAGAGCTCGTGAGACTCCACAAGCTTTTTCCCCTTTTATTTCTTCAGATGGAAAAAAATCTTTTAATGATTCTCCGGAAAAGAGAGTTTCTCTGGAAGATTTCCTTCTGCTGTACTAGCTACATTAATGAAAAGAAATAAAAAATGCTTGTGTTATTTCCTATTCACCTGAGCACTGGTTTCCCAGTCTGACTCCCGGCAGGGTCCCAGTGTGCTGGGCAAAAATGTTTGCCTTCTGACGCATCTAGCAGGCACTGAGCACTTATGTGCTGTTATAAACCGATGATGATGAAAAAACATAAAATTATTATTTTTTTAATTTAAAGAAAATAAAAAATCCCATCTCATCCAGGGTTTAGAGGTCTGTGCCCTTGCACCCACTTTTGGCTGGAATGAGAATTGCTAAAGAAAGAGATTTAGCTTATTAAGCCCCTCTGTGTACAGCTGCTCTGCTTATAGTCACCTGCTGAGATGATCTTCCAGGAGCTTTTACAGGCTTGTAGCTCTAGCAACTAAAACATTTAATCTATATCATTTAGAGCCTTTTCCAGCATTCTTTACCCCTCCTTTACTTTTTCTCCATTTTTTCTGGCCATTTCTGACATTGCAGGAGGAAAGGGTTGTGAAAAGATGTTGAGAGGTGTTGTGATTAATATGAAGTCATCTGTACTTTCTACCTTTGTGTGTTTTGATTTTTACGTTTTTAACAGACTGAGTGCTGTTCTCCATAGAACATATGTTGTATAACTATAAAACACCAAGCTGGTCACAGGACACCAGTGTCTGGGATTTTGTAGGCATGAGCTGTACTAGTCTTTCTGTGGGATTCCCTGTAGAAAAGGTGCCGTATTTTTTCTTTTCACTTCAGTACCATTGCTTTCCTTGTGTGTTGGTCAGCTTGGCTTGAGCAGGCTAAAGTTTTCCTCCTTAGGCAAGAGACCAACAAGGAGAGGAATGATGTCCCTTCATAGGATCTCCTTCCTCAGTTTGCTTCTAGTCCAATTTCTGTCCTTCATCTCCTCCCAGAGGAGACCAAATGAGACAGTTTGATCCAGGCTGCTTGTTTTAGTAGACTACAGAAAATCTTGCATTACAAGATACCCATTCTTCATTCCTGTACTTCCCCTTATGAGTGTCCTCTTGCACATTCCTATTTCTGATAGATTTGCAGTAGCTTTTCCCATCTATGTTTCTGTCTTGACGTCTTACCTAGCTCCTACTCTGACCATGACTGCTGCAATGTTTGGGAGCTGGTAAGGAAATCACAATGCTCTTTTGGATTCTCCTTTCTCAAAGCTGTGCTGCCTGGTCTCCACTCATTGCTTGTCTTTAAATAATATTATTCCTGATTAATGTTACTGCAGGTGAATCGGACCCTAGAACTCCTGGGAAGCTGACAGTTGCAAGTGCTATTTGCTTTGCTTAGTACACTGTTGCTGTTTGGTTTGACTCTCTGATGTGCCTGGGATTGGGAAGGTCCGTGGCTTCAGGAAGACTATGTGGGTGACAGATGCCCTGCAGGATAAAGTGGATGCTTGGAAGGAGAGTATGATGCCCCTCTGATGCTGCCCCCAAATCACGATGGAGTTGTTTTAGGGGAAACCTGTGAGGCTGTCATTTAAAATGCTTTTTAGCAGTTCTTTGCTTTGAGCTGATTTTGATTTGAAGAGAAGGTTTGGAGAGGTTTTCACCTTTTCCCTTTTCCTCTCCTGCCCTTGACTTTGGATGCTGAGGAAGAAATACTTTTTTCTTCCGTTGTCTCATGTTTCAAAATGTCATTGTACTCCTTTGGACCGTAAGAGCAGGAAAGGACAGACTGCTTCTCCTGCATTTGCTGCATGTTGTTAAGTAGCAATGACTCTGATAATAGCATTAACTAACACTTCAGTTAGCTATCTGAAACCCGAAAGAAAATGTCCCTTTTCCCTATGGAGATCTACTGTTCATTACCAGCCTTTTAACCCTCTTGTTTGTTTATCCCAGAAGCTCCTTGAGGCGGGTGAGAGACTGTGTGATGCTTAGAGCAAGGAGACCCTGATCTCTGAAGCCTTTTGGCATTTTCATAATATAGGCAATAAATAGCAGTAAAATCCAGAATTGTCAGCCTGTATGGAACTGTTAAATTAGCTATCTCCTTAATAACACTGTTTCCAGTGTCATCCGTAAAAGCTGGGACGCAGTATACCCCACTCCGTAGCATGGTGGGAACTGTCTGTAATTATACAAGTTGATGCAAAAGTCCTCTCCTCTTTGGTTCCTGGCTGTTTGCGCAGGTATCATGAAATGTGCTAATGGCCTGTATCTTATCAGCTGTCTGTGTTTTGATATGAGAATGTGGAGATTTCAGAACTGACATGAAAGTACAGTTTTAAACATGCTGGGAGGGAAACGTCTGTGAATGACTTAACATCTGCCCCTCTAGAAGGAAATTGCTGATATTCTCATTTTACATTCAATAAATCTTTGTATGCTGCAATGTTTACATATTTAAATGCATGCTTGAAATGGAAGTGAGTAATTAATTTAGTTTGAGCTCTTAACTTTTGCATTGTTTTTAATTTTATTTGAATATTTTGTTCACAGAGTTAGTGAATTTTACCACAGATCAGACTCTGCCTTTAAGCAGTTTTATGCCTAGGAGGGAGAAAATGAGAGACTGCATGGAAAAGTGAAATGCATGGGATTGTTGCAAGGAATCTGAAAACAAAAGGCTCTGATGTCACTCCACTGTATCTCCTCTGCATTTCAAAGAGCTTGCTTTTGATTCCCTTCACACAAAGTGCAACCAGAATTATATCTATCATACAACTCTCAATTCAGCTGAGAATCAACTTCAGTGTCATGGCTGTGAGCTGATGATCTCTGGGTGAGAGAAGTCTGTGAAGTTGCTTTTCTAAAGTTAACAGCATTACAAAAGCAAGAGAGGGCAAACACCTAACAGGTGATCATCTGCCCCGTGAGACTGGTCCAAGCTACGTCGTTTGGGGATGCGATGGGCAGGTGGGGGATGTTGTATCTACAGCTTGTCTAGAAAAAACACTTTTACAAATTTGCTATACCACCTCTGAATCTCATCACCTATATAGTTTTCTCCTCTTTTCTCTATTTTTTTCCATTAACTTCATCTTTTTCTTCCTAATTCTGCCCCATCTAATGTGTACTGTAGCAGGAACCCTTTTGCCTTGGCATTTGAGCATCATGAAGCTCTGTAAATGATTTCTTTCCTCCTTCCTTTACTCTGGTGCTTACACTTTGAAAATATTTCTGTTCATTGCAGTTGCTGTTTGTCAGACCATGGACACAGCCCCCCTCCCTGTAGGCTAATCTTTCTTCAACCCTTTAAATCCCATGTCTCCTCTTCCTTCCTCCTCTCACCCCAATTTTCTAGCATACTTGCAGCAACACAGTATCAAGCATGAATGGAAGTGGGGTTGTTCCTGGCTGTTGCACTGGTGCTTGTTGTGACAGAAAGGATGTCAGAATCATCCTGCAGCTTGTCACAGATTCGGTAGTCTAAAGCAGAGGGTGAGGGCAGTGGTTACGAGGATGATAACCATTTTCTCTTCTTTCAACATAATGAAAAGAGACTTCTACCCTGATGCACTGCAGATGTGCAAATCAGCTGCAAAAAAGAAGGCAGAAGAGGAAAATGCACTAGAAATTTATAAAATTAAGACTGTATGGAAAGAACACTTCTTTTCCTCTGCTCTCGTCTCTTTTAAAGTGGAAGCTATCCCTTACCCGTGTAAGAGACTATGTGTTTGGATCATAATCAACACTGGTATGTAATTTGGGCCTATGGGTGACAAAGCAATATGAATAATGACACTTCTAGAAGGATTAAGCAGACAAAAGTCTACAGGAAGTGAATCTGCAAGCCAGCCTACATTCCAATACAGCAGAAAATTCGTGTTTTGTAAATCATGACTTGGCTCATATTTTAGATTCTTTCTCTTCTTTCTGTAATTGATAGGTAGGCAGTGGTAGTCCTGTCCTATACAAACATCTGGAAATAAGCTATGAGAATCTGTCAGGGAAGGGAAAACATCCCTCTAGAAAAAGTGCTGCACTGCAAGTGAGTCAACTTTCCCATATAAAACAGTCTGTAACAATTATTCTGAAATGCTGAAGTCATCTGGCTTGAATAATACCTAATACTCTTCCTGCTTATGGAATAGTTATTTGTGCAGATGAATTTCAGACTGTTGAAAGTATTAAAAATGGTTACTACAGTACATAACAGCAGATTTTCACCTGCTCCCAGTTTTGCTAGCTGGAGATTTTCTTTTTTTTTTTTTTTTTTCCTGACTTCACTTGCAGCAAAGCCAAAGTAAGAATTTGTTTAACAACTAAACAAAGGGAAACAAAAAAGCCTTCCTAAGCTTCATGGGTTGTGGCAGCTTTTCTTAATTTCAACCTAATGAGCCTAAAAATGGCCAAGATGCAGCATGTGTCACTAAAAATTGAGGAGTACATTGAAAGTATGCCAACATCATAACTATCATGAGATGATGGAATAAAGTAAGTAGCTATTTATACTAATGGTGTAGACTCTAACAGCACCAGGGAAGCTGAACTTGGCTGTAGAATATAGCAAGTATGGAAACAAAAGTTGAGAGATTCACATAATGATCAAGGCCAACATCATTTCTGCTTGAGCAGACAATTTTGATTTAAAGGTAAATCTGCCTGTGGTATACTTTTCACCAGCTGTCTATCAAGGGAGACAAGGGGCTCCAGAGAACCTGCTTCAGTACATTGAATATCACCTTTTCATCAGACAGTTCAGTCTGTTCTGTATTTCTTGTGCTCCTGAAATCCCTCGGGGATTTTTGCTATAGGGTTTGGGAAAACTTTAAAATCTCACTACAGGAAGATAAACAGAGGAGACAGAACAGCAGTCCTGTGTGAAAACAATATTTGGTAGTGTTTGCTTCTAATTTTAGGCCCTTGGAAGAAGATAATTGCCACAATAATTGCGTATTAATGTGCAGAGCAACATGCTCTCCTGGTGCCAATTTAAAGCTAAAATGTATCTGAAGATCCAACTTGCATGTGTCTTGCTGGCACTTATTTACTTTATTTATACTAGCCATAGCTTGCTGTGCTGCGTTATGACATAGTGTATCATTACAGGAGGATCTGACAACACATGTCACTATCAAATGCAGACAACAGATATCACACACACAAAAAAAGATGCAAATTAAATGACTTGTTTTATGGAAGGAAGCTTGGTGAGTGCTGAGGAATTGCACATACATTCCTACCAGTGTTCCTTGTGGAGTTCCATGAGAAATCCTGTCCTGCTCTTGTATCCTTCAGTATCATAGGTATGTGGATGAAGGACATTTATTTTTCTTCTCAGCAGTGACTGCAGATGAGTTTCTCAGATGCTTGTTCAATATCCAGGACTGGAGAGCTATGTATTTCTTAAATTAAAAAAAATAGAACAAGTGTTTGTTCTTTCAAGCTGTTTGAGAAAGCTCATCTTTCCTTTCATGCTCCCTTCTTCCCTGTTCCTCCAAATTAAACTGAATTACCCTTTCTGCTTTTTTTCTTCTCCTATCACAGCCCATTATGAGGCTACAAAATTTACCCCTCTCCAAATTCACAAACTGCTTCAGGCCAACTGCTTATGTTTTGGTCTTTGCATCAGTTGTACTACTCATCAAAGTTTTAAGACCAACAGAGAAAAACCAGAAGTATGTCTCCATATTTTTGTAGCATGCACTTGTTTCTATTCTAAAATATTTATGCTTCATAAGAGAGAAAGAGAAATGAGAAAAAAGTGATTGAATAGAAGGAAGGTTGTGTTGTAAATGTTAATGATGCACTGTTTTCACAGATGTTAAAATATGAAGAGACTTCTAACATGTTTTAGTCTGACACAAGTCCAAACTTTCAGCTTGTGATTGCTGCTGCTAATTGTGGTTGAACTGGTGCAATCTTGTAGGAGCCACTCTGTCCTCTTTTTAACTGCACTTGCTCATGACTTTTTATTCCAACTTTAGTTGCGCCTGGCTTTAAAGAAAAACTACAGAGAGGCCAGGTATCAAATTGGCTGGCAGAGGCTCTAGTACAAGGGATGAAAAGAGTCCCTGGTCAGTCGTCTGTGCTCTCTCCTGCTTTCCACCACCTCTTCAGCATTTTCAGCTATGGGTTTCAGATCCCTTCTGATTTTTGTGTGCTTGATAGCTACACTGTGACCTGCACCCTAGTCTGTATCAGTTTCCCCCTGGAAGATATTGCTGGAGGGGAAGGCTGTCAAGGGGATATCACACAGGGAATAAAGTTTGGCTTTTTGGAATAGCTGAGGAACAGTAACCTGTATAGAAGAATGCTATTTGTGTGGAAGAATCAAATTCAGCTTTTGACATAAACCTTGATTAAAGAGTTATATCAGAAAACAGATTTAAGTACACAAAGACAGAATTTTTCTTGTTGAGTTGGATGCATATTTACAACTTTGAAGTGGATATGGGAGTGTGTTATGTATTTGATTCTGCAAAAGCAAAACTTCCAGGATCTCAGTGGGAGCACAGACTGTAGCAGACCTCATTCATGGTGGCTGTTATCCTCGTATTCCCTGATCTGGTCATAATGACTGGATCTCTTGATTTTACTGCCTTTCAACTTCTGCTTTCAGTGGATTGCATTTTGACCTGAACTTCACTGTTATGCTAGAATGATCTCTTGAATCAACAGTGGGAAATCACTTATGCTTAGAAACAATCACTGGAGATGTACAATGTAACAATTTGGAACAGGAAGCATGTTTTTCTGTTACGAGATAGTGTGGTACCTGTGCACGCAGTTCTGCAAGTGGTAGCTTTTGAGGTTTGCTTTACTTCCCTCGCTACTGGAAGCTCTTGTTCTTTTATATGAAATCTCATCTGATTACAACAGCATCAGTCTGTACTCCAGAAGAAATGTTTGCTGGCAGGAACTAATGTAATTATTAGAATTATCTTCTGTTCTACATCTGGGAAAGTAGGTGGTGGCAAGGGCATCAGTGCTTGCTTAAGGCAAATATTGGCCTTCTTATTAGCTCTTGAAAGATGAAGAGTCTATTCTCTCTGCTTTTTATTACAAACCAATAACTTTGTCAATATTTCTATTCTTAATTTTAATCTCTGGCAGTTCAGGCAGACTGATGTCCCTAGTAAGTTAGCTGAAACCCCCAATATCACTGCTTTTTCCACTATCATTATAGAGGCTAAAATCTACTGCATGTTGCATATATATATAATTCCTCGAGGTAGGAAAAAATGGCTTTTGTTCATTGCCAGTCTTTCAGAGCTACCAATTTAGAAATATATGAATGGGCTTTCTGAATTCATTGCTTTGGTCCTTTGCTAGTTATGGGAGAGGAATACTTCATGGGTAAGAAAGCTAAAAAAAATTGTATGGCTGAGTTTATTTAATCTACTGTATGAATGGAAAATCCCCATAGTTCATTGCTATTTTTTGAACTATGTTTCATTTTTTCCTGATATTTTACAGCCCTTGCTTTTAGCTGTTAATGTAATTTAGCTCTACTTATTTTCATTAGAGGGCGCTCAGGGATGCATTTCTAAGGGAACTTTAGAAATGTGAATGAATAATTGATTCAGATGAAGGGTGTCACTGAGCACCTGAAAGCCTGTCTCTTAACAGCTTTGAAAGACACACACACACACTCTCTTTGTCCACCTTCTGCTTAATGCTAAAGATTTCAGAACAACCAAACCACCCAAGTTACAGAATATCCGTGTCTGTGACAGGATAAGCTGTTTGCTGAAGTAGTCTGTGCTGCAACAAAACTGTATCATTCTCTTAAAAGTTGACTCAAAACTTTTTTGCTTTTTTTCTTCATCTCCTGAACAGAAGAGCCATTCCCGTGCAGTATCCCCTCTCTTTCCCTCTTCTATCCCAAGTGTTCTGAGCATTGGACATTATGCCAGCCATAAAGGTAATCAGTTACTGAAATCTAGAGTGGACTCGGTCCAAAAAAAAGGTCTTGGATTTGGTGGAAATTTTAAACAAACCACAAAGTGAGACTGGATTTTTAAGGCACAGAAATAGTCTGTGAGTGAAAAGGAAGCCTGCAAAGAGGATCCTAGTAAAGCCCAACCACCACTTAAATGCAGATTTATGGTTCTGACTGGTGAATACAGCTTCTTGGTGCATTTTACTTGTGGTATATCAGTTAACTCTGATGACTTATTTTCATTAATAGAAAGCTAACTCCAGTTTACTGCAGGAAATCCAACTGGACTGTATACTGTCACGCAGCATAGAGACTTGTTTATGCTTTTGTTTGTTTCCCCTTTGATGAAACAAACCCTTCTGTCCTTAGTAGAGCTACTGGGTTTTATATAATTGTAGAGTTGGACCACTGTATTTTTCGGTTATTTGCATTGTTATTAAAATTTTTGCTCCATTTGTTGTTTTCTTTTCTAAAATCACCAGTACTTTAAAAAATGACCGCTGAGGGTTCTTTTCACAAAGCTCATCTCATATATATTTGATATAGATTTGTTTGGTTCTGGTTCATTAAGAAAGCTTTTAATGGGAATGGGACATTCCCCCATGCCTGCCCCATAAATGCTCTTGAATGATCTTCTTGAATTTTCTTGTTGTTTTGCTACAAAGAAATACATCACCTAGCTAATTTCTGAGCAAATAAAAAATGCTAAGCTGGTCAGTCTAGGGCGCAGAGATGGTCTGGTTCTGTCTGATGCAATGTACCATAGCAGGCTGTCATCAATCACATTAGATTACTCTGGCCAGGGTAAATTTTTACCTATCAGCTGCTTTATGTATAAGATCATGCCAAGCAAAAAATTGAATGCTTATCAAAAGGTCTGGATGATATAATTTGGGAGGGAATTTGTCCACCATTCTTAATAGAAGTTCATAGAGTTTGGTACCAGAATCCTGTTTGAAATCTAGTCCTTCTAGCCCTGAAGTGAAATGAGAAAAAAGAAAAAGCAGAAATGCTTACCATCCTGTTTTGCTCTTGATGTAATCAGATTTTTTTAAAACCAGGTGAAAGGATTAAAAATATTCTGCTGTTTACTGTGGCACTGGAGGGTGAAGGGGAAGGAAGGAAGGACAAGAGATACCATCATCAGGGAGAGCTCTCATAGTCTTGCCTGGATACTCGGTTTTTCAGCTCTTGTTACTTTTAATATCACCACAGTTTAAATAGTTCTTTGCGGTCTTTGTACTCTTTGAAGATACCTTCTAGCCATGACTTGTATTTATCTGGAAAAATCTAAGCAGCACTCTCATCTGGTGAAATCCGTCATTGACTAGATATATAATAACATTAATTCTGCAACCTCTTATAAGACACTATCCTCAAATTGTAAGGGGAAGCAGCACCAACACTACAGAATGATATTAAACCATTTTCATTATTTTCAAAATGAGCCTTTAACTGACGCTTGCAAATTTTGCATGTTTGTGTCTTTTCAGCTGGATAATGGTTGTTTTGCACAAACAAAAATAGGACTGTGTATTCTACTATATAGGTGGGAATTTCAGGGCTCATTCCTAAAAATCAAACCCTCAAGAATGCTACAGCTGCTTTTCTCTGCAGCTCACCTACAATATCTCTTCACTGTAAAGCTTTCTACAATAGGCCTACTAATGGTAGCAAACGTAAAAAGTAAAAAAGAATATGTATGTATGACTACTTCTAATATAACTGAGCCTATAACAAACAATCACTAGATGAAATGTTCTAATTCCAAGATGCAATCACAGTACCTTGTAAGACATCTCAAGCGTTGTAGTTTTTCTATGGACCAGATTAATCTCTAGATTGTATCTCCCATATTTCATCGTGCTCTTTGTCTGCTCTTTCCTCAACATGAGCATAATGGCAGTGGTGTTAATGCAAAGTGAAGGCAGGCTGTTGGAGAGAAAATTGTCTCAGAACTGAATGCCAGTTTTAGGTCAAAATAGCTTGGATTTGGGGAAAAAGGCAAAGCAGAAGACTTTTTTTTTTAAAATCAAAAGCCTACAGAATTGTTTAGTTAGAAACTCAGATTTCCATTAAACTTCTTTTTAATTTGTTAGCAGTCTGTAGCCAAAATCCTTCCCAGAATATTCCAAGGTGGTTTGGAACTGGGTCATTACAGAGCAAAACACTGTGCTGCTTTAGTTCTGTACTGTGTTTTCAGGGGAATACATGTGTGGGATACATACATTGCATGGCTATTAGTTCATTTGGAGGAAGACATAGATTGCTATGAAGTGACATGGAGCTGTACTTGCCTTTGTATATGTGAAGTACTGTACATGTATAGTGGAAATGATATATTTAACTCCTATCTGAACTATATTTAACTTCTATCTTTGCTTGTAACCATAAATTCCAATTATTTTACAAACATGCTGCTCTTAATTTAGTTTATGTTGCCAGATATAGAGACATGCAAAAATGCTACTCTTTGAGGAAACTGAGCAAAAATTGCCTTTTTCTTGCAAACTAAACAATACTTTCCACTTCCCAGTATCATGCTGCCTTAATTAGAGAACAGGTACTGCTGAAGGTCAAAGCCTGTGACACTTGATTTCTCCCAGTCTGAATGTAACCCAAAAGAGTCACCAGCTTCTGTTGTCATGAAGAGACACATTGGCAGAGGAGGCTGAGTTCTCACTTTCAAAGTGTATGAGGAAGGAATCGGAAAGAAAATGTATATCACATTTCTCTGAGATACTGTGTGATTATTGCCCAAACTTTGAAATCTTCATTCTTAAGTGAAGAATTTTTATGCTTTAAAGTTTTTTTTTTTAATAATCAAGTGATTTTTATTTTGTGTGTATTCTGTAGTGAGTGTGCCCATTAGAGATAAGCAAATAGATTCATGCTGATGTATGCAGGATATTGTATTTGGAGTGTTTTTATAGAAGATGTTAACCTTCTCCTAGTCAATTTGGATATGTGAAAACATTTATTTGCAGCCTTATTAGATACAGAAGTGGACAGCAGAAATGTAAAGGTAATGGTATGAAGACCTTGGAAACAGGAACCTAGAATACTGCTGCTTGTGCATCTTCTCTGAAAGTATGGGAAGTTTTGCCTTCAGCTACAGGGTTAGTCTAGCACAAACACTAAAAACCATAGCCAAAGTCTGTACAAAATGGATGAGGACTTTATGTGGCATAAATTAGTGTAACTCAACTAAAGCCAGCTCTATCCTTAGCTAATGTAACTGGCTGTTTGGTCCATTGATACTTCTCTCACTGTGGTAAATGTTGTTATGCTCTTAAGTGACTCCACATTATTCCAGTGATAATTTCAACCTTATAATAGAATTATTTTGTAGTACTTGTGTAATGTATGATCTTATATATTTATATGTCTTTGTTCCATCTGGCTAAATCTGTGCCTTCCATCTGTCCAGGTAAAAACTAAAAAGCATATCTCAGAACAGGACAAAGCAATTGGCTGCCCCGTTCCCTGCCCTGAATTTCAGGAGGAGAAAATAGGATGTCTGACAATAAGATGTTGCATCAGGGGTTGAGCAGTATTCATTTTGTGAAGAGTGGTTATTTATCTGACTATTGTTAACTTCTGTGTTTCTTTGGAAACTTGCATGATCTGATATTAAGTTTGTAAAGGCAACAGTGTGTCTCCAGTAAATGGCCTGTTACTTTATAGCTAATGCACCTTACAGATACTTTTTCTTTTTTGAGGTTATTTGGGCCACCTCTAAAATTTTTCCATGGTTGTACTAGGTATGCTGTAAGTTTTGGTTTATATTTTGTAACAATTCTGAATCTAGTTCCATTGACAACAGATATCTTTTCAGAGGGTAAATTTATGCTCTACTGTTAGCATCTCTCCTATTTCTGATTAAGTCTTTCTTTTCCTTACCTCTTGTCAAGCAACAAGAGGTTTCCAGTAACATTATAAGAGACCCAGCCTAACCTTTACAAAAAAAGAAATTTCAGCAGCTCAGGTTGGTAGGATCGGAAGAGAGTTATCATCAGTCAGAGGTGACAAGTCCATTCATCTGTGCCCAGGAAGCTTTTCCTAATGCCAATGTGAGAAGCAATCCAGTGCCATTTGGTTGTAGGAAAGTAAAGTAAGTTAACATGAATTAATGTCTGGTTCTGTAGCAAGATGGCTGCCATCTAGCCTTTAAAATGAGAGACTTAGCTATACTTAGAGGAGAGACCACATAAACACCTCCTGGGCTACACACATCGTTGGTGTGACTCTACTGATTTTTATTAGTGTTTAATTTTTATTAGTGTTTTAGCTGGAGAGTTTGACTACTGATCTTCCCTTTGCATTTATGGCAGGCCTGTCAGATTACATCATTTAAAATAAAAGTTATTGCATAGAACAGAGTTAATGTGTAGTATTTCAAAGAACATCCATTATTAACTCAGAATTTTGCATTAAAAAAATTTATTTATAGGATTACCTTTTGGTGTAGAGCTGATGTTGCTCTTGGTAGGCATAATATTAATATTAATATCGAAGCCGATCAATAGGAACCAACACGTCCTGTTGCTGACACGCGTGCATACCTTTTTGTCTGGGGCTGATGTTGCTCTTGGTAGGCACCAATGACTCTTGACATAGACCGGTTTTGACCTTGATGGTCCTTGGTGAGCATTGATTTCCACCCGTATTGCTAGGGCACAGCATCCCTAGCTCTCCATGGCTCTCGGTAGGCATCGCTGCCTCTCGATCTTGAGAGGCACTGAGGCCCATCACTTTCCATATCTACTCATTGGGATTGATAGCAGTAGGTCTCCATAGGTATCGGTAGCTGAAGATACGGATGCCTGCCGAGTGCCATTGATACCTCTCGCTCTCGACAGGCATCTATGGCTTTTGCGCTCGAGCCCAGTTTGCCCTGGGTAGTCATCGAAGGCTGTTGACATGGATCCATCTCAAGATGGAGCGGCAGCAATGCCTGTCGAACTGCAGACCTATCGATAGTGGTTGAGGTGTATAAGAAGTGGTGGGTTGCATAAGAACTGTGGGGGCTGGGGGTGGGGGGTGTACTAACTAGATAGGGGAGCGTAATAAGTGACTGGGGGGGCGTAATAAGTGGCTGGGGGTGCAATAACTGGAGGGGGGGCGTAATAAGTGGTGGGGGGGCCCAATATGTCAGAGGGGAGTGTACTATTTGAAAAGGGAGAGTAATAAATGGGAGGGCAATAATTGTCGTGATGGGGTGATACTGCTCGATATCAAACCCTATTGAGAGGCCAGGAAACCGCTCCTTCTCGACAGGCATGCCTAACTTTTGCTCTGGGGCTGATGTTGCTCTCGGGAGGCACCACTGCCTATCGACATTGACTGTTTTTGGTAGCGACAGGCCTCGATGAGTGTTGATTTCCATCCGTATTGCTCAGGCACGACATCCCTAGCTCTCCATGCCTCTCGGTAGGCATCGCTGCCTCTCGATCTTGAGAGGCACTGAGGCCCATCCCTTTCCATACCTACTCATCGGGATTGATAGCACTAGGTCTCTGTAGGTATCGGTAGCTGAAGATATGGATGCCTGCCGAGCGCCATTGATACCTCTCGCTCTCGACAGGCATCTATGGCTTTCGCTCTCGAACCCAGTTTTCTCTTGGTGCCATTGAATGCTAGTGACATGGATCCATCTCAGTATGGAGCGGCAGGGATGCCTTTCGAATTGCAGACTTATCGCTAGATGTCTAGATAGATCACAAGTCACGGGGGGCATAATAACTGGAGAGGGGAGTGTAATAAGTTGCAGGGGGGATGCAATAAACTGGTGTGGGAGCTTAAAAACTTGTGGGGGATGCATAATAACTGTCAGTGGGAAGTAAGAAGTGGCTAGGGGGTGTAATAAATGGTGGTGGGGCGTATTAAGTGGTTGGAGGGTGTCATACTTGGCCTGGCAGTGTAATGATTGGTGCAGGAGGCGTAATAAGTGGTGGTTGGGCTTAATAAGTGGCTGCTGGGGTAAGAAGTGGCAGGGGGGTGTAATGAGTGGTGGGGAGGCGTAATAACTGGAGGGGGGGCTAGTAAGGGGCAGGGTGGTGTAATAAGTGTTGGGAGGCGGAATATATCAGACGCGATTGTAGTATTTTGGAAGGGAGTGTCATAAATGGTGGGGTAATAAATGTTGGGGGTGGGGCAATACTGCTCAATATCAAACTCTATCGATAGGGCCCAAAACCGCCCCTTCTTGACAGGCATGCATAGCTTTTGCTCTGGGGCCCATGTTGTTCTCGGGTAATAAGTGTTCGGGGGTGCGTAGTAAGTGGCAGGGGGGCGTAGTAAGTGGCGGGGGGCATAATAAGTGGCTGGGGAGAGTAATAAGTGTCCGGGGGGGAGCGTAACAAGAGTTGGGGGATGTTATAAGTGCCTGAGGGGGCAATGTCTATCGATATTGAACCTTATCGGTAGGCACTGACAGCTCCTGTTGCCGACACGCACACCTACCTTTCGGTCTGGGGCCGATGTTGCTCTCAGTAGACACCGATGACTCTCGACATTGTCCGTTTTTGACCTCGACGGGCCTTGGCAAGCATTGATTTCCACCCATATCACTAGGGCTTGACATCCCTAGCTCTCAAATATCCTTTTGAAAGAGGTAATTTTGGTGTTGGTAGAAAGCTTGCTTTTGGTTAATGCATCGGCAGTGCTGAAGTTCATAAGCTAATTTATTTGATTTAATTTTTTTTCCTAGGAAAAGTTCTTTCATCAGCTTTTTATTTTACATTTTTGTCCCAGATATCTTTGCATTTTAGGAGTTTCTCCTCGAGGGAATTTTCTTTTGCAAGCTTCTTTTGTAAAATACATTTTTTCAGTAATCTCTAAATCGTTTGGCATGTTTCTTTTCTACTGTCAAAAGCCTCAAAGGCTTAATGTATGTATCAGTCTTACTTGTCTACAGTCGTGTGTATATGCAGGGCAACTCACTTTCACCAATATAACTCTCATCTTGAAATATTATTTTGTAATTTTACATCTACTTTTGCATTTTTGTTGGAAATGTGACAACTATTTTAGTCCTCTGACTATGGCTAAAATAGCTGTTAAAACATGCCAGCATAAGGTGTCTAGTTTATAAGTATGAAATGAACTTACTTACATAGGAGAAGAATTTCATAAGAAGTCTGTTACCATAGCTTTTTACAAAACTTGCAGCTGAAGTTTTTCAAGTACCATCAGAGTTCACCTCTAGTGTTCTGGCTTTATTGAAGAGGTATAAATCTTCTTTGCTATCTACTATTCCATTATATGCACAAAACCACAGGCTAATGTACAAACACCCCATTTATACACATGGATCTATTAGTTTTTTGTTTGTTTTTTTTCAAGATGTCTTTTAATCTCACTAGTAAATACCCATAAAATGCGTACTACTGTTTACTGTCTTGTCAGTGACAAACTTCTTACAGCCTTAATGTTAAAGAAATTTATAACACAGAATAATATCAGCATTATCAGTAGATTTAGCATCTTGGCACATATTTGAAGTAGGTATGTTGTATATGAAAGACATAAAATTCGTATATTTGTATTTAAAATTTCCCTGGAAGGCAACCTTTGGGAAGCAGGTTGTTCATGCAGTGATTGAGAAGCAGCCTGACTTTATCACAGTGACTCTTGACAAAATTATTTTCTGCACGACACAGTGAACAAAAAACTAACTTAATTTGTTTAAAGATGCAAAAAGATGAGCCGGAAGGGTTTGTTTAGTTCCTTTCCTGGTTCTTGACTGTTAGTATATCTGGAGCATTTGGTCTGCAGTTTTACTGCAGGTGTCTTTTGAAGATGGAAAAGCTTTTTAATGTCATCTTTTTCTGATTCTGCTTAAACGAGCGGGTTGGGGGTGGATGTTAATTTCTAATAAATAAGCCTTTTTTTCCGAAGCATTTCTCATTCTTTGGCAGAAAGTGGTGCTGATGAAACTAATAAGCAAACCAGAATACAAATTGTTGTCTAAAACTTCCTTCTTATTTCATTGTTTATGTATTTGTTCTCCACTTTTGTGCACTTTTTTTGGTGTCTTAATCGCATTTTCTTAGTAAGATGCGATAATTGAACATTTTTCAGATTTAAAAATTCCCCTTTAAAATGTTGATTTTTTTCATGCCTTATCATCATACAGAAGTAAAGTATCTTAAATCATTTTTCAAGTTGCACTTTTTCTGTTCCTTTTTGTCTGTCATATTTGTTAGATGTAATTGGACAAATTGAGTCCAAACGTGGAACGTTTCTGGGTGCAGGTGCCTTCATATCTCAGTCTTTACTTACATTATCATTAGTAAAACTTAAAAAATGTTATTCCACTTGCTACTTATTAATCTGGCATCAAGCTGGAGATGTTATAATTAAGGTGGTGGCAGGATTTCCATTACTGACTATTTTCTTCTGCAGAAGGAACAGTCAGTGCCTGCCAGCAAAGGAAATAAATTATGCTGATTGTCCAGTGCAGCCATCAATTCAGAGTCTTCTGTGTAGCTGACCTCCAGTCACCCTCTCCTGAGATCCTCCTTGAAATGCTGCACATGGGTAGGGAATGCTGATTAATTATTAAATGTATTACAAGGAGCGTAAATGTTATTGGTGACAGTGCACACAGGGCCTGGTGAGTTACTTTGCCCAGGCTCCTCTCAGTGTCTGTGGACTTTGGCCCTGTTGTCTTAGGGATCAGCGGAGGTGTTAAGGCCACTGCATCCTACGTGTAGGACAAGTTGTTTTTGTAGTAAGTGTTTTATTCAGCTAATTAAATAAATCCAGCCCTTCAGTATAACGGCCTTGCAGTATTCAAAGGAAATGAACAGAACACAAATTTTAACAGCTGCAAAAGAAATGAGGATAATTCTTGTTTTACAAGCACGGTATCCACCTTCATTATAGTGAGATATAGATATATATTACCTTAACAAATCATCTCAATTGGTACTGTTTGCTTGTTCTGAGTTAAGCAGGTGAGTGACTCAGATGTATTGGTGAGTGACTTTCTGTCTGCTGCCTAAGTGAAGAATGATAATCATTGTTTGGAGCATTTTTCTTTAACCTCTCTTTTATTTTGCATTTTCGCTTGCTCAGCCTCAGTCCTTTGGGAGTCCCACAGCACATATAGAATATCTTATTCTTGGAGAATGCTGTGTCAGAGCTATGCATGGTCTAGCAGATGATACCGAGAAGGAGAGCACATTTGCATTTGGCCTGATGTGAATGTTTTTTTAAGAGGAACATGCAGTGGTCAAAGCAGGGTCTCAAAAGTATCCTGTCTCTTGATGCCATGAGCTTTCAGAACATCTGACCTCTACCACATGAGGAAGGAGGGCTTTGCCCTTCCACACCCTATCCTGCACATTGCATCCATGCACCATTAGAAAACAGGGTTCGGAACATAGCCTCTAGCATCTATTGACATTCAAAAAAAGGTTTTATCATGTAAAATCTGCGTAGAAGATGACTGCTCACTCTCTCCATTGCTGAGCTTGATTTCTTTCCGCAGTTTCTTCTCCCATGCCTTTGCATGCTTAGTATTCCTATCCTTCCTTTCTCTCTTAAAATTACATATATTCTTTTTGTCTTTGGTGCAATGAGAAACCAATGATAGAAGGTGAGATTGTATGTACTTTTTAAATTACAAAATCTAAATTTGGGGCCATTGGGATGGTGGAAAAAGAAAGGAACTTCTATTCCTTTATAGTTATTACAAGGTTCTTGGTACAATTTCTTGTCCTCCCTGAGGAGTTGGGTTCAGGGGTTACATTCAGTCTGATCCAAACACAGATGCATGTTTGAGAGGTTGTGGGAAGAGCTCTTAATTTAAGTGAAGATGTTTAGTGGAGATGATCAAGTCAGAGGAGCTTTCATCTAGGTCTCAGGTTAGCCAGAAAAAAGGGATGGATGTGTTTTCACTTTCTTTTGTACACCTTCTGCCAGGCCATTCCCACTCTGTTGCAATCCATACATTGAACAACCTGTACTCACCAGTTTATGATATTTTTCAAATGAGGAGCATGATTTTATGCCACTGTCTTGTGGGCTTTTTCACTTTCCAAGGCCTGATCTCCCTACTGGCGTTCTGGTTTTCTACTTTGGTACGGCTATGGCATAGTTCTCTGGAAGACCATATTAAGAGCCCATATCCCAGCCTTGTCCACCATAATTCCCTTGTGATGCTATATTTTTTCTATCTGTTGCCTTTAGCCCTAGTATTTGCAATTAATTCTCTGTTTTCATAGTATTTTCTTCTTTTTCCCTGTTTCATGTTACTATCCTGTCTTGCTGAATGTTTTTGATTACCTAAAACTCCTTGTAATCCCTTGGCATCTTCTTTTGCATTTAACCATTTGCAGCATGGTCTTGCTATCAATGTCTCTCTCAGTCTGCCCTACTGGATGTTTTGCTGTTAAGTACAGTTTCTTCAGTGTCCTCCTTCTCCTTTATGCTGTTCAGCTGTTCTTCATATTTAAAGAAAAAAGTAAAAGTAAGTCCTACTTCTATTTCATAAGACAGATTGTAAATTAATTGTTTTTTTCTTTTCCTTAAAGTAGTCTGTGACAGGTCTGGAGGCACTTGTGCATTATGTCCTGGGTGAATAAGATCTAAATTTCTGTAGGCCTTCTTCAGGAAATGCTCCTTTTGCTTAATATGGTATAATCTTAATTACCATGTCTGTGTGTTTTCAAGCTTCAGGCAGGTGACTGAGAAAGGAAAAGAAAGCTCTGTGCTGCTTTATGAGTGCTGAATTCAGTTTGAATTGTAGAGAAGAGTGAAGCACTTGCTTTAAATATTTAACAGGATCTCCTTTCTCTGCAACTTGTGACAGCTCTCTCATTCTCTTCTTTCATGATTTGTGTATATTCTTTCCAAATCTTGACTTTATCTTGCATGTATATTCCTTCCCCTTGGTTTCTATCCCTTTGGATCTCATTGTAGAGACTTATTTCTAAGATGTAATATATTAAAGTCCTCTCTGGCAGCAGGGAGATATTTTGCCTTTTTCACTGCGTTCCCCTTCTGGCAGCTGCTGATTCTTTGTGTTCTGTGGTGCCGTTCTCCGTTTCCATCTCCCTTTGAGCTTTTCCTCTTGATCCTCTTTAATGGGGTTGTGATGAGATGATTGGCTTGGAATGCTGCTCCCTGTGAATTCAGAGCAGAACTGTCTGCTTCTGACTCTCAGGAAACCCTATATGGCCATGATCACTCACATGATAAGAAAGTAGCTAATTCTGACTCAGTCTGTAACCATTTTCTTTTTGAGTACAATGCTTATACTTTCTGGCAAGTTGCTGTCCTACAAACTGGTACATAAGTTGACAAGTCATTTCGAATGAATCCTTCACTGTACAGATGGTTGGGAACATATATGGCAATTGTACCAATTCCTGAAGACTGATGGGTGATATTTGCAGTCTCATAATTTACACTTGTGTGGTAATTGGATTTTTCTTAATTAAGGAAAGTGGGTGGACAGTTTTGTCACTTAGCAAAGTCCTTACCAATTAAAAGGATCAATAACTTTCCTCACAGACCCTGGAGGTGTAATATACACAGAACAGATATCTGGACTGGAGTAGGTGCAGAGGGGAATGCTTTATCTAAGATGTTTGCAGTAGAGGAATGATAGCCTTTGAAGCTGTGGCTAGTTTCAGCTGGCAGCAAGCCAGCAAATGCCTTTTTGCATTGTACTTGCTTTTTTATGCTACTTTCTTGTTTTTTTTTTCAGAGATTATAAATGCAGTTTAGAGAGCCAGGCCAAGACCCTTAAACCTCACCTAAAACCTTACTTGATGTATTTAAATGGTATTAAAGAGGGCATAATCTTTGTACTGTCTCCACCACCATCAGTTTTGCCTTGTAATACATGGTGCAGATGACCCTGGGGTATCAGTGACTGCAGACTATGTAGATATTCTGCAGCTAGCTTTAAACCAGCATGGCCTGGCTGTGCTGGCATGAGGCTTGGGTGAGCTCATCGTCTGAGTATTAACGCAAGGCTGTGGCTGCAGACAGATGGAGCGCCAGGTAGGCATAAACCTAAGATACGCTGTGAGCTAGGCAACAGGAAAGCAGCAGCTGTCCCCTTAGCCCTTCCTCCCACTGTGGGCTGGGGGTGCTGGCTGCCCAGGAGGGCCCTGGTGTATCACTGGCTGTGTGGTGCTATACTTTTGGGGGGTAGTGCCCTTATGATGCTCAAAGTCTTGTGGCTGCTGAACCTTGGTTTGGTGAAAGGTGAATTCTCAGAGTTGTGCTGTACTTTCCACGTGCTTTCTCCAATTTTTGATTTTATATTTTGTATAACTTGAATGATTGAATTTTTTTTTATATAAAAAGAAGAGTGATATGTAAACGCAATGACACAAGCTAATTGCCATTATTAATAGTTTATCATTAAGAGACTTTCATCCTGAAAGATCAGAAAGCACTTTACAGATAATATGCAGTGATGACTTACATGCTGCTGAAATGAAACTACCTCTGTACTGAAATGCAGAAGTGGATCAGAAAGGCTGTGGTAGCAGTTTTACTTATATAAAAAACAAAACAAAACAAAAAAACCCAAAAAACAAAGTGAAAAAGAGTTTCTCTGTTGAGAGGCTTTGAAGGAAATCTTGAAATGTGGGGACTGTGATAACTGAAAGTGGACGTCTGGGTGATTATTTTCTCATGCATTATGCATATTTGAGTGTATCCAGGTGCTGCAGAGATGCACAGAAAAGCTCTCACCCTAGATGTGAAGAGCTTCTGTTCGAAAAATAAAAAAAACAATGAACAATCACATGTTGCTCCCTGCTCCCACCTCCCTCCATCCGCAGAATAGAGGAGCACTGGCGAGAAGGAATAGCTTCAGGCAAATATTAGGATATCAGCTAAGAGCTTTGAGGATAAATGACCATAATTTTCCTAGGTGGGCCTGGAGAAGTAGAACTTGATGAATGGTTTCTAATGACTGATTTGGATGGGGGGACTGTGTGGAAGAGCTGGTGACTTTGGGCTGTTGAGGATGTTAGCATCTTTTTGAAAATCCATCTGATTTTAATTAGATAAATCTAATGGGATTAAAATTGCAATGAAGGTGTTGGAATGATCTCAGCAAATAGTTTTAGTTGGCCTGAGTTTGCACTGTTTGGAAAATAATGTGATTTTTTGGATCACAATTGTTTTTGAGGTTTTGACTTTGTCCCAATTCAGGATGAGACATCTTTTTCTTTCTCTTAAAGAAAGCATGAAAAAAGGGAGTTTCTGCCCTGTCTCTTTAGCTTCCTGCCCCCAACCCCCAGCTATGGGATGGTTCAAAGTTTTCATTGCCTGTTTCCTCTGGAAGGTGAGAACACACCAAGGCTATATCCACTTATAGTGGATTGAGCTATTTTTTCCAGACAGCTGTAGGAAACCAACAGATCCTGTAATGTTAAATTACTTCCTGCAGCTCCTTCCTGCAGAGCAGTTCTTTGGTGCAAGTACTGACCAGGGTTCTCAGTATTTAGCTTAAAAAGCAAGATCCCAGGCTGGTGTGCTAAAATTACATTTTTAACCCAATGAGAAGCTAATGGATCTTACATAAAGACTGCAAGTTTTTTGAGAAATAAACTTGGCGAAAAATAATTTCAAGCAAAGAGGTGCTTTGCACCCCATCTTTTGGATGGTCTCTGCTGGGAACTGCTGTCCATGTGGCTAAGAGGTTGGCTTTCCAGCTGAGCTGTTTCTGTACTGTGCAGGTAAAATACTAAGTAGTTTTTGACCAGATGTGTGGAGAGAAGTTCGTTAATTGGCCAATTCCTTATCAGTTCTTGCCAATGCTTTTTGGCTAATAAATATAGGCTTCCCTTTGGCAGATAGATACGATAACGTCATGATCTGGAAATAACTGATGTACAGCTTGGTCTTGCTTATAGGCATATTTATTCATATATGTAAATTTGCTTACTAGGGCCAGATCTTCAGTCTACTGAATGGGGTTTGGAGTTCCTTTTGCCTGGTGTGTACGGAGCAGTTGGGTCCCTGCTTCACATCACCAGCCAGACATTAGATATGTCAAGAATCCCAGCAAGGAACCGACTTCTGGTGCTGGGAGGAGCCTGCATTCCTGGAGGTGAGATGAGAAATGTGTGGGTGGAAAGCCAGGATGCAGCAACCTTGATTCCTGCTGAAGGCCTTAGTACCTGTAGCTGTTTCAAGGACAGTTTGTGTGCTAGGCCAAGCAACCAAATTCTCTGCAAGTCACCCTAGTGACTGAAACCAGACCATTTTCTGTGGCAAGCAATAACTTTTCTAGCCTGCTGTGAGTATGAGCTACAGGATTGTCTTACTTTCTGCCCTTTGACATTTTAAAAACTTTTAGTGCATTCAGAGTGGAATCTAAATGATTTTCCTTAATAAAACAAGAACCCTTCTAATCTGCACCCTTGTTTCAAGGTTGGTAGAGATGAAATCCTATGCAAACTGGGATTTTGAAACTGTTTTTAAAGAACTGTTAAGTTAGTGAGTTGTTGCAGAATTTTACAGCTAGAGCTCAGCATGGTTGAGGAGTAGTACAAATGGCAAAACAGAGAAGGGACTGTAGGATGCTTGGACTTAGTTGGTAAGAAAATAGCTTAAGATGTTGGAGTTAAAGTACAGTCTGGAAATGGTTAAGGGTATGCTCATAAGCATGTTACTCATGAGAGGGTGAGCAGGAAAATTGAGAAATATTTATTCACTTGTGGAGACTCATTAGAAGGATGGAGCACTGATCACAGAGGATTTCAATTACCTCGAGTTTGACTGGAATAAGAATTGTTTAATGCCTGAGGAAAGATACATGTAGTAGTGTAAGATTGTTTTCTCATGTAATTTATATAAGCAAGTAAAAAAAATCTCAGAGGATACTTTGGATGTGGTTCCTGGAAATGGAGCAAGACCTGTATGATAAATAAGATAGAAGCTGGTGAGCTTGTAAGGTTGAGTGATCATAATGCTATTCGTTTTGAAATATTCATGAGGCTACAATATGTACAAAGAGTAGTGACACAAAAATATTAAACTTCGAAAAGTCAGTATTTGAAGAAGTGTGTAATGAATTGAAGAAAATTGATGGGGATGCAACTATTGTGCCCAAAAATGTGTTGTGGGAGAATGAAGGAAATGTTTTAGGAGCAGATAAGAAAGATGCAATCTATTTTCTTTCCAATGAAATGTAAATGTCAAACATGTCATCAATCATCTCAAGGCAACATTTTTGCAGTGAAATAGGAGACTGCAAGAAGGATTAAAAAGAAGAATCAGCCTTGGTAAATTACATAAAAAAGAAAATAGCATAGGAGCAAAAATAATACATGGAGGAAACAAAGTGAAACTTGCAGTACCATAGAAAATAGCATTGCAGTTTTGCACTGAAAATGAAACTTTCTTTCACGTGAAAATAATGGAATTAGACAGATTAGAACTGTGAGAAGTTCAGTTCAAAAGAAAGCCCATCTGTGCCTGCCACTGTATGGTTTTCCTAAACCTTTTTTGTTTATTTTATTTTACCCACCTACCTCAGTTCTTGCTCTTCAGAATGATAGTTTGTATGTTTTTGCTCACTTACATTTCTGACTATGGTGATCTCTAATGACAATCCTGTTTGACTTTTGCATTTATTATTCCTGTGCAAATTCCCAGTTAATTCCTAATCTTTTCCCCTCCCCCCTTTAAGAGTGTGCTGCCTATCTTTTCATTTTACTGGTATCATCCAGGTTTTATCAATTTTTAAGGCTAGACTGTGACTGTGATTGGCTCCCTGTGCTTGAATAAAGGCTAAGTGGAAGTAAGAATCCCTGCTCCCCAGGCTGACCTGCATTACTTGGGCATTGGCTGTGAAGGTACAGGCTTACACAGTGAGTCTTACCTGCTTATTACCTAGGTAATAATAAGCCTGGACTCTTATGCCACTAGTCATAAGACTGTAAGAAGTTTCTATGGGGTCAGATTAGTGGTTCCTCTAACCTGGTGTCCTTGCTTTTATAATAACCAGCAGGTAGTATTTTGACAGAAATAACTTAGGACAAAAACCAATTTCTGCAGGCTTCTACCACCATCTACCTATCACCATCTAGGGAGCAAGGACAAAACATGGGGAGGGTTATCACCAGATATAATCTCTCCTGTTCCTGCTTTTTTATAGCAAAGTGGGCTTTAAGGCTAGGTGACTGCTTACGCTTCTAAGATGTTAGAGCATGCTCTCAGGAATGAAATACTCATTGTTTGCTTGCAGTTGCTGTTTTCTATTAAAAGCTTCAAGAGGGATGAAAATGATATTGTTGCAGAATTAATAAGAGAAGGGGAGTCAGTAACAATGAATTCCTGACTGTCTTGTTGACTGTTGGCACCGCTTGGTTGGCTTAGCTGTTGTCCTGCATGCACAGAAGGAGCTAACTGATGTCCATGGAGTTATGCCAGAGTTGAGTCTAGTTGGAAATCTTTATGCACTAACAGAATAGACCTCTCCCAATACAACCTACAGTACTTTCTCCTTAATTTGCTGGTGTTTTCCATTCCTTCTCTGCAGTAGTTGCCAAGTTCTTTCCTCTTCAGTGTTCTGAATGATGCCTTGATTTGTAGCAAACATCTCTTCTGTCCTTATGTGTGATGTTAATTGCATGTTTGTCAGTAGTGGAGACCTTGTGGGATGTGAAGGCCCAGCTGTGTAAATGGTCCAGATTCTTTACTTGAACCTCATTTACTTTTTCCTTATGATTTACTTCATAGCAGGAGGAATAATTACATATTTATGCAAGACTGATGGTTCCTGGTTGTTTCAGCGTTATTGTAAAGATTAACTACAGTGTAATCTGCTGTGCTCTTCGATTGCTCAAGTGGGGTTCTAAGATGTACTCACATCTTTGTGTCTAATTAGGGAGACTGGCAGATTTGGAACAAAAATTAACTCAAGACCTTCCTTGCACTAAAATTTTTAAACAAATAAAGTTGCAGCTGGCACCATTAGAAGTTTGTAATTGCAAAGTGATCTTTCAGATTGTGTCAAGGAAATCTCGTATCTTCTACATTATTGCAATGCACAAAAATATGAATATTCCATTATATTGATTATTGTATTAAGGGTTTTATTTTATATAATAGATTAAAAAGTGACTTAATGTGTGCCATTATTATATTAAAGACCAAGCTTAAGCAAACTAATAAGCTGGGAGAAAGATATCCATGGTTGAGAATTGGCCATGTTTTAAAAAGTATCCTTAAAATAAATCAATTAATGCTAAGCTTAATTTTATGCAGAAACCTGTAGGGATTGGTTCTTGTCTCTGAACCAGACTAAAACTGAAGTGACTTCATTGTTATCAGTTGCTTTGGATTCACTCTCATGTAAAAACAAAGAGCGGAATTTGGTATTAGGTCTAAATCTTCAGGTATTAAATCTATGCTTTCAGATCTAAAACAATTAAAAACAAAAGGCAATTTCTTCCTCTCTGATCTTCACTGTGGAGCTCTATTGCTTATCCTGCACTTGTTATGCAGACTATGACTGTAGACATTTGCAAAAGACATGTTTTATGCATCTGTTCATTTTTCCCATACTTATAACTGTGATTGTACCACCAGAATAGGAATGAAAAGGTGGTTGGGCCCAGAGATGATGCCCTTGTTTTATTGACAGAGCTGGCATACCATGATGTGCAATGTATTAGCTCATGAGGATCCAGCAGTGTGCTGTTCAGCTAGATTTAGAGAGATGGCATCTGGGGAAGGGGACTTTTGGCCTCCAGCACTACTGTTATAGATCTTAAGTTGTTATTTTTATTTTTATTACTGGAAAGCTGTGATGTTTTCCATAAATTGCTGCCATTCTGACTAACCAGCATCCCCCACGATTCATATATGTTCTGATCAAAAAGTCAACATTTGGACATATGAATCGTCCAGGTTTTGTGTTTCAGTCTCATGTCCGAAATGCTCATGTCTCTCAGGTCAAAGAAAGACTTGTGCATTTGTGTTCAGGAAATCCTACCTACCACACTGAAAAGAGAACCACAAGAAGCAAAAAGATGGATGAAAAGCAAGTGATGAAAATGATGTTTGGAGAGCTAATATCTCCCATGGTCAAAGTAGGCAATTGCACAGCGGATCTCAACTGTTATAGGTCTTTCCTACTTCTTGACTTGATTTCTGTGATTGTGGATCTGAGGTTGCTTACAAAAAGCTTGGCTGTGGCTCTCATACTCTGGGGGTTTATTATACTTTAGAAGCATCCATCTGTAAAATATGGTTTGGAAAAGAGATAGGTTGCAAGTTAAAGCCTCCAAGGTCTGTCTTCACTTTCTCTTTCCTTCCACTCTCAGCAATATCTCTGCAAGGTAGGAGGCTTTTTTTCAGGTAGAACTCATTTCACAAGATTGGAGAGAAGTAGTCAAAAGGAGTCACTTAGTCTGTTGTTCATTTGGTTAACTTCATCCCAAATTTACATCTATGGAATGTTGTTGGAAATAATAAAGATAAAAGCAGCCTTCTCCACTTATTTAAAATATTCCAGTGGAGCTGTTTAACCAAGTCTTAGAATATGCTGATATCAGTACTGAAGGCATGGTTTTTGGTGGAGTTTCAGATGTCAGTCATGTTTGGGATTAGTCCCAATCTATGGGGATAAAATCCTCTGCTCTGCTAGCATGCCCAAGTGGACAGATCAGACCCCTGTGGAAACTTCCTCCCTTGACAGCCACAACCATTCTCTTACTGGATAACTTTTGGATAGGCATATAAACAAACCATAATAGGGGTAGGTCAGCAATTCCTGCCTCTTTTTTGTAGAGGTGGCTTCATTCTGCACTCAGACTTCATCAGATCATAGCCGAAGGGTCCAGGTCAATCAGCACCAATGTAGTTGTCTTTGATGCTTTTTGACTTTGCTTGACAGTGTTCTTATACACCCAAGTTGGTCAAAAAAACTATAGGAAGCTGTGCTTCACTAGTTCCTTACAGTGTCTTCTTAGAAGAAAGAATTATCAGAGCTCCCAGGAGTTAGATCTCCAGTCAGAACAGCAAGTACATGGAGCAAGGATGAAGTATGGCAGTAGATAGTGTATAATGAAGTACCCTGATTTACCAAATCCTTGCTCTGTCTGGAGCCATGTATACGCATGGAATATGCTTCACAGGCTACCTTGTTATTTAGTCCTGTGGCCAAGGCTTAGTCACAGAAATGCTCTGGCCTTGATCCAATTAAATAGTTTAGCTTTGCCCAGGTTTAATGTAAAGTAGAGGTGCTGCAGGCTTCAAGGATGTTGGGGGATGGACCCATCGATATGGGTGGAAGAACACTAATCCTTCACAAGGTTTCCTAGGAATGCCAGTAGTATAGGTAAGCCTATGGTTTCCCTTGATGATGTCCTGCCTGCCTTGTTTTCTCCACACAGAGCATTATATGGGATCTGGGGTGTAAATACTCTTCTCTGCGTGAGTTTTATAAATTCTTTTCCCAACTTTTTCTCTTTTATTTTGCTTAGCAGTACATATTGTGCTCATTGAGAATGTGTATCCCTTGGCTTTCAGTTCTCTATTTCCCTTTTCTCCCCTCCATTTTTGCTTTCTTGCTCCTATTAGCAAGATGATTTAGAGGACCTGGAATATTACTTTTCTTAATTTATCACTGTTGTATAGCCTTTCATTACAGTTTCCTGCCTGCCAGCCCAGCCCTGCAAGAACTACCTTGTGGCTGTAGGTGTGTGTCATACAGAACAGTTATTGCAAGCAGTGCACATGTCAGGGCTTCTCTCCCTGTGTGACCTTTCCTGGATCTTCATTATTTTGTCCAGGCTTTGCTCAACAGGTGCTTTTTCTTTCCATTTTCCCCCCTCCCATCTCTTTTTACATTGAAGAAAAATCATTGTGTCCCTACTGTTTACAAAATTGAATTCTCCTGCTCAACTGACCTTAGAGCATCCATTGTTCAGCGACTGATTTAGTATGTTTGCTTACAACCTTGATAACAGCATAAATGCCATGCCTATGAACCCATCTATCTTCAATTGCTGAAGGGAATCCAGAATGAATCAGAACTGGCAGCTACTTCTCCTGAGTCAACTCTAGGATAGTCATAGTTATAAAAATGTCTGGTAGTTTCTTCTCTGTTAATCCAGATTTTCAGCTGGTGTCATAAGACTTCCAGTGAAGTTAGCAGACTTGCACCAGTTCATACCACACAATGAGATCTGTCTCACCACATCACTTGTTTCAAGCTAAAACTGTCCCAGTTGTGCTATGATGTGAAATTGCTGTAGTGTTTGGTTGATTCGTGGAATAATCCTTGTGCTTTGTTAAGAACAATAAAGATGTAGGGAACTGATTCTTTTTTCTGTAATTCAGGAGACAAGGCTGGGAAGAGAATGCTCTTGCATTTTCTTTGTGGTAATAAGTGGTTTTCTATGCTCGCACAGCATCTCTTAAGTATTTAAATGTGGACTCAGTAACACAGAACAAGGACATGTCTAGGAAGTAGGCCTACTTTTAAATTCTTCCGCTTCTTTGTTTCCCAACAAAGAAACTTGCCGCCCTGTTCAATTCAAGGCCCTTGCAAAGTCTCATCCTTCTGTGATGAGGACTTTGTAATTCAGATTCACTTTTCAAAGGAGAACAGTTTCACTGCCATTTCAATGAAAATGATACTTTTAGCCTTCTACCTATTCTTCCCCCCCCCACCTTTTGGAGCATACACTACAATTTTAGCTCAATTAATTCAGGGGGTGAATCAATAATTTTCATAGCCTAACAGTTCCTTCCTCTTTGCTTTCAAATGTCTGTCTTATGTAGATTTTGATCTTTACAGTCAGGGGAAACTTCGTAGCACTGAAAATATTTTGAATATGTTGCTAATAAATAATAGTTGAAATTATATATTGTGAAGAATAGTGACCATAATTGGTGGATAAACATCTCAAAGCTGCTTTCAAAAGACTAAAACTGAAAGATATGCAATTATAAGCTAGACTGTGCTTTTCTGTCAGTGTGTACAGAAACATGAACATCAAAAGAATCTTCTTTAATTGAAGTTGTTCTGAAATTAAATCTCTCCAGTGTTAATATTTGTCGGAATGAGGATTGCATTTCAACCCATTTATACCTCTTGTAATGAAATCTAAGTCTTTGCTGCCTGTAGGAGTGTTGGGAGGATAGGAAGATTTGATTGTCTTTCTTGAGACCATATTATGTTAATTTTTCTGCCTAGACTATGGAAGCACAAAAAGCAATAACTCATTTCTATGAGGACAAAATTCTTTGGGTTGTTGTCATGGAAACGAAGTGGAAGCAGCTCCTTTCGCTTGAATAAATTGAATAGCCAGGCTAACAAAGATTGAACACACAACTGACACACACTCTCACTGAATGGTCCTGATAAGAGCAGCAACTTATCTGTACCCAAACCTGCAAACCTCTGCCCATGTGTGTTTAGAGTTGATCCCATAATGGGTATAAGGCTCAGCCTTTCCCTTGAGAGCTTGAGAAATGGCCATGGGCTGATGTAGTGGGTGTTGGAGCATGAGACAAGGTGAGTATTAATCTGCTTGGACAGATGCATGTAGGTACATTACAAGATGGAGGTCTTCATATCTGTATTGTATACGTTGGCTTGATTCAAAGTTAAAGTCTATTAACCTTGGTAGACTTTGGCTCTTGTTCTGAATCAGAGAGACTTCAAGACCTGTTCTGTTGATTGGTACAAACCTTAATTGTACTTACAAAGCTGTGTGGTTATATTGGAGAAATCAATGAGAAGCAAACCCAGGAGCTCCACAGTATTGTTTTCTGTGCCCTAGAAGGTGCCTCAGCAAACAATGAACCTGCTTTTTCCGTAGAGAAAAAACCCATTAGCTTTCCATCCTTTGGGCAGACTTTTTCTCTTGGAATATGATACCTTAGTTCTAATTATTTATCAGAATTCAGCTTCTTTTTAGCATTTAAATACCTGCTGTATGAGTTTAGCTCTGTTGAGGGGGAAGAGTTTGCTAACGTGTTTCAGTCTTGACAGCTACTGTACAGCAGGAAGTACAAGAAAGAACCTGGAGGACAATGGGTGATGAGAATTATTTTTCTTATTTTAGAGAGCTCTTGGTAATTTGGTACTATTAATCTTTTGGGCTTGAGACAAAGTGCATTTGAAGTCAATGGAAAGGCTCCTGCTTAAGTTTTAATGGGCTTCTGGGGCCTTTCTGTTATCATAAAACTGTATTGTTCTTCAAGAATGCAGAGTTAGTCATGTTTCCTGCCCCAAACTGCTAATGTAGAAACTACTCTAACGAAATATAAAATGTCTGTGAATATCTTGAAATAAACTATCGAACTGGCCCTCATCTAATCCAGCATACATGTGATAAGCCTTCTAGCATGAGAAGCTTTGATGCATTGATACCAAAAAAAGTTAGAGGAGAATTGAGATGGTTAAACTGAAAGTATTACGTGGAATTGTGCCACCTGAAAGCCTATTTTGTTCTTCCTTCCAAAAGGATTAGTACATAGCCTGTACATTTCATCCGGACTCGTCTTGCCTTAATGTCCCTTCGCTACTCTTTTTTTTACATTATTAAATGTGAGAAGGGCAAGAATTACCCTTGTAAACTCTCATGCAGATTGATTTTGGCTTGTACAGGAATTTCACATTTGAGCGGCTTGACAGCAAGTACATTTTGTCAGCACTGCAACGTGTAGTCAGTGCTTGTAAATCCCGTGGAATAGGAAGCAATATTATCAAAGCTCATTATCAGAGCAGCTGTAGCAGAGTTTATATTTATTTATTTTATATTTTTAATCTCAGTCGTGAGATACATGTTATCAGGGAGTCACATTTTGTGTTGGCTGTAGTGAGAAGCCTGGGAAATGATACATTATCAAAAATTCTCTATATTGCTCTTTGTATCTAATATGATATTCATTGCATTATAATGTAACACAACGCACACCAGTACAAGCCAGTACAGCTGCAAAGCTAGCATTGCATGTCCTGGGAATATTTTATTTAAATTTAAAGACAACTACAAGACCAAATCCCTAATTCAATTAAGCAAAAAAAAAATCACAGAAATTTTCTTCTGTTTAAACTTTTTTGTTTTGTTTAAATATTTTTGATGGTTAAATTGTTGGGGGAATATTCTAGTAAACTACTTATGTTAGGTCTGAAAGTTGCAACCAGTAATGTTGAAACTTGAAAATATACCAATCCCTGATCTTGCAAACACTTAAGCATGTGAATAATTTGGCTCATATATAGAATGCACATTGACTTCAGTTCATTCAGACACAGGTGGGTAAATGTGTGAAGAATTCAAATTTTAAATGTGCTTGGCTGATGCTGTTTGGTGTCTGTATGGCAGACATTCTTGCTTATCTTGTGCTTTTTTTGTCATTGGTCTGTTTTGTTAAATTTAAAAAAAAGAAAAAGCAGTAAGGACACATGTTTGTGTTTCTTGCTCCTGCTTCTTTTCATTAATTTTGTGACTATTGATCTGATCTTGCTTGGAATTAGCGGGAAAGTTTCCCATTGCCCTCTCAAGGCAGAGGTCTACACTGCAGGCATCTATCCTTGTGTCCCATTGAAAGAAAGTTGACTTTGCTCACTAGATAAAACTAAGTTCTTGATCTCTCTTCATACCTCCTTCTGGTATCTACATATTGCAAAGGTATAGCCAAATATTAAAGCAGAATGAAACAATCTCCTTTGCTACAGAAATGTGAACAGCTGCACATGAAAGAATAAAAATGTTTTGCAAAGTTAATCTCATATGATTTACTGCCTACGCCTAATCTGCTTGGAAGCAGCTATGAATATTCTGATACCTTTTGGAAATTACTGACAAGGATGACAGCAGCTGAGAAAAGCTGCACTGGCTGTCGGCTGGCTGCCTGTGGAACATGCCTGCCTGCCTGCCTACCTGCCTGCAGCAACTGCAGGCAGGCTCTTGGAACAATGAAAATTCATTGTTATTTGTTGCAGCAATAAAAATAATGCTGTCTGGCTTCCCAGTAACTTCTGGAACAGTCAGCAAATATGTGGATGACATCTGCAACCTGTTAAGCAAATTTATAGGTTGCTTTTGGGGAGTTAGTGCTGTCAAGAAAGGTGAGGCAGAAATCCCCCAGGGAGGCCTGCCCCAGCCCTGCTAACTGGCGGCAGCCACAGCTTTCCATGAACAGGAATTCTCCCTTGTCCTCTCGTGGGGAGAGGATGCACACTGCAGCCATGGGAGAAATAGGGCCTTGTCCAATGTGCTATTCGTGCACCTTCCTTAACCTCACTGTTCTGATGAAGTCCCTAAAACTGAAAAGGGGTACCAGTTAAAAATACAGCGAAGACCTGAGTAAACATACTATTTGTTTCTATTAAAAAAAAATTAAGCAACTTTTGACAGAGAATAATTTTCTTCCTATAGAATTGTTGAGCCACTAAGTTACATGTCTTGTAACTTTTGAATTATGAAGGCTGTTCTTGTGATATCTGTGTAACGCCACTTAATTTCTTTAAAGTGCTATTGGTTACATTTTAGGAGATGATTCTTGATTATTTTTCCTCTTTGAAGGAACAGTAAAACAAAATACTGCATAGAAACAAGCTAAATCTGAGTAACCATGTAGAGGAAGTGTATGAAAACGCAGATGGCATAGTTATATATTGTGTTAAATTTGCAGTTAGTTTGTTGGTGCTGTATCGCTATTTAAAAAATTGAGAAAATATCTGTACAGCAGTGAGGGAAAAGTTAAATATATTCAAATCTGCTTATGTGCTTACATGTGCATTATTTCTCCCAACACTGGGGCTGCAGTGCATGATGGAAAACCAGGAATGCACTCAGGTGTTTCTGAGTTAGTCTGGGCAGGCTTTAAACATTTTTGTGTTTCTGGTGCTGGACTGTTGCACATTCCTTTATATTTAGGCATAAGGTGCCTGACTGAATTATAACAGGTTTCTCACCCTGTCTAGTCAATGCTACAGATCACTATGGCTATAGTGAATAACTGTTGCTCAATACATCAGTATCTATTAGTTCAGTCGGAGATTAGTTTTGCATTAGGCATTTGGTGCAAAAGAATTGTTCACTGTGACAGAGCACTGTCACGTGGAAATAATGACTTGACTTGACTCAGCATTTATGCCGGACACTGAACTAAGGAAACACAGAACATAGTTCTACAGTAAAACACTTTGCAGTGCATATACAGCAGGTTACACACATATGTGAAAAATTACTTAACCAAAACAACTGCTAGGTCATGACCTTATATAAAAAGATTCTTCAGACCTTCTGAAGACTGGCCCTAATTTTATAAGTATTTAAACACACGCTTAATTTTTTGTCTGGTGAGGACTTCCCTTGATTTTTAATGGTCCTGCTTATCCTGTATCCAGTTTGGCATGTGTCCAGCCCCTTGTGCAGGATCTATTATGAGAACTGTAGTGCGGTTGGTTAACGATTTACTCCCACTGATGTAAGTGGGAGAGCTGAGTGAAGGCTGTGGAATCAGGTTCATTGTGTGGCCACAACTGGAAAATCCTCCACTTCAGCCAGTTGTGCCTGGTAATGGTCCTTAAACTCAGAGCAGAATTTCACTGTACTCCAGAGATGTTTGAATCCAGGATTTTGAATGCTTGAGCCTAATTTGAAGCTGTCTGGAGTCACTTTTTTGATTTCAGTTGTCTTTAGGTCTGACTTAGTGTAATGCAAATGCTACAAAAAACATAAAAGGAAAGAAATGATTTTTCTTTTTTTTTTTCCTGTAGCTAGATAACTGTGGGATAGAGCTTAATTATATTTAAAAATTCATTTTCCTTATGTATTCATGGTATGTTATAAATGAATCTTACTTTTCCCAGTAACTGAATGCTGTTAACAGTACTGACTTGTTTAACAATGCTGAGAATTTATGGCAATAATTCTAAACACAGGTGATTCATACATTGCCAGAAGAAAGTAAATATTCTTCCTATTTCATCTTAGTTTTTATAATGCTTAACTGCTAGAATAGTCTACAGAAGATCTCATAAAACTTTGCTAATGCATTTTTTAAACTTCATGTTTTAGCTATTTGCTTTTGATGTCATCATTCTTTACAATTTTATTGTCATTTTGAAAATACTGTCATTTCTACAAATGTCATTTTTTAATTTTTTAACTGAGACTTAATTTGAATTGAAGATTTCACCAAGTTGACTTGCAACACAGTGACAAATGATAGATATTGATAAATGCAAACTAGTGCACATTGGAGGAAAAAATTAAATTACTCAAGACACCATACTGAGATCTAAATTATCTGTATCACAGAATCACAGAATCGCTGAGGTTGGAAGGGACCTCTGGAGATCATCTAGTCCAACCCCCCTGCTCAAGCAGGATCACCTAGAGCACATTGCACAGGATTGCATCCAGGCGGCTTTTGAATATCTCCAGCGAAGGAGACTCCACAACCCCTCTGGGCAACCTGTTCCAGTGCTCTGTCACCCTCACAGTGAAAAAGTATTTCCTCATGTTCAGATGGAATTGTCTGTGTTTCAGTTTGTGCCTGTTGCCTCATGTCCTGTTGCTGGGCACCACTGAAAAGAGTCTGGTCCCATCCTCTCGACACCCTCCCTTCAGATGCTTGTACGCGTTGATAAGATCTCCTCTCAGCCTTCTCTTCTCCAAGCTAAACAGGCCAAGCTCTCTCAGCCTTTCCTCATAAGAGAGATGCTCCAGTCCCCTAATCATCTTTGTGGCCCTTCGCTGGACTTGCTCCAGTAGTGCCACATCCCTCTTGTACTGGGGAGCCCAGAACTGGACGCAGTACTCCAGATGGGGCCTCAGAAGGGCTGAGTAGAGGGGGAGAATCACCTATCGATCCAAGAGAGACTGACGTGTCACTAGGCAATTCAATGTGCAGCTGCAATCAAAAAAGCAAGAGAGATTCCTGAATGCTTGAGGAATCTGGCAAATAATGGCACAGCCAGTACGCAGTTACAGAGCTCAGCTGAGCTGAGGGATATTCAGAGAAGTGAGTGGAGAACAATTATGTCAAAAGAAGTTTAAAAAACTAATTCGTTTATGTTAGTTGATAAGGCAATGTAATCACAACATTTATATATAAACATTTGCTGCTTCTTTCTCTTTTCACCTTTTAATGTCATGGAATATTGCTTTCCTGGTATTTATTAAATTCTAAAATGGTAAAAAGAATTCATTCTCGCACTGTAGAACTCATTGCCACAAGAGTTAACTGGAACCAAAAAAATTTACAAAATTCAAAGTGGCATTAGAAATCTACATGGGTGGTAACAGGACTTATTTAATCTACCAAAAACTTTGGAAAAGATGCTAAACTCATATTCAGAGTTTAAGCTAACCTTTAACTACCGAGAATTAGGAACTAACCTGTTATGCACCTGATTATCTGTTTCCACACCCTCCCTGGAGGATCTGGTAGGTGTCAGTCAGAGCCACACGCTGCACCAAGTGATACTGGTGCTGTACCTGGTCAGCAATATTTTACTTGTCTGATGTTCTGCAAAGGCCTCTCTGCAACGCTAAAGGGCCTTAGTGAAAGGGGAAGGATCAGTTCTTAACAAGCGATAGCCTGAGCCTCTGGCTGTCTGAGCTCCCTTCCTCGCTGTACTGTATTTTTCTTGGGTGAATATGGGGAAGTCATTTGGGCTTGGTTCTAGTAGATGCTGTTGAGCTTGGCTTGGATTAAACCATAAAACTTTCAACTTTTATATGCGAATTACCTTCTATGCTAAAGCAATGGTTTGTCTATATTGATTACATGAGTAACTGAGGGCAATTAGGCTCCTGAAGTAGCCACCTCAGTTAATTTGCAAAGGTATTTTGAAAAATGGATCAGAGCCTAACATAATATAAAAGGGAATGATCGCAGATTGAGCTAAATCAGCTTAGCTGAGATCAGTGCATCCTCTGGCTTGTAGTGGGATGGACGAGACAGTAATGTGAGCTTGCTTTGTTTTGGTGCTTGTCTCTCCCAGAAAGAATATCTGGTAAACTCTAGGCTCTTTATTTTTCAGAGGGAAGCTAATAATAGAAAATGAAATGGTCCTGGTATCATTTTTCCGTTGTTGCATGTCTTCCCAAATAATCTTCTCTCTGTGCTTATGTAATCTGGAGGTTCAGGAGAAAAATAAAATACTTATCAATAGTGACTTATATTAGTCAAATTCTCATTAAGCCTCATGTACTTTGAAGAGGACGGGAAGGTAGGACCTTGAGCTCCATGCACTAGAGCCCTTTGCAAATTCAGAATGTCTCTTGCATTTGTAGGCTTTTATAGGTTTTAATATTGGCATTTGCACTTCAGTTTGAAGTGTGAGATGTTGAGCTGGGAAAATCTAGCTTTAGACCTAACTATAAATGGTGATAGCACTCACCCTCCATTTCACTAGTCACTTTTGTACTGTTCTGACATCAGTTACAGCAGTCAGCTGGAGTAATTCAGAATCTTTCCTGTTAAATCCCCTTAAATCACTGGCTTTGTCCTGGCTTGCATTTGCTACAGATACGTCTGTTTACAGAGTGGCTGAATGTGTCTGAGGGGGAAAAAAAAAAAAAATTCAGAGAGACTCATATCATGGCTATGAAAATACTCTGCTTGATTTGAAACTGGAAACTGAATTCAGAAAATGGGAATCACTGTATAATTACAATGGATTTTTGTGCTTATAAATGCAATCTGTTGCAAGCCTGCAATTCATAAACAAATGAATAGCAAAGAGGGGTTTCTTTCCCATCTTGTAAAGACTATCAGAAATCTGCATATTTTTCAATCAGCAATGAGACGAAAGATCTTTCAGAGGTTTTTGAAGGGACGTGGGGAAGGAGAGGTGGGCACTTGGCAGTCGGGGCAGGGAGAGGCAGAGCAACAGCCAAGCTCTGCCAGATTGTCACCTCGAACTGGCAGCTCCGTATCTTCCCTGGGCCTCTGAAGAGCTGAGCTGAACGTGCTACTGGCGAGGGGATCCATGTCAATATTTGTATACTTCTGTGAAAAAAAAAAGTTTTGTGAAAACTTTTGTTTTGGTCGTATCAGTGCTTTTTGGAGAAAGACATGTTCTTTTGTAAAATTCCTGGTGCAGCTGGTCTTTTACCTCAGGTAAAATAATTTTGGGCTAGCAGAAGTGGCCACAGGACAGGGTGAGAGAGAAGCACAGATTTGCCTATTTCTGCCTCTGGCCTGTGTGACTGGGCAAAGCCTCTAACCCACCTGCAGGGCGACACCCGCGTCTGCGGAGGATCTGCTGGCTCTTGCCTTGCCTCTGCGGGGACAAGCAGGAGCAGCCTCTATCTCTCTGAAGAGTAATGCTCCAGGACTGTATTTAAGTTTCACTACAGATCAGAACAGTTCCCTGAAAAACAAGCAAAAAAAAAAAGTTAAAAATGAAACTATAAAAATGAACACAGTACATTCTCTGAGGCGAACAGAGACTTGCATTCAGTTGTCAAGTAGTTTTAGTGATGGTCAGTAAGTTGTTCTTCCATCAACAAATCCTGCTTTGGCACTTGAGGTTATTTATTACAGAATTTTTTAGTTATACAAAATAGAGGCAATAGAGGCAACCTATTCTGTTAGCAGTAATGTCTGCCATGCATAGTAACTTCTCATTTGGCCTGGCCTGTGCACTCACACCATGCTCTGCGGCTGCTCTGAGTCAGCTCTGTGTTACTGTCTACATCACTTACGGACATAATCAGTGGTGATGGGGTGCAAGGGCTTGCTTAAGTAACTTTGGAAGAAACTGTTGTGAAGTCTTGGATGTGATTTATTAACAGCATTAGTGTTGTTATAACATGGTAACATGTTGTTACAAAGATAACTTCGCATTTCAAACTAGGCTGAAAGTGCCTTCCTTCTTAGGGGGCAGCTTGAGATGCCAGACTGCCACCCGTTCAAAAATCAGGTCATGAACGTGCGTCACAATTTGGGCACTCTAGGACACAGTAACATTTGAAAGTTTAGCTCAGTTTATTTTAACCTAGCCTCAGGATCTTAAAGAACAGAGGTTATTTGGAGCGTTATAGCCAAATTATCACCTAGCTAAGATGCCTTTTGAACCTCGTTCAGTTCCCCAAAAGTAATTACTGCTGCAGTAGGAAAACACTGAGATGTGGTGATATGCCTAGAGACTGTGCATTTATTCTGTATTTCTCTGTTTTTTTTCACAATGTTTTCATTCTTGCATGTCCCATGTGTATATAATTGATGTTTTAGCACTTTTCTATGGCCTGCATGTATTTATCTCTTTGTTAATAAGACAAGTGCTGCTAGATTCATAAAAAAACAGCTGACGAGCTAAATTGGGATGTTTTGACTAAAGACCTTAAGTAAATAAACAGACTTTAATATGGGCAAGTAGTGCTAACTGTAATTACCTGGGGCTGTGTGCCATGGAAATGGAACAAAATTCCAAACAAGCTAATTTCATTATTTTAATGGAAGCCTGCATCCCATTCATTAGACTGACATATGACTAGTCATTAGTAACAGTTCGTTTCAAAAGCTATGGTGGGTAAAGGTTGATTAAAAATTAATGAGGCCCAGCACCATTGCCTTGCCACAGCGTCAGGTTTGAACTTGTTGGTGTTTAAGTCTGTGGAGCTAAAAGAAGAGCAAACTTTAAATACTCTCTGTTTTTTTTCTGTTTTATATGATTTATATATTTTTGCTCTGTGCCAAGGAGGAACAAGAATTTGTGAATTCCTTGTGTTGCTGGATATATCAGCAATAAATTGCGCAGTTAAATAAGTTATTGACAAAACTGATTGCCATGTCAGGCCTGTTTCTGCCATGCATTTTTAGCAAAAATATTTGCTGATAATCCAGTAAATGTGGGACTTGATTAATCAAAGCTTTCATTGCTCTCGATTCCCTAGGAATTCCGTGTCATTTGATTGGCACCTACTTTGTCAATTGATCTTGCTTTGAGTTGCATGCTCACTTGCTGGCATCGCTGCTTAGGTTTTGTTTTGGGAGCGTGGCTCCACTGCTAGAAAACCAAAATGCTTAAGTATGAGCATGCAAGTAATTTCATGGGAAGTGGTAATTGGAGGAGTGAATGTAAATGCTGTCAACTGAGGTCAGACTATTTCTAATGGTATGTGGTTGAGGCCAGTTATTGAAGCTGGAAGCTAAGCTCTGAATTCCTTGGATATTTGTTTAAATACTTGCAAAGATGCAGTGTGATTCATTCTAAATTGCTGTTTTTTCTTGGTGTAAAGAGGTGGGTATTTGTAAGGGGAGAGGAGAGATTAAAAGGAAAAGTATAAAAGCAAGCAGAAAAACAAAAAAGGAAAACAAAAGTCCAATGAAATCAGAATGGAAGTCTGTAAAAACAGGTAGACATGAGCTGTTTAATAGTAGCCAAGACCCAGAATTAGATTTTGTTTACAAAAATCTTGGCACAACAGCCCCTCTGCATAACTATACTCATTCCTTGTCATCTAGCAGTCTAATAGTAGTCAAGGAAGATTGCAGGGCCCAGGCAAGGTTAGGAAGTTTTTGATATATTTTTAAGACACAAAACAGCTGAACTTAAGCATTCCTAACTTACTCCTCTTCTAGGAACTGTGGTCCATATGGTAAAGTGAGATCACTGTAGTGGCTGCTTCTGGTATGAATAGTGACAAACCTGTGAATTATAAGAACTTGAAAGTGATTTAGGAAAAGGTCTAAGAAGTTCTGGGCCAATTCCAGCATTTTCTATTGCAGTAGACCACTAGATGCTTCATGACTGCTGCCTTTCTCACGAGTTTTTTGCTACCTGAATGGTTGTAGGGCAAGCTGTACAATACATTCAATATGTCATGACCCTGATTTCAAAATATTTCCACATCAACAAGAATCACAATGCAATTATATTATATGGAGCTGTGATCAAAGGAGCCTTCAGAGGGATGTGGTTTGAGGAAGAGGTGGAGAGATAATCTCTTGTTGAACTCCTAATTCCCAAATGACCTGCCTTGGCTTGATGAACTGGATCTGTTTCTGGAGGATTTTACTCCATTGTGAAGCAGTGGCTTAAGAGAGGGTGCTGGCACCCTTCCTCCTCCTCTCCTCTGCACACAAAGGCATGTTGTGGCAGAGAGTGGGGTACAAGTCTAATGTCACCAATAGTGTGACGATATCAACGCTTAAAAATTTTAATAACTGTACATTTGGAACCGTGATACCACCACAGTATTATCTTTTCCGCATCATTACAAGTTTTAACAAAATGCAGTGGCTTTTCCGCTAAGCAAATGATACCGGGCACGTAATGAATACTAGTCTGCAGTTGACTTCTGAAGGCAGCAGTATGCTGTAAGGTTTATAAAGCTTTCAATGCTGTCTTATCTATGTGCTGCTGCTTCTGTGCTGTCGACAGCCATGGTGGGTCACCATTTTATTAACAAATACTAACTCAAATAGCAGTTTTCACTTCTTTTGTAATTTTACAGCCCCCCACTAATGTATCTTTGCTGCTTATCATTATATCTTCAATATGTTTAACTTCAATTTAAATGTTCTGTGAAACAGTTGAACTTAAACCGGAAGACAGTCAGAGAAATCTGTAGTGACCATATGGTGTTATAAAATTACAAAAATGTGAGAGAGGTTGAGCCAATTCCAATTGCCAAACTTGCTTCTAATAAACACTGAACTATCTGGCATCTGCTATCCCTCAGGTAATACCGTCAAGAGTGGAAGTAAATGTTTCCTTTTAATTGCATTGTTTATGTCTCAGAGGGTCCAGCAGATCATGTGATGTTTATCTAGATTTTCCATGAATACTAAATCAGCCATTTCAGGGAGAATTTTGATATTCTCTTTGATTTTCACTTTAATTAGAGTGAAATTTCACTTGTAATCTTTCAGAGTCACATTCTGTACGTCTTCACAACTGAATGTCCCAACACTTATTTTCAGTATCATTTTTGAAATGATTTTTTCTTCTGTTTTCGCTGTCAGTCACTGTTGAGGAAAACCTGGGTCTGTGCTTTCAAGACAAACCTCAGATGAAGGTGGAGAATGCTACAGATTTAGGGCTCCTTGGGTAGGTGAAGGGCTTGGGAATTACATTTTATTGTCTGAACTAAAAGGGAGATGGGATTTAATAGAGCAGTGGTTAAAGGGGATTTCTGTTGAAAAGTCCTATTGAATGTAATTGTCCAATAATCAAGAGGAATCTATTAAAAATGGAGAAAATTGTACACACAGTTCATAGGATTTTGTGCAGTTATACAAAATATCCTATACAAACAAATAGGAAATGATACCTTTTTACCGCTGGTCATGCTTTCATGCAAATTTTATCTTAACTATAGGGATAGACGAGATTTGTATTTGAGTAATTTCTGTTGGGATTTATTAGAAAGAGAAGCAACACACTTGAACAGCTCTACACTATTATAGATGCATTATTTCTATATCATGTTGACAACTTAATGGTTGCTTGGACTTGAGCCTTTCTTCTACCAGTTCCAAACCCCTGGTTGGCACAAAACAGATCTGACTGGATGTTGCACCTAAAAAGCCTCAGCAGAGAGGGTGAGAAATTGATGTAATTTCTGAATAAGAGTGAATAAATATTTACCTGGGCCAGATGTGATACTATGATATATTGTATCACTATCAGTTTATAGCATAGGCTGTATTACACATTTGTTTGCTACTTGTGCAGTTGTTAAACATTGGTGGGTAATTATGGTATTAATGTGCTCTCAGTGTACACAAAAACACGCACTGGATTTTGAGAGGCCTGTCTGAATGTTGCAGTGTAGACAATAAGATGCCCACAGGCAGATGCACTGGCTTCTGAAAAAAACGGTGGGCCACAAACTGCTTGCTATACTGATAAAAATATGCAAGTGGTAATTAGACATGTTCTGCTGACGTTAAAGCTCTTTTTTCTATAACCTGTACTTTTCAATTCTCACTTTTATTGTAACCCCAGCTTTAGGAGCCACTGACTTGAAAGTATATAAGCTGAAATGTCAGACTGTGGAAGAGAAGTTTGTATCCTTTGGCCTGCTCCTGAGCTCTCATGCTTTGTGTAGGAGATAATTAGGATCAGTTGTGCTTGTCCTTTTTGGTGTGGTCTTTCTGTGATTAAAGGATAATCTTGTCAACAGGACATTTCCTAGCAATGATTTTGAACAGATATGAACTGTTGCTTTTAATGGCGTTAGGAAGCATCTGGGACATGCTCTCGATCAAATTGGGAAGTGAATGAAGAGCACAAGGAATTACAGAGCATAGGGAAGGATTTGCTGTGTCAGTGGTAGATTCCTTTGATTCTTGCATGAAGAGTGGGATTCAGTTCAGCGAAAGTGAGTGACTGCAGGAGCTAGCACTGGAGCGTGCACTGAAAAAGCAACTGTGAAAAAGAGGAAACCTGTCAGTTTGACAAATACTGCTGTACAGTTCTTGTCACCCAGAAGCAGTAAGTCCCTGTGGGGAATGCATGCCTGATTGGCAAGGCCTCGAGATAAGTTTCCCTTGTGGCTAAGGCCCTGTCTAGGGGCACTGGTGTGAGCTGTCACAACCTCTTCCCAGAATTCCCTCTCCTGAACACATGCTTGGTTGACACACGTTGTCAGAATTCCATTAAAATCCCCTTAAGTATTTGAAATTTCCTGCTCATCTATAGCATGTGAGAAGGCGTTAAGGAACACCAGTGCTATGGGATCTAATATTTTAGGACCCTTTTTTTTTTTAGCTCAAGAGAAAGGAATGTGTGGCATTAGAATTATTTAGTGAGATACAGAAGAGCACAGTGACATTTGATGGGGGAGGAATATCATGTTGCGAGGTATCTGTTTCTGGCCAGCTGTTCTTGAGATAGCTTGTCACTGGGGAAAGAAATATGTACATGAACAAGACAGGGTTGCAAACCTGTTTATTTGTCAGGATGTAATTATCAGAGAGGTAGTCCTTATTTGTTGTGTGTAAACATAAAAAATGAAGGATATGTCTGAGACCGAAGTGCACGGCTTTTTCTGTGTCCTGAAGCCATGGAAGGTAAGGAGCACTCTGCTTCAATCGGCTGATGAATAAAGGGGCAAACTAGTGTCTCCTCCTTCCCTGGGAATCACATGCTAATAACTGAAATGAATGGCGCAAATGGAGGGCTTTGCTGCAAGTGTCACTGGGCAGGGTTTGCTACCTGCCAGTGCTGGCAGCGTGCAGATGGCTCTGTGACTGGGGAACGGGGTGTGAGGGTCTCTCACTGAAAGCAGGCACCCAAACTAAGTGAACTTCTGAAATTCCCTTAAAACAAGGGCCAGGGCCAGAGCAAGACAGGGCTGTGTAGGGGATGGACCTGGCTCTGTGCCTTCAGTCGCACTGGGACTGTACTTCCTACTGAGGCCACCTCATGTAGGTAGCACTGATGAGACTGAGAGATTTGTCTAATGAATTTTTGCGCTGTGTGGAGAATTGAGGCTGCACACTGCTGCCAAAGTTGTCACGAGGGGAGGTTTATCATTATTAAGATGTATCATGCTAGGTTTCCCAGGTCAGTATAAATTCTTCCTTTTGCTGTAGTGAAATTTTCCTTGTTGGATTTAGGTTCATTGCTGCAAGTAGGAAAGTATCACCAATTGAAGTCCACCTGGGAAGGTATCCAGTGAGCCCATAAACTTGGGGCAATGGGAATTGTTAGTTTTAAGGGGTATCTTCTAGCCATTTGAACCCAGTGTTTGTTGGCACTGACAGCACTTGGCGGGTGTGTTCATCCTTTTATGTGCAAGTAATGAGGTTTCTACCCCTTTATCACCACCTCCTTTTGTGCTAAACTACAGGGTCTTCGAAAAAGTGATGGCAGTCTTAATATTTGAACTAGAGAAGAAAGATAATAGAGAGCATGTATTGTTGGTGGAGTTGTCCATTTGTGGTGATTCAGTCATAAATAATTCACTGTGAGGCATCAAGGAAATAGGAAAAGATTCATTATTTCTTTGAGCCTGTAAATACCCAAATGTTACATTCAAAAATAAGTTAAAAGCAGTTTATATCAATCCTATCCTTTATCACATCTTGCTTAATCTGAGCATGTAGAGCTGCCAGTGTTTTCAGGCTTGCATTTCACCTTAGAAAATCAAAGGATTTTTATAAAGGTTATATATATACATGCTGTGGATCATGGAGGAGATAAGTGGTTTAATACAGTTGTGCCTCATTTGTACTGTAATAAATGAATTGAACAATAAACCTCTATATCTGTATAGAGTGAGTTTTTCTAACACCAAAGATTAAGGTAAGTAGGAAGTCTGTTAACAGGGACTGCAACAGCCACTCATAAATAGCCCAGTGCCTGGGGCTGGGTGTGATTTGGGCAGTGGACGATTTGGCAGCTATATTATATTATGCTGGCTAATTCTGTGACAGTAAGAGGGCTGTAAAGGTGCGTACTCTGGCACAGAGTATGTCAGAGTGAAGCTGACATCTTGACTAGGCACTTCCAGGGAGCTGCACTGTCGGGTGAAGCCTGTAAGTCCACCACCTTGGCCCGTGCCAGTGCAGGGGAAGACAGTGGTCACCACCTGCAGAACCAAATCTGGGGAGGAAAGTTCTCCAGGGTATCAGTGATTTTAAAAAATGTATTTAAAAATATATTTTAAAAGCAATAATTTTAACACTGAATATCAACCCTGTTTTCATAAATACAATAATATTTTTCCTCTTGACTAGTATAACTTCCTGTCCTGAAGAGGCTGGTGATATTTGCAGCCAGCACGCAGCTATCATTCTTTGTGGTGGGAATTAAATAAATAAAAATGTCTTTATTAAAGGAGGAACAAGGCCAATTTTTGAAGAGAATAAAAGGGTTGCCTTGGTGTGACACAGTCACCAGGGGCAACTAGAGCTGGTTAGAAATAAAACCAAGACTGAAGATCCCTGTGCTATGAAGTTCTTTGTATTTTATAGAATTAGAATCAACAAGGGGTTTTGATTTTTTTTTCCACATAGGTGGTTTATTTTGCTTCTCTCTTTTTGTCTTTTTTGCAACTGAATGCAATAAAAAATGAGAACCATTTTGTCTTTTCTTCACACAATTAGATCCCTTTTCTGTCCATTTTCTCCTTTTATCATTGTAGTTTTTCTCTAGTTCAGAACAGATGCAAGAGTGGCAAATTGGAAAATATAACTCTGGTTCTGGTATTTTGCCCCTTTGATTTTGAAAGTTAGACTTGGAAAGGAAAAATTGGGTTGGGGGGAAGAGCATGTTTGAAATTGTAGAAAGCCTTGCTTTAATGTTTAAAAATGAGAGATGGGTTAAAAGAAAAGTGTAGCAAAATGAGATTGGCAAGATGAAATAAAATTAACATTTTTGTTTAGGTTTGATTTAAAAAACCCCGAAACATTAAAACTTGTGACTTTCCCGGTGAATTCATTAGGCCTGGATTTCATCCAGTTCTCCTCCTAATTGGGTTAACTACAGGTGACTAGCGCAAGCGGAACCTCGTCGTAGATGCATAGCTAGTGATACTTTTTTGGCAGTTTTTCTCATTAAGATGAAGTTTGAAATGGACTTGGACAACGCGTTCATGGTGTCTTTTGTGATGGCTGAACAGTGCAATATTGTTCAGATCAAGTGCCTCTTTTCATCAAGTGCCACTTTCTTGTCTGAAATAAAGTGTGAGGGGAGACCAGTGGTGTGTTCTCCCTTGCTATTACAGACAGCTCAATGCTCAGGGGAGCAGCTAATAGGGGTCTGAAATAATCTTTTATTTCTAATTAGTAGAAATTGAACAATTTGAAGAATAAAATAAGAGCAAAACCATAATACTTGGAGCAATTTCTGGTTGCTTTGTGATGGCAAAAATGGAGCATTTGAGAAACTTAAGCTTGTTCTAACAATTCCCCCTCACCCTCCTGCCCCCAACTCCAAGAGGAGTATTTGATTACCTAGAATAGACAGTGTATTTCTTTTAAATACCTATCTCAGATTCTATAAATAATAGCGAGACCCAATCGTGTGCTGGAGCTGTAGTGTTTGTTTGTTTAATTAGGAAGCTGAGCTGAGCTGAATCCTGTGGCAGATGTTGCCATGTGTAATATAATAAATAAAAGTCTTTATGGGACCCAGCAGGCAGCAGAGCTTTCGGTTAGCAGATGGCAAAATATTAAACTGGCAGTGCAATAATTTAGCTGACTGAGTCAGCTGGACCGTACCCAAGTTTAGCACAAACATGAATCAACTTCACATAGGAGGTGTCAACCAGCCATGTGTTTCTGCAGTGGATGCTAATACTACTTTTAATATGATATGTGATAAAAGAAAGCTTTTTATCCAGTAAGATGTTGTTGCCATATAAGTCAATCTAGGCTTAACATGATCTCTGCTGTGCAAGACAACGAAAGATCTTTTACAACAGAAAAACAGCTATTAAACAGAACAGATGTGCTATTCAATCCAAAGTAAATGGTGGTACTGGAATAGGAGTCAGCAAACCTGTTACCACTAACCCCTCCAGAGCCCAGCAGGTGAGAGAGCACCTTTTCTTTCCAAGGAGGAGTTGTTGCATTGGTGCTCGGCATCAGCTGCCCAGTGTGATCCTTGAGTGGCTCTGGGAGAGGGCTCGTGTGGAAGAGAAGTCCCTGCCCAGCTGGAGCTAACCTGGCCATCGGCTCCAGGGACCCCAAGGCCTGGAGGCTAAAAGGACATCTGCCATTCTTCTCCGTACAGGCTGCCCTTTTCACCCTACTTGTTTTCCTTTAAGTGCCCAAATAAATGTACACACACACCCCTGTGCACAAGTGCAAACATGTAAGTAACTTCAGGTGTTACTTCAGTGCCGCAGGTGGGGAGCTCAGTCTCCTGAGGTTCCCTGCATGGCGCAGGAGCTTCTCCAGGGGCAGTCTGGAGAGCGTGTGCAGCCTGCAGTTTCCCCCAGCTCTGTCTGTCTCCAGACTGTTAGGCGATGTGTCCCCCAGCCCATGCACCTCAGTGAAAAGACCAAGTTCAGACAGTGCTAATTCCTGTCCCTGTCTCCCCATCACCTCTCCTTCTTCCAGATACACACGAGTTAAGAATTCACATAAGGCATTTTCCCCAGGGTCAGCCCAGGCTCTGGGTTAAGGCTCTGATGGTATCATGTTTTAGTCCATCTTAAATGCAGTTTTCAGAACAGCAGGTGTTTATGACAGGGTAAAACAGGATAGATTGCAAAACAACTAGAAAGGCAAAGTTTTTTGTATGACCTTCAGAATACAGCATGAAGCAGTTAATCACCCACTTACTACTGTGGCTTACACATGCATTTGGTGAGTTTAATATAGTTTTGTGAAATAAGTGAGGGTTTTCAGTAGTCGGCTGTTTTCTTTACTTTTAGAGAGTCATAAAGGGATGATAGTGAAGATGGTGGTTTTTGCCTGTCCTGTTTCATTCTTTAGCCTCTTTGTGTCACTCCTCTGTAGGCAGGCAATTCACACTACCTTCTGAACCAGTTAGAGGATTAGAAAGGATTTAAAATTGGTTTGAAAAAACAAACAAGTGGTTAAAATAGTTATATCTTGAAAACACAGTCCAGGTGAAACGCGCTGTGTAAAATGGCAAGTTGTTTAAGTAAGACGATGTATCGTTTACTATTTGGTTATATGCATTTAACTGGAAAAGATGCACTAAAACTTCCATGCCTCTGAGAAATAAAACAGACTTGCTTTTTAAAATGGCTATTGTCTCTTGAGAAAACAGCTGACCTGCTTTACCATGAGTAAATATTCCTTATCAAAAGAAAAAAAAAAACAAAAAACAAATCTTGGAAGCTGGGATGATTGGATTGAGGTTGAAATGCCTTATATCCTTCAAGAGTTTTTCTCCTACAGTTAATCTCCACTCAGACCATGTTGCATCAAAACCTTATAGGAACAACATAAGTAACCAATTCCCCTAGAAAACGCTTTCCACAACTGTGGGGACTTAGGAACTTTTTGTATCATTTAAGGTATGTAGAGGAGATAATTAATGAACTAAGTTTTATTTTCTTCCATGTGTAATGAAGGCCCAAAACTCCGGATGCGATTGAGGGGCTGGGGGAGGGAAGGTAGCTTTGCACCATCCTTGATTTTTCCCTGCATTATGAGACTAACCAGGATTGTTCTGGCTCCTGCAGTCCAAAGGCTATTCTAGTGGCTGATAGTCTACAAATATTGTCAGCTGCTGAAACAGACTTTCTGACTATACCACACGTTGCACCAGCAGTACTGAAAAAATCAGTAGCTGTTTTTTGTCAACTGAAAACAATCAGGTTTTGCTATGGGAGACTCCTGTGGGAGAAGACAGGTAAGTCTCAAGTGTAAAGCAAATGGCAGTGCACGGAAAGCTCACTTCCTTCTTATCTTTGCCTTCTTACTTGAAAAAGTGGGATTGCAGTAGTTGCCAAAATTTGTAGGTGTTGGTATGTTTGTATTAAGTTAGGAAGAACTTTGAATCTGGAGGGACTAGCTGGTCATTGAATCCAGATGTATCCACTAGAGGACTAGTTCAGAAGTGTCCACCAGACTTCAGCTCCATTCACTACTTCAAGAAAATAATGTCTTGGCAAGAAAGAATGGGTCACCAAGATCACCCACAAATAGTTGGTCTTTTTTGGGGTGCAAGAAGCTAATCATGCTGTTATGAAGAATATATAAAATTCTTGAAGGTAGATCTGAGGAACACTGAATCAAATCGAAAGTATGTGGAATGAGAATCATGTCAAAAATAATAAAATATAAACACTTTGAGTGTCGGAGTATTTCAGAACCAATTTATTGCTGCACTTGCGCTACAGGTCTGGAAAGCAATCAATTTTTTGCTTGGTACCTAAGGATCGGCCCACGCTCTTCTGAGTATCATTTATTCAGACATAGCCAGATGAGAAAGCATCACATTATTGCAACACCTGCCAGCACGTTTTGAAAGCAGTGCATCCACTGCTGAGGATGAGGGCAGGAAAGAAATCTGGACCACCTACATTGCATCCTTTTTATCCTTATCTTTTGAGGTAGCCCTTTGGGAATCAATACTTAAACTCTTACTGAGTTTAAGACAGCCCTAAGGCTGCTCTAAGCTGTGCCAGGATTAGTATGAAGTTATGCTCACAGTCAGGGACCTGTAAGCACCTCCCTTCCCTGTGTCCTGATGCTGTGCCAGACCTGGAAGTTGAAGGTTTAAAATCAGGCAGTGCAGAATTACTTTTTATATTGTACTTTTCCTGACACCAGTCTGGACACAGTTGTCAGAACTTCAGTATTGCCAACTGCTGGCGTAAACCTGCTCCTGCTGTATGGTAGAAGTGCTCAGTTTCAGGAGAAACAATCAGGGAAAACGAATGAGGTCTGAAAAGTCTCACCCTAAAATTCAGCTGTTGAGTGCTGACACCTCCAAGCCTCTTATTAGTATTAAATTCAATTAACATTAGTCTTAGCCTGAATATTTGCACAGGAAATCCTTCAAATTGAAAGTTTTAAGTCTATTTTGGTTTATACAGCACATGTTAAATTCAAGTCAGTACAGTGGCCCTAGTGATGGTTAACATTGATCATTCATCTCCTAAAGGATTGTGGAAATTATGTTCTTTGTAAGAATTCACAAAACAGCAGATGTGTTAAGACAGTAATTTAAACCATGACTCTGCACTTGCTTAGAGATGAACTTTTTGGAGAAAAATGAAAAAAATGCTAGTGATAGATCCCCTGGATAAGTGCATCAGTTTTTGTTACTGGCAGATCTTGTGCTTTTAATAAAATTGAAGTGCTGAGGTCAGCGTCGGAGTGAAAACCACACTTATTTTCACAAACGTATTTATGTGCCAGTAATAATACCTATTAAATGGGGTGACATAGCTATCTGCCAAGCAGAAAAATGAGTTCTTCTGCATCAGAAGATGAGCAAAGTGGGGGGAGCAATAAATCACAAAATTAGTTGAGACATCATTTATCTTTCATGGCTTTCCTTCATTGCAACTTAGAGCACTTCAGAACTTAAATTCATTTATTGCATTTTATTGTTATGAAAACCTATCAATGATGACAGCAGACTGTGGAAAGTTAGGTAAGCAGAGGTAACTATATGTGCTGTTAATTAAACAGAAGTTTGCATGGTTCCATTCAGAATGTGGTCAGTTTGCTGTAACCTGTTGTAGTACACTTCTGCCTCTGAGTCCTTTAAGATATATGTCAAGATTCTGAAACAGGAGTAACTTTTATTGAAAATTTGGCTAACATTGGTGCTAGTGAACGGATGGCAGCCTGCATTAACAGTTATATACAAACAAGATGGTGCTATGCCCTCTTTAGCTGTTCACCTCTATGTGTAGCTTCTGTGTAGTTAATCTAGATTTTTTATTTTTAATTTACGGCTCTGTCAACATGAAGAACTAGTGCTATTTAAATATTTTATTGGATATATTTCTGTCCTGTGTGGATCCTGAAGTATTTTACAGTTTGGTATCAGAGGACTGATTCACTTGCCGCTGGAATGCATGTACCATTTCTCTGGCGTTGCTTCAAAGCACACACTGCCATTGCACAGTGTTTTAGGAGAGCAAGAGGGTGAGATGCATGTGTTGATCTGAAACTCTAGAAGAGGAAAACTGGTAGAGTTCTGTCATTTTGGACCTTATGCACTGCTACTCCCCTCAGACAATAGCTAAGCTTCCTCAATGAAATTATGTCCTCAGTATGGGGTTATTTACAATAAATGAAATGTTTTGAACAGTGGAGCAAAAGTAATTGCCTAATACCACAATTCATATTTTAAGCCCCCAGCTTCAGTTTTGCTTCTAGGCAGCAGGGATTTAAAGTTTGTCTTCAAACCCTAGAATGAACACACCCCACAGAATTAATGCTAACTCTTCAGCCAAGGGAATTACTGAACTGTGTTCTTCCTCCAGTGAAGTTTTTGTGGCAACTACTGTGCAAAAGTCATACAGAAGCTGGGAAAAGGTGCATGGTGCAAAGATGGAGAGAAAAAGAAAATGGGTTTTAACCTTTTTTCCTTTTCTCCAAAAAAGTTAAACCATTCCTATGCATGATACCTTAAACTTAAGCAAACAAAAAAACCCAACCAACTCCCCTGAAGGTTAATCAGTATGGGATTAATTTTCAGAAACTGTATCTTGATTGTACCTGGTGGGACTGCAGGGGAACAGGACTGGTGCCTAAAGTGTGAAAAAGCTTTCCTTAAAAAGATGAATAAATATATATTTAAATGGCTTTGGTGCAAAAGATAAACCAGGGATTTTGAAGTAAACCTCCCTGTTATCTTATTTACTCCTCCTCCTATAGCCCCTTTCTCTCAAGGGCTCTCCATTCTGAGTGGACTGCTTTCAGCACTGGCTTTTAAAGGGCCTCAGCACTGAAGTGTTACCACTGTTGCCTTAGAGAAACTTGTGTCCCAATTCAAGTGTGCCTTGTGTCATTGGAGAGACTTAGCTCTGAGCTAGAGATGCTCAGTGCCATTGCAAGCTACTTTTAAAGTAGCAGGACTGTAGTTCCCTGACATGACTATTAATTACCTATTCCCAGAGAAACAGTGAAGATTCAAACCATCCCTATAGGCTGACCTTTAAGGCATGGACAAATAATGATTCATAAAGACATTTGCTACAAAATACTTGCTGAGCAGTTTGCTAGTCCCAGTAGGGAATAAAAAGGATACCAGATAGGACAGAGCACTCTTATTCACTGAGTGTCACCACTGAGCAGTTGTCAGGAGGAACAGATGTCCTTTTCTACTCGTTTCTCCTCCTCTTTCCATTCTCTCATCTTTATTTCCCTTCTTTCAGGTTGTTAAAAGAAAAGTCACCTTTTCTTTTCTCCTGCTAGGAATGATGACAGTCTAATTTAGCACGTTACTTAAGTTTATCCTTAAATCTGTCTTTATTTCACAGTGGTTAAAGCATATGCTTCCCTGCTTCCAAGTTCAATTGCTTGGGCTCAAAGTCTAGAAAGAAATGCAGTTGTCACTGCTAAATTACTTCTAAAACTTTGAAGAATGGCAACATATTCACTGCTTCAGTGTTCAGCTCAGTACGTGCCACGTGGCTTATGTGTGCCTGGGATGTTAATGCATCTGCTCCCCTGGAGGACATGACTCTTCTAGAGCTTTGTGATACATGTGCATATAGGTCATGTGTAAGAGCTGATTTCTTTAGCATATGTTTTTGCAAGCTGACGGTAAGTGTCTGTTGTCCTACTTTCAAGTCATTGCATCCACAAGGGAATGTTTGTACAGGTGAACTTTTTAAATTTAAAAGCTTAGCAGAAGCAGAGTATGTGGAAATCATTTTAAGTGTCTGTTTGGGTCCTGAATCTCCTGACCTCGGAGATAGCAGAGGAGTATTCATGTAAAGTTTACCTTGGCATCTTGAGTATTTTTCAGAAGTGTTAAGCAGTCACACTCCATCTGAAGCCCCCAGGGAGAGGCTGGGCAGGAGATGGAGGGTTTCTGCACTGTCTGAATGTGCTCAGCAGTGCCAGGAATTCAGAGCAGTTCTCCAAGTGGGCACAGTGCCATTCTGAGACACCTGCTGACACACACAGGTAGGGAGGGAAGGAGCTGCTGGAAGCAGGGATGTACCAAAATGGTCCATATTGCACACTAATACTTCTTTAAAGGTCTTGCTAGGCTTTTATGAGAAATGCTGGAGGACTGGTAAACCTTGCTGGGAGATGAAGGGTGATGAGATTGTTTTCTGCAGGGAGGATTCAAAGTGTGGGTTGTTGGTAAAATGACCTCGCTTTTAGCTTTTGCTCTCCAAATGCAGTATTTAGAGCAGAGACTCAGAGAATTTTCTGTAGGTTCTTTCTGTTCTTTTCCTGCTGAACACCTCTTGTTATTTAGTTTTCCATTAGAATTTTAGCATCACTAGCAAGCAATGTATCAGTTCTTTGACACCACTGACTTTCCATCTGTCCTAGGAGCTGAACCGCTCACAAATTGCTACTAACATAGTGCTATATCATGTGTTGAGTTTCTGGGATGACAAAACTATTTTGTTTCTTTAATATGCAGGTCAGGTAGCATATGGCACAAAGCACAGAATCACTGTTGTGGTCAGCATGTTCCCAGGTCATGTCAAGATTCATTTACACATACTCACAAATGGCTTTGGAGAAGCCTGAACAAAGGCACAAAGGGTATATCCTACATATACAGGAACAAAAAGGGAAGGATGAGTTTTGGCTTTTTAAATGTCTTCATATTTTCTTTGTGTCCTGAACAAGAAGGTATTTAAGCATAGATTTTTTTCCCTTTGTACTCCCTGGCTAAGGATATTTGCAAAGGAACTTCTCACCTCTGTGACTCAGGCAAGGATGGTCATCTGTAGGTCAGCATGGACTTTGTTTTAGGCTGTTATTATTCCGTCCTCTTCTTTCACACCTCCATTGCCACTTAAAGCTGCTTTTGCATGCAGCAGATGCATGCATTCACGGAATATACTCCTAAGGGGAAATAAGCCAGTCTTCTCTTTGGAGACTAAAAGCCTCATGCAGGGGAGCTCTGAACTTAAGTTAGCTGTGATTGCGGTTTGTCTGAACCCTATATCTGCATATTACTAGAGGATACATTTTTGAGTACTTGTGGGTGGTACAGGTATTCCCTGCCGGCCACTGGAAGAAGCCCTGCTACTATGGCTTTCTAACTGCCTTTTGAAATGGGCATCTACTGTATGCTCAACACGTAAGAGCAGAGCTCGTTGGAAATCTTTCAGCAGCGTAGGATTTTATGTTTGAGTGGGGAGAAGGCCAACTGATTGAAATCACAACATTTGGCAAGAGCTTGTCTGGTTGAATGAAAACTTTGTTAGGGAGGTTTTAAGGCTGGGGTGAAGCTGAGAGTAGATGGGAAAAGTAGTTCAGTGTAGTGACCAGCTGGGAGTGAGCACTTTTGTGGGATGAGGAAGGCACCGGTCTTCCTGCCACAAATTAGGCAGAACAGGGATTTTCTGGGCCAAGACTGAAATATAGTGGGGTTTGTGGAAAGGAGAAATAAAGGAGAAAAGTTCTTCCTTTCCAGACAGCCCCGCTTAGCAGTGCTTTAGAAAGCAAGCATCAATGCTCTGCTCTCTTTTTGGGCTATGCACAAAACTGTTGTTTCAACACCCCATTTGGAGTATGCACAATATCATTTGGAAAACAGAACTGCTGAATTATAGGCTTGTTTAGTTGGAAAAGCTTGCCTGCTCCCTGAAACTTCTGGAGGAACCTGTCTGTTTTGTATGACTGTTCAGGCAAAAATAAATATATCTTTTCACTGGAAATGCCTGGCCAGCTCTGAGAACATAGGATGTGAGTATTCTTCCAGGAAGCAAAGCTGGCTGGAGACAGCAATAGCAGTAATGAGCAGATATATAACTAAGGCAAGTCACATTTTCATACCTCCTTTAAATGGAGCCCTACCACAGGAGGAAATAGGGATTAAAGCTGTGAAATGCAGGGAAGAGGGGACTCCAGGGAGAGGTTGTGGTCAATGGTTTCCAGTGGCTAATCAGGGGCCACAGGTTGCAGAACAGGTGTGTAACCTGGAATGGCAAGGCAAATCCTGGAGAGCTAAAGAAAAGCAACAGGGTCAAGGGAGATGAGACAGAGGCAGCTCCATCATACTTAAAAAGGAATAATATCTTCTTTGAGCTCTTCTGGAGACACACTTTAAAAATCCCAGTGCAGACAGAGACCGCATCCTCTCCCCAGTAGACATCCACCTTTTTCGCAAAAGACTGAATAACTCCTGAAATAAGAGATGTAGGTCAGGTGTAGGAACCAGCTAGCCAGGCTTCACACTGCTTCCCTGGAAAGCATGGGCAGGAAATGGAGCTTGCGGGAAGGTGCGAGGAGGTGTGCTACCTCAACTGTTCATTTGCCATGAGCTCTTATGGCAGAAAAAGACAAGTGTGGAGAGCAGTAAAAGAGGCTCTTTGCAGTAATGCTTGTTTGGAAGAGGAGGTTGCTCCCACAAAGGTGTTTTTTTCTCCAGGTGCCTACATAGTTAGGAGCAATGGGGAAATGGGCCAGTGGTGAGCTGTTTGAGGAAGCGTGGGATGCATTTGTTATCCTCCTTATGCCTTTCCTATTCTCTTTTTTGTATACTGCCAAATATATCATTGGCGTTTAAGGGCAGCAAGTAGCAATTTAGCGGCTTGGGAAAGAAAGACAGAAGTGTAATCAGGAAAATAGGTATGTTTTAAACTCACTAGAAATGTTAATACATACCTTTTCTTTTCCCTCCCAACCTTTGCAATGATATGGCTTGATCTCTCCCCAACATGTGCACACTCCCTGCCTTGGAAATGCTGATGCTCAGACTCTCCATTCCCCATGCTCTCCATGCACACAACTGTGCTGCCTTTGCAGTAGGCTTAATGCCTACTGTGCACCTTCACACACCCATTGTATGTGTAATAATAAGGGTTGATCCTTACAGCATGTGCAAACACCCTTGCTTTTGCTTTTTGCTTCCCCCTTCTTTCTTCTGCTACTCTCAGCACCCCTGGCCATGTCCAGTTGCATATATCTGTCCACCCCTTTTCTTTCCAGTCAGGAGGGACCCATGGGAAGCTGCCTATTGGCTTTAGTGGGCTTTTGGATTAGGTGTGCACAAGTCTCTGGACTTTGAAGGCTTTGCTGGCTGATACTCTGACTGAGGTATCTGTGTAATACACAGCGAATAACACAGCACATCCATATTCTCTGTGCATTGGGCAGAATTTCTCACTTCATACATCATTCTCAGCTTGCTGCAGCAATTTCACAAAGTCAATCCATATCCATTAACACAGAAAAAAAGCAGCTGAGAAATATACACTTGTGTCACAGGATTTTATTTATTTATTTATTTTGAGAAGGTTTTCTAAGCATATTAGACACAGGCTTTATCCAACTGCAATATCGTAAACTGCACCAAATCCTTCAGAGCCAAACCTTTATGCTAAGTAACAAAAAATGTCTTTGGCTCTTGTTGTGTTCTGTGCAGGAACCGACTTGCCTGCCCATCATGCTGTATTGATCACAGGCTTGACTGTGTAAGTTATGTCATTAATTTATCTGTAGCTGACCACCGCAGCATAGTCAGGGCATTTTCCCTGACCCTCCTTTAATGATTTTTCTGATCCTCTGCTTTTTTGTAGCTTCTACCCTAACTTTCCAGCATGCATTTTTCTCCCCTCAGCCAACCTCCAACTAATCCAACTGCTCAAATGGTGATTTTTCACTGTGAGAAGAGATCTTGGAGGCTTTTGCACCTGAGTAGTCTCCTGAGTAGGAGAAGATGCATGGAAGTTAATGGGCTGGCCAGTGAGACCAGAGTTTTGGCCAGTTGGATAAGTTGTCAGGGGCATGGTCTTAAATGCTGCCCTTCTCTGGCATGGCAGACACCCAGCCATCAAATTACCTCTGACCTTCACAAATCTATTGTGTTCAGGAACAGCTTATTTGCCTTGGTTACTGCAAAACTTTTGAACTGTAAAAGGTGAGTTCTGCTTGAGTATCCTGTGTTGCCCATAACTGTGGAAATCTGCGTGCTTCACAACTGAAGATGAGGGGAGCAGAAACTGAGATTGTGTGTAAGATTTGTACTTTTGAGTGTCTTCAAATTAGTTTCCTTCATTAGACATCTTGGAATTGCACAGTGCAAGGCTCCATATCCATGGGTTACAAATTGTTACCATTTTGAGTATACTCTTCCCAATCCCTAAACTGCAGTGGTAGTGCTGCATTCTTTGTTGCCATCAAAATAAAATAAATAAATAAACAGATCACATAGTTACATGAACATCTGCTTTCTTACAGTAGGAAAATTCAAAGGTTTCATATGTTGAAAGTGAAGTTCTGACTTCACTTCATTAGCACCACATTTTGCCTTGGGTCTTCAGCAGGCATTTCATACAGTGGAGAGACTGAAGAACCACTGGAAAAGACCTGTGGATATTTCCACCTGGAATAATTTCATTTCCAAGCATTTACTCCATAGATTCTTCACTGTGAGGAAGTTTCTACAGCATTGGCATGGGTTATGGTGCAAGTTCTTTGAATGTGTTGCTTGGTGAAATTGTTTATGCAATGTCAAACCAGCGCTGTGGTTTGGCTCAGTAGCTGTGAAGTGCCCTGTGACATGCCATAACACTGTGCAGTCTGAGATAGTTAGAAAATTGTGTCATGCTGCTAGTCCACTCTCATCTTTGGGAGAACTAAATCACTGGTGAACTTTGGCTTATAACATGCCATCTCTGAGAGAGCCCCCCAAAATAATTCAGCCAAATGAACTGCTGCAGACCACCTAACTGCTTCAGTTCATTCTTACTGAGATTGCTCCTGTTCAGAAGGTAGAGATGGTGTCCGAACTAGAAGCAGTGTAGCTCAAGGACACACTGCCAGCTCACCTCCTTTTAGCATTGCCAATGTATCTCCTTTCCAGAGGCCTTGGACTGGAGTCAAACTTCCTCACAGAAATGATGTTACAGGTGGGCCCCCATTGTGTTTCTGAGGGATTCAGTATTGTTGAGTGGCTCAGTTGAGCAAAAGCAATTTTAGTCAGAATAGCCGTGAGCTGGAGCAGGAAAGTGGAGTTGCTGGAGCAGGAAGAAGCTGCTTCGCCTTTGCAGTCCTCACATGCTCTAGCGAGTTGGAACAAAATTTGTATAGGAATTGAAGGCTGGAGTCAACCAGCATGCTTCAGCCTTCTTGCGCTTGGGAAGAGAAAGTCCCCTATAGGATCAGAGCAGACCAAAAGCATGGCACACACCACCCTGAATGCAGGCACTTCTCCTGTGCTAATGCCTTAGCTGCCAGGCCTGAAAGGTGAGAGCCACACTCCCATAGAGGCAGGTGGTACAGAGCCAAGTGCTCCTTGGAGCACATATAGGGAGGCAGTCTGTCTTACGGATCTGTTCTCAGAGCTGCCCCACTGAATGGCAGTCTATGGCACCCGATTTAGGCCTGTTATGTGTTTCTCTCTCTCCAAGCAGCTGGGCTGGCCTGACTGGCACCAGGGAAGGAGGGGTTCTTCTCCCACAGCCACTCACAAAAATTGCTCCTAAGAAAGAGCAACTTGGCAGCAGCTCCCTGGGATCTGTGATTCTGGCAAGTTGTTAATGGTAGGGAGTGGGGAAAGGATGTGAATGGATTATTCCCTCCCCACATGTTTATTCCCTGGGGGGGATCCAGGCATAACCTTGTCCCTCCTGACCTGGCCTTGCTGATTTTTTTTCAACTGGGGAGCATGCAGACAAGGTCCTAAATACCACCTAAAAACATGCCCATCATGGAGACCCTGTCCTGCTGGGCCCTTGTGGAGCACCTCTGTCTAGAGATGGTTTTTCCCTGATGTGTGGGGTTATGTGGCACTTACTATGCACATGTGGGACTGCCTTTGGCTGTTTCCATTAAAGCTGATGGAAAAAATATGAGGAAAGAAAGTAGGAACAAGCATAATAAGTGGAAAGAGAACAGGGCAGCAACAGCAGAGAACTGCAGCAAACTGGAGAAATATAGCTTCTCCAGCCACCCAAAGATTGTAGAGCAAAATAAGCAAAAATGCACCTATTTTTCTGTTCTTTGTAATAAGATTTGCAGTCAGAAAAAACAGTCATTTCAGCACTGCTGGTTCCAACATTAACAGGTCATATATGAAGCTCCCTGCAAAATCCTTAAAGGTGCTTGTTGTTTCCCCTCTAGTATTTGAGACTAAGCTCTGTGTTTGCAAGCTTTTCACTTTAATTAGAAATTTAGGTTTGTTTTTAAAAAAGCATGAGTCAGTTGTATGGTTCCTGGGGTTGGGACTTCAGAGAGATTGCCAGGCTTTTGAGAAGCTGGTATAAAACTACAGGAGCTGGCAATACTGCATGTTGCCCTGTCCCTAGCAGATAGATATTTATTAAATAATACTGATTTTCTGTCAAGCCTAGTGTGGTAGGTGCTGCATGGATTAAAAGAAGAAGCAAGGGGCAAAACACAGTCTGAAGAGATGGAGCAATGCCCATGCACCTGCAATGGGGTGAAGTGGATATTTGTTGGCCTTCTCTGAACAATAACATCCCTGTGTACGTGTGGTGGCCTCTCCAAATTTCACAGTAAAAAAGAGACTGGAGAGAGGTCTTTCTAAAGAGAAAGCAATTACATTCCTGATGGAGCTCTGATGTTAGGTGAGCTACAACCACGATAAGGTCGGACCAGGGACCTTGGACCTGCAGCGTAGCAATCGGTGCATGAAAAAAGCCGGGTCTCGTGGAGCGGTGTGTGCGTGTAGATGGCGCCCTCACAACACACATTTGCTGCACCGCCAAGCTCTGCAAAGGCTGCAGCAATGTTCAGCAGAAAAGGTAATGCTAAAGGCAAGTGCTTACTTCTTGGTAAACAACCTAATCTTTTATCAAATAATTTATTTTATGTAAAGGAAGGATTTTCATTTGCAAAGCTAATCTGCCTTGTCTAAACCCTCATTTTTATCTTTGAAGCTGAAGTAAGTGTCCAATTTATAGTATTTAGTAGATAGGATTTGTGATTCTTATCGACCTGGCAATCTCAGTCTTGGACTTTCTGGTCACGTTTCTATGAAATAAATCAGCTCAAGAAACTGACATTTTGACAGTGCATTTGCTTTTTATTTTTTTTATTTTTTTTTATTTCTTGAATGCCTAAAACATTTCTGCTTGGGAAGTGAATATATTACAATTATCATAAGGTTATAACAGTATTCTAAAATTTCCTCAGAGTAAATGATTGTAAAAGCCCCAAGCAAGTGAAGTTTCTTATTTTTCTGGCTTCAATATTGATAGTTAAAATGCTCCACAAGAGCCAGGAGATACCAACTTTATCAGGGGGTAAAAATCAGTGGCAAAAGAGGAAGGAGTTTAACCGGAGTTGCCAGTTTCACTTAGAGACATGTCAGCAAGTTTTTACTTGTGATCATTTCTGAGATCTGTGTCTTGGGATTCTGGAGCTGATGGGCAAGAAGTCCCCATTTCAAAGGTGCTCAGCACTCACTGCTTCTGTCAATCCCATTTGAGCCTGGAGGGCTTAGCACTTCAGCAGAGCAAGGCCAAGGTCACCTCTGCCCAAATGTCACTCCCTCTTCATGAGGCTTTTGGTGCTGCAAACTGTGTTATTGCAGTACCAAGCAGGAGGATAAAGACAGGGATGGAGCTAATCTGGGTAGCCTGTCCTGCACCAGTCATGATCTAGGGACTACAGGTAAACCAGTCTCCTCTCGGTGCGCTGCTGTTCTCCAGAATAGTCACAAAGGGGCCAATGTAGCTGCCTGGGTGAGTGAACAGCTAATGGACTGGCCCTGTGTAAAAATATTGTTTCCAAGGCAATCATTAAAATTAATGCTGAAGTGTCTACGTGTGTGTTAATTCAGTTATTGCCTAATGTTGTGTGTCATTACTTGTGTAGTAGCATTCACAACTGTGGATCTTGCTGTGATAGGAACTGCTCATATATGTGTGTGCGTCTCTGCCAGCTGTACACAGCAGACACTGTTACAGTGCGAACAGGCTGGTGCCGCAGGTGGGAGCTGAAGCCCAGACAAGTACTGCATTTTGTACAGAGAGGCTATGTTGGCCGTACTTCACCTGGGACCGAGGCTGACCCCTTGATCACCAGAACATTCGCTCTGGTCATGTTAATGTTGTGTAATGAATTTGTAGCTTGCTACAGCAGGCCAAAATACCAGCATTAGTTTCATGAAACAGATTTACTCTAAGTAACACTCCTGGGGGAGAATCGTGTTGCTTCATTCCTGTCATGGACTTGTTCATATTCTGCTTCCCCTTTCTGTCTCTTTCCTCTCCCAAATGTCTCAGGTGTTAGTTAGGCAACTGCAGATTTGGGGGGGGAGGAGGGGGAGAAGGTTGAAGTCGCTTCAAGAGTGTGATGCCACTTGCAGTGTTTAGTGATACTTTATCTTTAGGAAACTCTTGCTGTCCTATTGGCTCTTTTGGTAAATTAGTATCTGCTCCTGCTTTTATCAGTACAGGTAGTTGTGAGGTGGGGCACCCCAGTAGCGCAGTGTGAGAGGAGGCAATCGATGCTTGCTTCTGGCTGATGTGATGCACACTGGTGCGGGCTCTCTCATCATGGCCGAGCACTGTGTAAAATGTCTGTCAGCATTAAGATTGATGCTCTTTCTCCATATGTTTACAGAAAAATGCCTGTGGCCACATTTGAAATTACCACACACCAGCATGTGGCTGAGGAGGCCTATCAGTATGCCAGTGCACACTCCCGTCATTCGGATCACCTGGCTTGATTCTTCTCTCGTACTGCTTTTACCCCAGTGAGTTCCTCTGGCGTCAGTGAAATTATTCACTCCAGTCCACCCTGGTGTAAGCGTGGAGAATGTCCGTCTTTCTGAAGATGGGGCTGCATGTAGTTTATCTATCCTGCTGGGTGGATCCATAGGGGAAAACGCCACGAATATGCTTAAAAGAAAGCCTCAGGCACAGATTTGGGTTAAGACAGATGTATAATCAGATCCAGTGTGTAACCTCTTCAAGTCCAGACTTCAAGGTAATATGATGCATTTTACAATATACATTTTAAGCTAATGTTCACTATTAGTTGTACTGACTATATCACTGCAGCATTCAGCATGCAAGTCTGGATGAAGACCCTGTGGTGCTAGGGGCTGCACAAACACGTTCAGCATCCTGGAGTGCTAGAATAACACTGGGACTTCACTTGCTGACATCCACCTCGTAGAGCTCATGTCTGACTTCTGTGATTTTTTTTTTTCATCTATCAGCCTGCTTGAGCATGGGGGTCCAGCAATCTCTGATTCTGAACTCTGCAAATATGTTTGCTTGCCAGACCATGTCCTTAAGTTTGTGTGTGCAGATACTCGGGCAGTTAGACCTGGAAGCAGCAAAGCACCTGTCTTCTCATATGGAATCTGTGCCCTCAATGCTACTTCCATTTTGTAGTGAAAGAGTGAGGAGCCTTTTTCTGACTGCAGAGCTTGGGCTGATGGATATCTGGTGGAGCTCTTCTGTGTGGTTATGGGTCCATCCTGAGGGCTTGACCAGTATGTGGGACCAGATATGGGACCAGAATTGGCTTTGTTTGTTAAACTGGGTGATGAGTGGTAGATGGCTTTGTCTTGCTCTGCCTTCCTCTGGATTGGAGATTGCCTGGTAGAAGTTGTGTAGGGATTTGTGTAAGGACTCTTAATTATATCCATTACGCTGCAACGTGGCACTCAGAAATAAATGTCTACTGATGCTGGCAAGCGGGTGCTGTTAGTCTGTCTGCTTCTGGATAAGATGATAGTTGTCCACACAAATGGTTAGATAAAAAGGCCTAATTTAAATGGTTGTTAATAACAGGCTAATTTGTAGTTTATCTACAGTGTTTTATTCTGTTCATTAAGACCTCTTTGGTTTCCAGACATAGCTGATTTCCTTATGTAGCCCTACCAGCCACAGTTCTTGTCTTGTAACGCCTTTGCTTTTTGGTTCCGGGTCCCTTCAGGAACAAAAAGTTAAATTCTGTCTGATTTTACTGCATTAGGTGGGATTTGACATGGACAATGAAGCTGACTTATAATATTTTCATTAAAACAAAAGGGAAAAAGCATTGCTTATTACTTTGAGACCTAGAGACAGGTCAGAGCTCCTTTTGAAGTCAACAGGTCTGTCTTAGGATTGCTTTAAGTTCTTTTTCTGTAGCGGACCTAAAATAACTTTTTTCTGCTTCAGTCCATCGGGGAAGTTGTGTTCTTCGAAATTTCAGATGTGCCACACTCTCCTCTACAGAATTAACATTTTCAAAGGAACCAGCAATTTGCTTACAGCTCGGAAGCGTGGGTTATTAGCAGGGGTAACTCTGATAAACTTTGGGGCTTTGTCTTGTGAAACTGACTGTCTTTGACCATGAACCTAAGCCTGCAGAAGTCATGCTAGTTCAACTACCTGTTACGCTACCCAGCGCTGGCCACTGCTGATTCAATGGAATTGAAGCATGTACCTTAAAGATAAAGTGCCTGTCGTTATTTTGTTTTAGAAGAATAGTGGGTTTTAGTTTAGTGTTGTAGCCCAGGATAGAAGAAGAGGCTTTTCACTGAGCAGACTGAGAGGTTTGGAAACAATAGACATATTGAAGATAAAAAGAACGGCTTATTTACCAGAAGTCTACCTGTTGTTTTTTTTCTAAGTGTCCTAGTGGGTTTAATTAGAAAAAGAAAAAAGGCCTCCCTCCCTACAAACCTTATCTTTCCATCATTATGTTTCTGTAAGCTTGGGAATGAAGTGTTAAACACGGGTCATAAAATTTTACATCATATAAAATATGTTTTTAGTGTAAAAACATTTATATTAATTTGCAAAAATATTTTCTAAATTATATTCAAAGACTGTGGTTTCACATTCCCTAGTCAGCGAATCATAGCGAAAATAGGAAAAATTATCAATGAAAGATCTTAAAAATATAAATTGCACTGGTGACTTTTTTTCTTTCTTTCTTTTTTTTCCTTTCCCTAATGGTGCTTGTGACTACTAGATCCTTGGCACTTTTTTGTGGGCAATAGAGTAGCTGCCTACCTGAGTTATTATATGCTTTGGAATAAAAATAATATATAAACCTGACTGGCACTGTAGTTTCTGGATCAGTGTGACATTCGATACCCATCCTTACAGCAGATCACCATTGGCCTTTAAAATCTTTTCTCCCTCTGTGGCTCAAGAGGGGATTGGCAAGGGTCTGTGTCCTGCTTCCTTCTCTCCTTTTTAGGGGGAGGCTGGCATCACTGAGGAGATATAGAAAATGCCACTCTACAGTTGTGCCAGTGATTTGCAGGGGACATTAAACTCTCTGCAAAGGAAAAGTCTGCGAAGACAAATGGTGTCTGGCATGATATTCAAGAGTTCAGCTTGTGGGGTTGGTCTGAGCGCGAAAATCCAGTGCCATACAGAGACCCCTAAGTGACCTCCAAACTAGAAGGGGAATTGGAAGCAGTGTACAGTCTCAGGACAGTTTTCCCCTGGGGATAATACTGCCTTTTAATGTGAATACATAAATTTGTTCTGGGCTGTATAAGAGTAGTGTAATGTGCAGGCTTCTGGAGTCAGAGTTCACTTGCTCAGAGCTCTCTGGTGCACCTTTGCACAGCACGACAGGGCAGGCATAGTCATACCTGCTATGAATACTCGTTTAAAAAACATGAGTTACATTGTACAAGTATGTTGCCCATTACTAATGCAAGCTGGGCAGAGCACCAGGAGTCTATTTCCTGATGAGAAGCATAATGTCAGCACAAGCAGCAAATCATAGAAACCATGCTACCAGGGAACAACTCCAGGAATGACATTGCAGGACTGTCACTGTCTTCTGCATGATTGGATTCTCTACTGCAAAAAATAGGAACAGCTGTGACAGAGCTGGTTAATGTGTAAGCAGGACAGACTGTGGTGACCATCCCAGGCACGAATTGAATAATGCTCTGGCCTGACTGAAACCCTGGATCTGAACTTCTTTCTCTCCTTCTTCTCCCCTCCAAAACAATGGAGTGGCTGAAAATCCAAGTTCCAATCTAGACTGATATTTTGCAAATGCTCTATGTCTTTATAACAAGCCAACCTGAAAGGTATGAATGCAGTTGCCTAATAGAACGCAGGGGAGTTGGATTTCCATGTGGATTTTTGTGGCTAGGTTTTTCCCTATGATTTTACCTTCTGTATAACTAAGGATGCTTTTTATAGTGTATGTGTGCACACACAGGTACAGAGAGTGCTAGCCTGCACTGATACTATTTGCATGGTAATGAAGGTGCTTTCTCAGAGTCATTAGCATTACAGCAGAGAGGCTCACGGACATGTATGCAATCCTTGAGGGAAATGATTATTTCCAGACAATAAAATCTGAAATGGTCATATATGGTTATAATAACTAGAGCATTTATTTACAGTAGAAAGTGAATATATCAGTTCTGTCTGGTTTATTGTGGAAAAGATGTCACCACCAGAGACATCTCCCCTTGAAGAGAGAGAAGTTTATTATTTTGAAAGACTGAGGTTACATACACAGACAAATTCCCCAGGAAGTTTCTTGTAGAGTCTTCAGCAGATGGCAGGTGAGGGTGAAATAACATTATATGTCTTGGAGCTGGTTTTACTTAAAAATGAAGAGCAGAGTGCTATGGTTGCATTGCTTTCCACTGAAAAGTGATTTGCGTCTCTGATTTTGAATGTTAAGAGATGCTGAGTGGAGAGAGAACTGAAGTGGCTGTTGTATCGTTCTCTAGGAAAACCCAGTTCTGAGTCCAGGACAGAGCAATGCTAAAGGCACTCTGTCAGGACACTGCCATAGATGGGAAAATTTGCAAGATCTCTGAATCAGCACCAAAGAATGACTAGTGAGACCTCTTTGGGCAGAAGGGATGGATGACTTTGAAGCATGTAAACATGTGTTTTGTTGTGGAGAAGCAAGACAAGCTGCTAATATGTGTGGCAGTTGTCAAAGGCAGGAAACACCTGTAGAAGCAAATAAAAATGGTGTGATGAGATGAATGTAACAGGTGATGGGGAAGGAACAGATGTAGAAGGAGGAATCAAAAGGAGGAATTGCAAGGTTCCTTCTTCATCATCAGTCCAGTCTCAACCGATCTCATATTGCCTAGCATACAGACTATGTTAAATACCAAATTTCCCATTGGTCAGTGGAGATAGAAAGGCCACACAAGAGTTTGACAAAGAAACACCTGAGACTTTCTTACATGTTTTGAGACTCCCTCCTGCTCCCTCCTTTCCTGCATAGGGAAAGTCTCCTAAGTTGAGGTACCCGACTGAGTAATATGCCTATCCTCAAAAATCACATTTGCCTTCTTACATAAGGAACTATCTTGCTCTTAAAATTATCAGCACAATATTAGCCAAGTGAGTCACACTGTGGTGTCTGAGCTCACCTTGTGATGTCTTCTTTTGGGCACTGTGTTCAAATACTGTGTCTGGCAACAAACCAAGCTGATTAAAAACAGCAACTGTGAAAAAATGACCAAAGCTTTTTATGTAACTCAAAATATAACTCTGCAGATGAAATTTTGTAGTGCCTAATTCAGCCATATTCACCTAATCAGTTTGTTTTATGCTACCTTTACCTGTTTAAAGCTGGTCTTAACAAGCTGTCAAAAAGCTATGCATAGTGGTGAACAATGTTAACAGGTCAGATGAAAGAAAATGTGGATGAGGATCTGATGTGTATGAAGTGTTGAGGATGCATCTTCTCATCAGCTTTTGCTTTTTATATGAGCAAGCCAAATATCTGACTATGCAAATAATCAGCAAGTATAAAAATAACACACTTTTCTACTTTTGAATGTGCATGTTCTGTTGATAAAGTCTTTGGCTGCTTTTGGATAGGAGTATTGTAGAAAGCAGATGGAGGTAAAGTCCACAGCACAAGGCATTTATTAGATGAGACAGTGGTGTCAGCATACTATATTGTACGCAGGTGAGTCTCCTGTACACATTGATTAGTACATTATTAAAACAAACTCATTAGTTACTTCCTGGTACCCTGAATATTGAAAACTGATTAGTGTGACAATGTATTTTCGTTAAAGCCAGAAACAGGGGACAGAGAGCATATTCTTTGATAGGCAATTAGTTATCTTCTACCTAGTCTTGCTAGCCTGACTCAATTAACAGCGGATTTCCTCACACATTGTTCTGCTGTTGGCATTCTCTTGGCATAACTGTTTTTTTTCATTTTCCATCATAACATGGATATTATGTACTAATGAGTTAGTCTTTAATCCAGTCACAGATGGCCTTTTTGGTGTTCCTGTCTGGGTATTTAACATGTATTACAATACATTTTTTTATCTGTAGATCTTGCAAAGACTATTTCAGCTGTGGTGTTTTGTTTTTTTTCTTCGACACTCACCTATTTCCTTCCAGCCTGGGATCTGCTTTGTGGGAAAGGCACTATACCTTACCTGGCTTGACCAGACTTTGTATTCCAGTCAATCAGCCTAGCATCAGTGGCAGTGGCTCTCCACCATGCACCAGCGAAGGGGGACTCTCAACCTGCTTTATCCTGTGGTAGCTGGCAGACCACCAAAGAAACTGTTTGATAGTTGAATTATCTTTGGGCTTGGTTTTCACCCTCTTGGGGGCTGAAGTTGCAGGAGGCTGGGCTTCTGCGGCGCTTGGTTGTGTGTGCTGGTAATCTCATGTTTGGTAGAGTCTTCCTCTGAAGAAACTGCCATTGACTTGAGTGGAAGTTTCACAGGTACTTGGATGAACGTGGCTATCTAACAAGGCAAAATAAAGTACCTTTCCTGACAACAGGTTAAAAGTGAGAGGCAGCAGGAAGTCTTTTAAAGCTGTCGTACTAATGTGTCTGCAACAAGACTTGGAGGAACCTGTCCTTCCGTGTTTGAGGGGATATCTCACCAGCTGTTGCAGAGGAAGTACAGGATACAAAGGGAATTCAAGAAATTGAGTTTTTTTAAACGTTGCTTTTGCTTATAAATAAATTTGCAATTTTTGTGTCTTCACATTATTGTTTGGGAACCTTATTTACTAACTGCAGAAAATAATTTTTTTCTACAATGGGCCACATTCAAACTCTAGGCTTTATTTTCTGGAAGGGATAGTGATGCCAGTTTGGAGATGAATTCCAGAGTTTGGTTCCCATTCCCTAGAGCTTTTGAAAATGTCAAAAAAGTGATACCAGTTCCTGTGCTGTGTCAGTGCCCACATGGGACTAAATAGTGGCTAGAGCTGGTCTTAACCTCTTCCCCAGAAGAAATTCACCCCTGCTGAATACCTTTTGGTATGTGGAAGGTCCATAAGCTCAAATAAAAGTAGGTTGAGAGTAGAGCAATAGGTGAGTGGAGTAGAACATGGATGGAAAGTTCAGTTGTGATGAGTCCATGTTGAGACTGAAGGTGTTGAATGCTCAGGACAGTTATGAGAGTTCCTAGTTTGACAACGTTAACTAGTTTTCCCATCATTCAGGTACACCTTGGAAGCAGTTAAAGTAATTTAACAGCAAACTTGGTATAATTAGTAGTTAATAGCTAAAGCCTGTGCTCCTAAAGTGTAAATTGTTTCTGTATTGATCTGAGCCTGCACTGTCAGCACTCTGTAGAGGCTGAACTTTAAGTGCTTAATTCAGCTGTATTCAACCAATAATTTTGTTTTTTTATCCCCTAAACAATAGTGCTCTTGTTTATTCTATTTTTCTGCAAGTAATAACATCAATTAAACTATTTTTTCCCAAATATAACTGACTTCTGTAATCAACGCATTTGAAATGTCAACATGTGAAAAGACAATAGTTTTAATTTATGACAGGATCATGTGCTTGTTAAGAGAAATGGAAGACTGATAGCAGGTTAACACTGTAGATACAGACTAGACATCCTTTACACTAATTTTCAGCGGTGGAAATTCTTCTGTCAGATTTATGTAACACCAATCTTCCTGATGTAAGCTTACCATTTTGGTTCTAAACTTGGTCCACTTCAGTCCGATATTTAGTGCCTAGGATGTTACCTCTTGGAGAACTTCAAGCAAAGCACAGAGATCTGGTATTACTATCAGCACAGAGGAGTGTGAACACAGTCAAACATGAACGATTAGTTGGAGACATCTTATTTGTAGGATCAACCCTCCATTTCCAGAATGGACAAATTAGACAATTAGTGACTCTCTGTCAAAGTTTATTAAAGCTATCTGAACAGCGAGACTGAAAATGGGGGATGGCATGGGGATAGGAGAAATTGTTTCCCCCAAATCCTCCCTGAATTCCTTGCGTGTTGGCAGAATGGCTCCCCATTCTGGTGACAGGGAGCAATACTGGGTGATTAACACTGTTATGTACCTTACAAATAGAAATGATCAGCTACACGGATTTCCTAGCAAGCATTTCCTCCTCAAAAAGAAGATACTGTCCTTGATATGTTTGAAGATAAATCTGAAAAACAGAGAAAAATATACTGGTAAATAACATGGAAAATTTGTGAAGGAATAGGTTGCTCCCAGGCACTGTGCAGCCCACAGAAATCCCTGGTGAAGGAGGTCAGAAAGCTGATACTCCTCTGGATGGTTTAATCTTTGTCAAACATTAGCTCTGGTGTCTGCCCAACCCAGGAGATGGAAAATTCAAAGCTAAGTAAGATTTAAATGGGACTCCAGCAGGCCAAGGCTTCAAGCTGGTCAGCACTCCTGCAAGATGAATGTAACATATTGCTTTGTTTGTCAGAAGGGATTGGGGAGCTGTTCAAACTCCACAGAACGATTAAGAATCATGTTTTTTCCTTCCCCTAATTAATTTGATTTTACTTTAAATTTTCTCGGCTGGCTCTAAGGAAGACTCTAATGAAGCTCTCTACATAACCTTCTGGATTTCCCCTGTCTCCCAGGCAAAGGCTTTTGTGATCTAATTTTCTTTCTTCCTCTCATTTATTTAAGTTTCATAGCACTGCCTGATGAGCCTCCCCTTGTCCATCTCTTTAAGCTCCTACTTGGTTGCTCCTATGAATGTGTGTTATACATTGGTTTCAGTGGGCACTGAATGCCTGAAAAGAAGTTGGACACCAAATTCCCTTTGGGACACATGGCTTCAGTTCTCTAAATACCTGTCTGGAGGAGGAGGAAAAGATTAAAAATGTTTGATACTGAGATGCTCATAAAATAGTAATGGTGCATCTGAGGGTGTCTAAAATGGAGGGACTTTGGCCTGCTTCCAGGTGTAACAAGTTAATATACTCATATGGGCACACAGGGATGTTTTCCGTGTCTGGTCTCCTCTGGAGTGAAGTGTGACAGATATTTAGCAGCTCTCTTCAGCCTTGCATAGCAGGTTGCAATAGACCTTCTCTGTTTAAAACTGAGGGGAGGATTTATGAAGCCAGAGTGTCATTAGTGGAGCTGCAATTGGGAGAATGGAGGGGGGAGAACACCCAAAGCCTTGCAAAAGGTGCCCACAGGGACACCAGTGACCTAATCAAGCAGCATCATTTAGATGCACAGATAATCAGCCACATTTTCCAGCCCAGCCTATATCAAGGACAGCAGTGAGCACACCGCAATCCAAGTGCACCCATCAATAATTTAAAGGAACAACAGACCTTCAGACCTTTAGAAAAATCAATTAAACTTCACAAGCAATCACAGTTTGCCACCAGCAGAGCTGCTGGCTTGAGAATTAAAGGCATCACTGGACCTGTTGTTCAGTTCTGCACTTAAAGGGGAACATCACTGACAAAGGTAGGCATTCTACTTTTTTTCCCTTTTTTTTTTTGTGGACAATAGTGGTATGTTTATGCTTATTCTGTTTTTCACATCTTTTCAGTAACAATCTTTTTGTGTCAAACTGTGCCTTCCTTATTGTGTTCTTCTCCCTGCTTCTTACTACAAATCAGCAGTGTTTCTTGCTTGTGAAAAAGTATAGAGCATATACTTTTGCTTCTTTCCCACCCATCCTCAGAATCAAAAGAGAAAAAATTTTAGAAGAAAAGGACATTGGTTTTGGGGCAGATTTTTAGGCTTACAACATCTTTTGAAGGTGGTATTTAAGTCTATTCAGCATTTGAAATAAATATTTCACAGAAGGTGTAAGGAGGAGCACCAAAGCTCAGTCTGCTGTTGGGGGAGGTGATGAGTAGACATGATTATGGCTAGAAGGCAAGAGAAAAACATCAGTGGATCCTAAAATAAAAAAATAGCATCCACAGAGGGACAACTTCACCTGGCCTCCTGTGTACAGGCCACTGCCCTGAACTACTGCTTATGCAACATACAGGAAAAAAAGAGGGACTTCTGCTGAGGTTCTCAAGTCAGCAGGCCAAGGGGGCAGCTAAAGCCTGGAGAGATGGATGTCTCGAGTCCTACCTTGCTCCAGGACTTACTTACCTACAGTTCTGTACAGAAGCTTTACCTTCATTTAAGAGTCACAGTCCTGAACACCCTCTTGAAGTTAGGCCCTTCTGTTGCTCTTATTAAGAAAGAGGCTGTTAAAATTGTTAAAGATGTTAAACATGACAGGAGGTGAAGTTCTTGTCCCCCTGCTACATTTGAATGTTAGTTCAGCAGCAAAGAGGGTCAGGATTTGAGTCAGATGAATTCAAGTGCTTTCTATACACCTCTAGGCTGAGCCACCCTTTCAGGTGAAATTCTTACAGTTCAGAAAATAATCCAAGATTAACTTGAACTAGATTAAAAATCAAGAATGAGTCCGGGGAGACCTGGTTCCAAGGCATTTCCCCACAAACCATTTAGTTTTAAGTACAGAAATGTCCTTGGAGCCAAGACCAGAATGTATCCCAGATGAGTTCCCAAAGTGCCATGCTTAACGGATTGCTGTCCCTCTTGTATGTACTCTGTCACTTGCTCTCGGGTTCGGACCATCTTCAGTGATCCTGTGCAAAGTGCCAGAGCCCAGCCTGAATGCAGCAGCGGTCAGAGTGGTGCTCAGGTCTCCCTTGCCTGGGGAGTGCTCTAGCCCCTGGGCTCCAGGAGAAGGGGTGAGCCATGGCATGTCTGCTAGCCATGAATGAAGCTGCTAGGTTGTGTTAGGAGCCTGTTTCTGTTACCTGCCAGACTGAGCTTCTGTGGAAAGATAGGCAGCGAGGTTATGTATTTGAGACTGAATGGTTCTTAGGCATCAGCTGCACCTACCTTCTGCCTGAAGTCTGTAAATACTGAGGTATTAACTATAGTGCCTCTCAAATGTTTGAGCTCTGCTTCTCTGTGCCAGAGCTGCCCCGTCAGCAGGGTAATCTGCCCAGCTCCAGTCCCCCATGAGGTATCCATGCTCTCCGAAGACGCTGCTCATTACTTTTAACCTTGAGGAAGAGCGTATGGTTTCTGGAGCTCTTAAAAAGAGTGTTCACCTGGAGAGACACTGGGGAGTTTGGCTTCAGTGTCTTTTTAGCAGGAACAGTCACTGTAGGTGAATGTTCCAGTTTGTTTCTATTTTGAGATTTTTTTTGTGTGAGACTTTTTTAATTCTCTATCTCATCTCAAATGCATTTTCCTATTGGAAAAAAGAAATACATTATTAGATGCTAGATGCTTGCAATGTAGCCAAGCAGCTTGCTGGAAAAGTTGTGCATTCCGTATTAAGAGAAATAGAAAGAAATGTATTTGGCAGTCTGCTGCCCATTAACTGTATGCCTGCCAGGCTGTGTGTTGCAGAGCAGTCATCAGGTAGCTACTTAGTTATAGCACGGTTCAATTGGTTGTGATCCACTCTGCTCTTCTCAGCCATAGGATGAGTCCTGTTCTTCCACACTTTACTGAAGGGCTTAATCAAACTGAAGGTCGAACAATATATAAACTGTACAAAAAACAAATGGAGCATTTCAGTTCACTGGTAGCAATTGGTTATTTTATTATTGTACCTTCTGAATAGATGCTTAGATGCTAATAGATGTTATTAACCAAATGTTTTTGGTAGACCAAGATTTAATTGTCATGCACTTTGTGAAGTTCTAAAGAATAAGATTTCAGCATGTGTTTAGGTGTTTTGCTAAATCAGAGGATCAGGCACCCTCCTGCGAGTCCGCTAGAGTGATTCTGGACACATACTTGAGTATCTGACAAAGATATATAGTCCAGTGCTTTGTTATTGCTCTTAATTTTACAGAAAGACTGCTCCAATTTTATTAGTTGGCAGTATTAAAGCCTCCTAATTTTGGATAAGGAATTAAGAAAAATATGCTTAGTCTAGAAAAACAACTGTGAAAGGCCAAGTGGAATGTTCAACACTGAAGGTAAAACTACATCAATAAGTAAGATTATATATTAAAAAAAGTATATATTCTTATAAAGCGGCAATAGTAATGGTAGTTATTCAGTGTTACACTTCATCTTGAAATGATATACTACCTTGTCAGCAAAGAAAATTCTTAGTTCTCATCCGCTAAGAGCTCTAACAAGCAATAAAAGAGAAGGTTCTGGTTCGTTTACCCCTAGAAGCCTACTCCAATTCAAGAGTTATTTGAGTTAATGATGTATGACCAAGAGAGTACCATATAGATTTAGCCAACATGAAGGTCTTGTATCTGACATACAGCATAAGGATAGTGTGCAGTCCTGCAGGCAGCCCTGCTACCTGTATGGTATTATGCTATGTTGTTTCTACAAGCTGCTTGAGAAAACAGGAGTGTGTATAGTAAGTGCCCATCCTGTAAAGGTATATGCATTGGTATGTCACAAGGGTGCTCAGCATGGAACAGTTACCTTGACTTGAGGTAACGTTGGAGTTGTCTGGAAAATGTACACCTCTGCAAACAATTACTTTTCTCTATTTTCCCTTCAAAATTTTGGTTTGGAGAAATGTTTCCATCCAGTTCTTAACAATGAGGGTGCTCCTTTGAAGAGCCTCCAGGCGCTCCCTGACAGCTGATGCACTCTGCCTTCTGCCAGGGCACTTGTTAGAGGCACAGTAGCCCACTGCCTATCTGGAAATGCCTGATCCACTGCAACTGGCTTTCTGGAGGCACTTGAACACATTGCTTCCCCCTATTCTTTAAGGTATTCCTCCATAAGAACTCTCTAGGCATACTCTTAAGTCTCAAGGAATGGTACCTTGGCAGAAATAGACTGTGTATTATGAATCTAATTGTGCAGCTTATCTGTCCGATGTGATGCTGCCCATTGATTTTAGGAATTGTATCAGACCCAAAGACACAGTCTTATACTGGAGAGTGTGGAAGTGATATGCTCCTAGCAGAGTGTTAAGAGAAGCTTTTTTAAGGTTTTAGAGCGGGAAAGGGAAAAAAGCCTGCTGGTGTACCATTATTTCCTTGCTGCATTGTGAACACTTTTCAGGCCAGTAGTAGAGTTGTGGTGCATCTCCTGAGTGCCCTGTTTAGAGTGAAATGTCATCAAGAGGTGAATGAAAGGAATTCAAGAAACATATTGTGACTTCTTCTGCATCCCCACAAATCATGGGCTGGTTTGCTGCAGACATCATTGTTCGTAGGAATTTTTTGCAATGTAGTTCTATTCACTAGGATTTCCAGATAAAGTACATGCAGTGTTTGATTATGATCTTGCAAGACATATTTCATTCACAGACAAATTTTGAAAAACATTCCCTATTATTTCCAGGGATGATATTTTGCAAAACCTACTCGTTTGCAGCTTTCTCTTTCCTCCCACCCCATGGAGTTTCTAACAACCTAAAATTAAGGTGGGAGAAATGAATAACACAGAACTGAAAATATCATAACAGCTCTTGCATATGCCAAAACAGGTTTGGAAATGCTAGCTGATAAGCTTTCTTTGTATTTGCATGCAAAAGGACTCAGCTTTGCCTTCCCACTTTCCAACATAATTAAATACATTTCTCTCCATAAGAATCAGATTTTACCTCTGTAAAAGTGATAAGAAGAGCTCTGTTATTGCATGATATATGACCATTTAAACAGCTCTTATTCTTTCAAAGGTTCATTTATCTCTGTAATTCGGTAATGGTGATAATACCATTTACTGCAATAATTCCATATTAACAGGAGAGTGAGCATAGCCTAGCAGCTGATCTGGAGACTCAGTATATGTTTTGCTTTCACCTTACTACTGACTTTCTGCGTGACCTTCAGCAACTCTGTGGCCTTTTCTGTGACTGTCAGTAATCTCCCCATTGCTAAAGCAAGATACTGAAATAACTTTGTAATATGGTAGGAGATCCTTGGATGTAATATATTTGCTGTACATACATTGCCATGTATGCTAAATTCTCCTCTGCTTTTATTATAGTGTGACTCCCAAGAGAATAATAAGTGGCCAGGGTGACATTTCCTATAACACTCAGCTCTAGTCTAATTGCAGTCTTGTAAAAGTTTATGGACACTTTGACTTTACTGTCCTGTAGTGTTAATCTCCACATAAGAGCTGTTCCAGAAGATGGTAGAACACTTGTTCCTAAAACTATCTTATCATGTACATATTACATAAATGCTTTTTAATCTAAGTTGGAAGAAACCAGTGGAATTTAAGGGGATGATTTGAGATTTTCAAGTTGTACATGGTCTAGGCGCTGAGTGCCCGAAAGGCTTTTTTTCTTTTTTTTCCAAATGTTGACATAATGTTTGCTTCAAGATGGCTTCAGTTATAGCACGCTTGGTTTGAAAGAAATGAAGCTGTTGACAAGATCTTATTTAAAATGATCCTGTCAATCTAAGACTGCTTTCAAAATCCAGTTGTCCAAACTAGGGCCAATTTTTTAATCATAAAAATAGACTGAAGCAGGGAATGTTATTTTCTGTGTGTTTATATGACACCATTCACAGTGAGATCCAGCCTGTGCTGGATTCTATGTTATTGACTGCAGACTGCACACGACTGTGTTAGCAGTGTTTTAAATCAGGAGCAATGGGGTTGCAGTTGCAGTGCTCTAAGAAGGTAAAAGAAGTAATGTTTGCAAGATGAGGTTATATATTTGGGCCAACTAATACCACCAGATAAAGCAGGTAAACTTTCAGGCAACAGTAATAATAGTAAAAATATAATGTTTGTAGTAAATGTTAATGCTAATAATAAAAATAATACATGTTTCTTACCAATACAGTGTTGAAAACAGCAAAGCTTATACACTAAATATAAAATACTTGCTAAACTCAAAATTGTACAATGTTTGAATCACTGCAAGAGACCCGAGCATTAGTAATCTAACTGTTACTGGTTGTCATGAAATACAATTAGTTATTATAAAAATAACTGTGGTGACAGGCTTGATTAGGATCATTGACATAAGCACTTCAGTCATGTTTATGCCAATATTTTATAACAATAATTTAAACTATTGCTCGAGTGAAGTCTTATCAGAAAAAGCATAAAATTTTATGTAGAGTAACTGAATAAGGACAGACTCAAATGAAATACAGAATACCAATACAGAAGAGAAAAAAAAAAATATATCTTAGTTATTGAACTGGAATGTTGCACATCTGTTATGGCTCCCCATTGATATGAGTGTATTGATGAAGCTCAGATCATCCTTTGTTCTGGCACGTGAGTTCACTGGCATTTATGGTCAAAGATTTTTGTCTTTTGCTTATTTCTGTTCAGGGAAGATGAGATGCAGCCCTTTTCTGCTTCCCGTAAAGATTCTTCCTAGGATGTTCGCGTTACAGGATTACCCCAGAGAGCACTACACCAGGGCAAGACTGGTGCACTGCACTGTGAACCAGGCCTGGGTCCCTTTCCTGGTGCCTAAAACCAGCCCACTGCACTGGCATGGTCAGGGCACGCCAGCTTTGCTAGCTGTGGTAGGTGAGTGTTGTGTGGCTGCTGTTCACAGCCACTGCCCAACTTCTGTGCATGTATGGCTAGGCATAGGAAATGAAGAGATACTTTATTTTGAAAGGTGAGTTCAGCAAGAAATAAGAACCAAACCGAGGGAACTTATTTTGCAGAATTCTTCTATCCCGCATCTGTCTCTAAAGCTTAGGATTGGAAGATAAATAAAAACAATTGAAAATAAATGATGGGTTTTAAATCTGATTGCTTTTCAGCCTGATTCATGATGACTGACTTCTTGGGATTGACAATACTGCATGTGTTCCCATGCAAAGGGCCATCACAAGGGCTTTTTGCTGCCTAAATCTCATGGAAGTTCTATTCTGAGAGCATCAGTGTGCTTTCTAGTGCTGCACAGGCATTGCACTGCTTTATCCAGGCAAGACTTTCACCCGCAGTGTAGCTGTGGTCATTCATTTTGATTCATTGTGTTTCTTGAACTATTCACTACATTATTAAAGGAATGCTTTAAAAGTACTCCTGAATGAAGAAGGGGGAGGAAAAGAAATGCTGTAAATATCTGCTTACTAGATTCTGTCACACAGCTCATATAATTTCCTTGTCCTCAAGATGGTACAGAATTTATTCTGATGTGAATATACGACTAGAATGGGGGTAATAAAAAAATGGATGGTTGGTTAAAAATATTACTTAGAGCTAAGTCTGGTTTCCTTTCTGTGTCCGCAGTCTTATATTAACGTGATGCTATAGTGTTCTGGGATGTTTTCCTCCAGTTTAGTACAAAGACTTGGTATCTGTGTGCATAGCTGCCAATAAAATACCTTCTGGGAGAGCCTGTTGTGCCAGAGGAAGGTCCTATCTGGCTATTGGGCCAGCAGCCCAACTGACCCTTTCTTCTGCCACTGGTGGGAGGCTTGTGAAGAAAAGTGTGAGGGACTCCTGGGTACAAGAGAGTAATGGTGGAGGTTGTGATTAGACCTCCTGTGTTTTGGTAGAGGTGAACAGAGGGCAGGAGGAGAGCACAGGATCCCTGGTGCACAAACTGGGCTATGCAGGAGTCTTACCAGCAGCTCTTCCGTGGCGGGGAACTAACAGGTTACTTCAGAGTATGTTGAACAGGACGCCTTTCTGAAAGTCCATCTTTTCAGCACCAAAAATAAAAAGCATGTGCTGTATAGTTACATGAGTTATGTTTAGCTGATTGCATGCTCTTCTCTCTATTGTTCTGGGATATTTGGAACAAGAACTCCAGTTTTCCTGTCCATCATCTCTCAGTGACTGTTTCCACAAGAAAAGTAAGGAATAAGAGTTTTCCTGAACTTTGTGCATTATTATTAAAAAAACCAAACCTCAACAACACACTGAGGTTTATGGGGAGAAATAAGTGTGTAAATCTATTCACAGCAAAGAAGATCAGTCCTTTGCAAACCACTTCTGCAGTACTGTTCAGTGATGAATAATGTGGTAATTTCAGAGATATCTGAGAGAGAGAATCTCTCCTGAGATTTTCTGTAACATCTTGCCACAACTTCATTATGCTTAGTGGAACAAAATGATGCTATGATGAAATATCAAAGTATGTGCAATTACTGGTTGTCACTGCAACAACTCAGGTGTTTCTACACCAATTCCAGGAGAACCTAGTCAAGCACATCCCTAAATAAAGAAGAAAAGTACTATTTAAGAATGGCTTAAGTCACAAAGGAAGATCCTATGTCCAAGTCCCTCCCAAGCAATGAGGTGAGATCCCTTTGGTCCCTCTGCTCCATAAGAAAGTTGGCAACTTGAGTCAAATAGCCCCAAGCTGGAGAAGGGTTCAAGTAGTTCCGCAACAACAAATGTATAAGCTGCTTCCAGCATAATATGAATGTCATTTCAGCAGCCTGGGAAGGAATATAGAACTCCTAAATGCCAAGCTGTAATAATCAGGGAAATAAAAAGGAGTGTGGAAGTTTTTTGTTGGTACATAGATGACATTACAGTATGCCAAATTTTGTACTGTTGTTTGAGCTTTACAGGAAGGAGAGATCAGACATCTGAAGAGCTCTCGTGTCTGGCTCACGGTAACCAAGTTGATGGGAATTAGTGCCTCATTCATACAAGCACTTTTTCAGTCTTAGTATGTGAATGTCTGCATCTTGAGATATCTAAAAGCCTTCTTTAATTTGGCTTCCAAGGACAGAGCAGAAGAGGAAAATAAGGACTAAATTTCCTGATTCATAACCCAATGCCGTATCCTCCTTACCAGTCTGACCCTCCAACTGTCTATTGCTTTCCCTTACTGTGCAGTCATTTCTGGAGGATGCTCTTTCTACTTTGCTTCTAGGATAGCGAAGCATACATTTTGCTTGTAAATGAACTAGTTTCCTTACTGTTTTTGTGAAAAATATTTCAAGGCAACTTCACATTTGTTTTTCTGTAAAATTTGATCAATTTTTGTAATGGGAAGCTTTGTCCAAATACACTATGGCTTGTCAACAGCAGTCACATTCTTCCAGGGAGACCTTCCAAAGTCGCTGTAGACTTTTACGGAAAATACCGACTGTATTAATTTTTTTTAACATGCTGCCCTCACCATATTTCAAACTCTTTTCATGCTGTTCTTATCTTGTTTTGATACAGGCAATGAAAAGATACTGATTTTTGTACAGTTTTCACTGCTTTGATTTAAATGTTCCTGGTATTTAGGAGGTGAATTTCCCTATGTTGAATCTAAGAAGATATTTTCATTGCTGGGAGGACTGATGGATGACAGGGTGATGAATTTGTTACTCATTCCTTGGGGTTTTTTGTTTGTTTGTTTTTTAAACTGATCACTTTGTATGAGTAAGTTTGGAAAATAAATCAGGATTGGACTTTTGCTGACTGTGCATAACTGGATCTGTTTTCTAAGAACTGAGCTCCAAATGAGCACTGAGTAGAGGACAGAAAAGTTTCCAAAAGTATCCAGTATTCTCAGCCCTTTTGGAAATCTGGCCCAGTACATTTGCATGTTAAACTATGTAAATACTCTCTGACTGTTGTCAGTATTTCAATACTCACTAATGAATTAGCCAAGTAGAAACATTAACTTTCTCTGGGGTGCAAATTTACTGTTGCTATTTTTTACCTGCTTATTTTTGAGGCATTTATTATTATAAAAAACACTGAAGTGATATTGATGGAAAACAACAGTTGCTTTCATTACTTTCTCCTTATTTCTGAGATGAATTCTGCCCTCTAATGCTAATGTAAATAAAGCCACTCAAACGTTAACCCTCCAACCCTCCAGTTTGGCAAATTCTTCCAGGGGAGCAGATTCTCAGTTTGACAGTGAATTAACTGATAGGAATATTTTTGGCTCTCATTTCATCCCCCCCATTTTCCACTCTCCATTGACAATCATTTTCCCAATGGTATATTGGTAACACACAGGACCCTTCTCCAAACTGGAACGTTGCTATTTATCTAGCAGGCTCTCTCGATGCCTCACGGTGTCTTGGTTTAATAACAAGATGTAACTTTTTCTCAACCTTCAAGTACCTCCTCTAACGATAAGATTAGATGGAAACAGAAACTAGGAAAGGGAAGAAATGAAATGTATTTGAGAGTACCTCTCTGCAGTTTTTATTCCAGCAAATCTCTATAGCGGGGACTGGAGGCTCCCTCCAAAGCAGAGTCCTGTGCCTCCTTCTTGGATAGGAGTTCTGCTACTCCTGATCAAAGTGCTAAGGTGGCTTTACATCTGCAGAAGGTCTAGAGATGTAGAGAAAAGACACACAGCTCAGCACTGTTTAAATGGGACAAAGTGGATTTTATAACTTTTTTGTGGCAACAGGACAGTTGAGAAATCTGGAGTTCCACTAAGCCTATTGAGTTTAATGCAGGTATGTCTATCAAACCTTCGTAGTGTGACAAGGTAACTAAGGAATACATATTTGCTTTAAAAGCTTGCCACTGTCTTCCGAAAAACTTAGGAGAAAATTCTCATTATAAAGGCTTGTTTTAAAACACTGAGCTTTGGGTGCAGGCTCGGAGGGTGGTGTCTTAAGACCAAATGAGACGTACCTTTTGGTATGAATGAATGCAGGGGACTGTTTTCCCTGCTTCTCTCAGCCTCTTCCCATTTGACATCCCCAGGCTGGAGGGAGAGTCCCTCAGCACTCTGGGCCACAGGGCTGTGACTGCTTTCAGCTGTGTGCAGACATGGGATGGAAGAGATACCTGTAATTTTACTCCTGGCCTTACTTTTGATTATTCTTCCCCAAATACCTAGAGAATTGAGTTTCAGAATTTATTATTTTGGATACCAACCTGTAGCCAGTAACAGTCACTTTACAAAAAAAGAAGATGCATCTTATGCATCTGTAAGCAGCAGTTAGGAGTCACAGCTGCTCAGCTCATCCTTGGGGTAATCAAGTAGCACACTGGTGCCGAGTCCTAATTGAGCAAGTTTCTTCAAGTGAAATTAATCTTATGATAATTAGTTTATTTTACTGATAACAAAAAGAGCTTCATACAACTCCAGATGTACACATTGTTAAAAATAATATTCTCAGCAAATGAAGTTAGCATTGACAAGGCAGTTCCCCAGAACTAGATGGCAGCATTAGGAACACCATAAGGAATTTCCATTTGTTTTCTCTGCTTTTGTTTTGCAATCGATATGAATGAGTGAGAAATATGTTGCATTTGCCTTTCTTGGAATGTAAAAAGGCAAAAGTATAATTTCTTATTGATTAGTCTAACATAGCACACAAGAGCCAGACACAATAGAAAACTGTGCTTCAAATGCTGAAACAGGGAGAGAAGAAAAAATGAGCTTAGTTAAAAGAGCATAATCAATTTATTGAATTTCCGAAAGTGTTTGTGGTCTGTTTTGAAAGAAATGCACTACAAGTTCCTGCTGATTTGATTGACTAAACTTTTCCTTGACAATTGCAGAGTGGTGTTACAGAACAGGCAGAATTTAGAGGAAACTATATCTGGAAAAACCATAAAGATGGGAAGTTGTAGTCCTAACTTGGTTAGACTGCCTCAGTAAGAAGAGCTAAGGCCAGCTGAATTACTTGATGAAAAAGTTCTATACAAACTGTTTCAAAACTCTTTTCCATGAGGATGCAGCATTTCCTATAGGACTGGACTATAAATAAGATTTGGACTGTGTTTCTAGCATAGTTACTGTACTTCTGTTTGACTTTAGTCACTTGACATCTGTAATTCAAGTTTTCCGAACTGCAAAGTGTCCTTACTTCCTTTATAAAGCATTTTCAGCCTATGAGTAAAGAAGTCAAAGTGGGAGATAGGTTTTCATAGTTTAGTGTCAAATGGGACACTTAAATTAAATTTTTCATTACCTCCTGTTTATCACAGAACATTCATTTTTTTAATCTAGATATCCTATCTGAAGCCTAAATATTTTTATCAAACTGAAGCATTCTAGATCTTGTGGGACTGAACTGTGTATCACAAACCCATAACCAAAGTGACCAAGATGCTGGCAAGGCCTGAGGCCCTGGAAGCGGCATTGGAGAAATGCATTCATCCTGACCCATGTGAATGATAGGCTGAAGCTGTGTGCTAGAAATTTGACTATATCCACTATATTAATTCAGAGCTACATGTGCAATTGTTTAGTAGACACGTATCTGTTAGGCTATCAGAAGAGCTCTTAATCTGTTGCAATACAGTCCAAGAACTTCAAAGAAGTGTTGTCATCGAAAATGTTATGGTTCTGCATGTTACAAGTCAAGAGACTGGTGGAACTCCTGAAAGAGAACTTTGTATATTATGAACTGCAATTTAAGTCTGATCTGTAGTTCATCATGTTAATCTGTCCAAACCTGGTCAAAATCTGAAGATCCACGGAATCCTGTTCATGGTAGACAAAAGCACCTAAGTATTTCATCAAATTCAGTCCTGCCATGATTTTGTGTCTAGTGTGAAAGTTCAAGTGTGAAAGTTCAGTAGAAAAATGAGAAGCAAATCCCCCAGGAATGTGAGAGGAGGTATAAAGAGGACATAGGTTTTCTATGCTGTGAAGTGACATGAGCAGAAGTCCAGCAGATGAGTGTAACATATAGAAGGCAGGGCAAAATTGGTATTAATCTCAGTGATCAGGAATAAGAGGCCACTTGGAAAGAGAGACAAGCAATGCATGCAACAAAAGCAATGTTGAATACCACAATAATATTTCAGCCACAAAATAGCCTTGCACTTAGGCATTGTGAGACTGTAGTTGAAAGATTCACAGCACTGGGGCAGGACCTCACTTGAGTTATTCTGTGGCTCAGTTCCGTGATGTGATGAATCTGCCTGGTGCTTGTAGGATTCACAGATGCAGTCAGTGGCAGATTGCTACATTCAACCTTCAATAGGTAGCTTGCTGAGGGAAATAAATTATGACATACACAGCTCCTCTTGCTCTCCCAGCATAGGAAAATCAAAACAAAGATCTAGAGAGGAAGGAGGTTATTCACAACAGCCAATATTAGATGCTATCATGGATGTCTAGATTACCTGAGCGCTCTGTAGTTGAGAGACCAGGACACTCCTGAAGGCAATACAGAGCACTTGCATGGGGCACACCTTCTAAATTCCCCTGGGGCAGCCCCTTTCTCTCCAGAAACTGTATCAGAAGGCAAACTAGTTAAATTAAGTGTTTAAGTGTAAATGCACAAATGCTTCTCAATTGACCTCATGCCCAGGAAGAGTCTAGGAAACCAGCTGCACTTTCCCAAGTGACAGTTGCCTTAAGCCCCTCCTTTCTGGGTATATTTTTATATCTCAGACATTTTGAAAGTATGACTTCCTTTTGGTTCACCTTGCTTTGTTGCTGTGCCATGAGGAATTCTCTTTCAGAAACTCAAATCTAGCCTTGGTTTGGAGGTTTTAGGGTTGGAGAATCCACCCATACACAAGATAAATTCTTCCCGTAATGATCTACTCTCATTTCAAGCACTGTCTAATATAGAAAATCAAAACCTAACTTGGAAAGAAAAAGTGAAGTTTTGTTTATAAACTTATTTCCAAACTCATACGAAGTAGACATTACCTATCTAAACTGCTGATTATGCACCAAAATGCAGCATGGGTGGTCAGCTGTATTCACAGCAGGTCACTGAGTAACTGAAGTGTAGTTCATCACCAAGAGAAACTGTATATTAAATTTTAATGCCTAGTAAGTCCCATTGTTTGTGGTGGGATTGATCCTAATGAAAAGCCAGATCCTGAGCTGGTGTAAATGTTTTTGTCTCTTTATTTCAGCTGAGCTTTATATGTCAAATGTAGATCTCTTTCAGTGTCCCTAGGTAGAATTCTACTTGCCAAAAATGCTACTAACTTCATGAAGGAAAGGCACTAAGCTTTTATTTTTTTGAACCTAAAGTAAAGGAGTAAAACATTATAGAAAAATAGGAGGGAGGAAAAAACATAGAGATAAAAATATGAAGATAAAAACAGGTTTTCCTATCCTGACCTTTTTTTTTTTGTATAACTGACTTTATTTTATAATAGACATGTGAAAATTATGGAAAATAAATCAGCATTACAGTAAAAATCTCATCCAATGAAAACTTCAGTTTATATAATATCTATTTACATTAGTAGATAGATATAGAGGTAGATAGATATATAGTTTTTTTAACCTATAGTGAAATAACCTCTGTACAGAAACAGAGAAAAATAAGTAGTCTCCCTACTGTGAATAAATATGTCATCTTCAGTACCTTTTTAGGTCAGCTTCATCTTTTAAGATCCAAGTTAAAGATACCGAATGTGAGAATTTTATCAAGTTGTCCAATTAGACTCTCAAACTTCAGGCATTTTTCTTTCACACAGAGATGAAATTTCATCATAATTTAATTTCTTTTCTTTTTCTGGAAAGAGATGAAGTTACTACTCAGAGAAAAAAAGAAAAAAGATCTGCAGCAAAGTGAGCAGTTTCCTGTCTTTACACTTCAGAGGTAATTAAGCAAGACACCACTAGGTTATGACTGCATTTTCCTTTTCCTGCTTTGCAATTTGTATAAAAGACTGTGGTATAATTATAAAATAAAGAAAAACTTTAAACTTATTAAATGGCACCTATGTCAATGACTTTTGTGATTTGCCCTCAGTGCTGAATGCTCTGAGTTTCAGAAAGCAGTTTAAGCTTCAGAAACTGCCTGATATTTTCATTCTGTCTGTCCTGACGAAGAAGCCCAAGCCTCAGCCCTGAAACATCAGTTTCAATTTTGGGATTCTTTTCAACACCAGGACAAAGTTGACTACATCTTTACAAAATGTATATTTGGATGTACAAAGAGACCAACTTGAGGAAAAGGGGGGAATTTCCCCTTTTCATTGCACCAAAATTTGAGATGCCTCACCTCTCTTCTCAGTTAGATGAATCTGATGCTGGCCTTGGAGCACAATGGTGGTTTAAAACTGTATTTTTGCATTTTCTAAATTTTGGGATGCTATTTCAGTGACTTCTGCAGCAGTTAGCTAGAGCAAGCTTAGGACCTCTCTACTTACACTCTTCCTACATCTCCCTCCTCACCTGCGGTCTGCCCTGTGTTGCCCATACCAGGCTTACTCCAGCAACCTTGATCTAGTACAAGACTCCCTCTGTTTCCTCCCTAGGTTGCAGAGTCAGTTTGTCAGTGAGTTTCAGCGAAGTTAATGAAGCAGTACTGGTTTATGTCACCTGAGGCTCTGACCCTGAGAACTTCCACACTTAAATAGCTTGCAGGATTTACTGACCTCTGGGTAGGTAGCAAGAAGTGGGTAGCTTGAAGGTGTTCAAAGCGTGGGTTTGAAATCAGCCTCTGCATTTGCCATTCCAAGTGAAATCCTGTTAAATTGAATAGGCAATAATGGACCTGAAGCAACATACTGCTGGCCATCTTCCCTGGAAGAGAGCTCATGTGAGTAAGGTTAAATCTGATGGCATTTAAGTCAGTGGTGTTTTCAATCCCTGCTAGCTCAGACGTGAATTATAGTTCAAGCAGTTCTGGAGGGACAAGGACCTAACCTTTAAGCATTTCCTCAGGTGATGCTGTCTTATCTTATATCTTCAATATAGTATTCACTAAATGATCATCTGCATAAGAAGGACCTTTCAAGTCTGCTCTAATTTAGTTAGCATATAATTTTCTAGTAGATGTTTTAATCATTGTGCAGTGATTTATTCTAGTGTTGTAAACATAAAATATGCAATGTCCAAGCTGCTGCAACGTCTATGTACTAAAAGGCAAGAACATTTACTGATTCATCTTGTCTCACCTGTTCCAAGGGGAGAAAGATACTCTCCTTTGGACAACAGAGTATAACGAACTACTTGAAGACAAAGTAAATCTGTGTTTTCTGTGTCTGGATCTACATACCTGCTGTAGACAGTAACAAAGCCCCTGGTGATGTGGACGGTGCGTGGGTCAGCAGTTTGGTTCTCTTTTAGAAGCTTTGTGGAACCTGACAGATATTTAAGTGATTTATTGTCTGTGTATGTTAGAGATCTTTAAAGTCTTTTCTGAAGTAAGTTTCTAAATTTTCAAAACCTTCAAAAAGCTAATAGGAGTTGTATCTAAAAATAGGATCATTTGATCTTTTGAATATAATAAGAATTTTGTCTGATGAAAATTGAGGAGTTGATATGATGGTCAGAATCAGGTTTTCACTTTTTACTTGACTACATTCACTAATGTTGGAGCTAGCCAGATAGTCTTGTTTGCTGCTAATTAGTTTCTCTGATGACTACATATTGGGTAGGATTTGCAAAACCTTTAAAGAAAACCGAAGAATCATTTCCTCTTGGAGAGTGGCTGTTCAGATTCCAAGATTACTCAGATAAATTCAGCTTATGTTTAACTTCAGCACATGATGGATGGGTGAATCTGTGGATGACTCAGGGACAAAGTTATTTATGGTCTTCATATTTATGTGATATTTGTCCAGAACGTCCAAACATGCATCCCATAGACTTTAAAATCAAGCTTAGCAGTGTATAGTGCAAAGTTGCATCCCTGAGGGTTTGGAGATTATGTGCTGGATATGACCTGCATGTTTTTGGAGATAAGGAACACATACACTACTTAAAAACTGTGAGCTTGTTACTCATGGCTGCATTTGTGAGTTCTAGTGCTTGATCTACTGTACTGTCTGTCAAAAATTTGCAGTGATACAGGAAGGTGGTTAAACATCTATTCTCAGTGAAGGGCACTGTCTGCCTCCCGCCTGTGCCCATGAAATCCCTCCCCAGGGGAATTGCCTGGGTTGTGATTTGTGTTTGAGTCTTTAATTTTTGCCCATACAAGAAATAATGGCCAGATTATGAACCTGTTTCCAGTTATGGATGAATAGTTTCTTGGCACAGATCCGTTGGCTTATCCAGAGGAATTAAATATTGTGCATAAATAATGTATAAGTGAATACTAAGGAACACAGATTATAGGTCTGATATTCAGAAGTTTTCCAGTTTTGATGCCTGTATTTTTAATCTTCAATTAATTGTAATTAGATGCTTGTCTAATCTGATTTGCGGAACTGAGTGTATCCACATTTGAAATGCAAGAAAACATCATTGTGCATTTCTTATTAAGGTATACCTATAAAATTTATCTTAAACATATTTCAGATGAAAATATCTCTTACTCCATACTCTAGTGACTTTTCTTTTTTAGAGATTTGCTCACAGGCATATTTTCCTAAGTTTTGCTGAAATAGTTTTAATATCCAGTGCTTTTGAAGAAATATGGCAGAGCAATATAGTATCAGTCAATCCTATCAAGTTTCTGTAACCCTTATAAAGCCTTACTAAGTCAAGTATTCTCTCTCTTTTCAACTACTTGAAGCAGTAAAATCCTAGAAGCCTCCTGGTATGAGCAATAGGGATGTGAATTTCTTTGTAATACTTTGTTCCTATATCTGTGTTATGTTGGGAATTAAATTCTGTTTTGGGGATGGTCAGAGCTGGCAGAAATGTTGCATCTTGGCTCCCAACAGTTCCCTGGTGATAAAAGACCATCGTTTTTCACCCTCAGTCAAGGCAAAGCAGTGCAGACAAGCTTCAGGAACCCTTTACATTTCATCTCAGATACTCATCATCTACTGGCAAGATTTTTACTAAGTATTTGCATACTTTTTCACCATACAAGTAGTAGGCTTAAGTTGCCTGAGCAAGATTTGCATTTGCCTGCTTATGTTTGAGACAGCAATCTCCACTTATCTGGGGAGCAAAATGTGAGGAGAGCCTGAATTTGTCTGCTGTAGATTTGGAAGTCAGTCTTACCTTATGTTCCCAAGCTTTATGCTTATAAGAATTACTAAGGGTCCTGTAAGATAGCCTGGGCTTGCTCACGCTATTGTCACTGTGGCTTTAAGGACATCAGAGCAGGTTCTAATCTCAAATTCCCTTTTGAAAATACACTTTACGTGGCAGCAAAATGCTTTGATAAGATAGCACAAATAATACAGTCAACACATTCAGACTGCAACTCTGGAGCTTAAGTTTCATAATGAAGAAAACCTATCCAAAAAGTCCCTCCTGCTGTATCTAGCATCAATCTGAGGGGCAATTAGCATTACTTATGGTACTAGCTATAGCTTGGAAGCATGTTGAAAAATTAAGCTAAGGACTGTGGGATACATTTAATTTGGCTGTGCTTGGAGATATTCAGTGTTAATCTAGGTAAGTGTTAAGACTGGAGTCTGGTCTAGTCTTGTTATAGTGAAGTTTCTGATTGTCTTTTACTTCTGTTGGGGAAAAGATAAAAGCTAGAAAGATATTTTGAGTTGGAAGATGTTTGTCAGCATAAGTATAGGGAAGTTACTGAGAAGATATAGTGAAAATGCTACTCAAGTGCAGCTATTTCCACCCTCCTTCTCTTCCACCTCCAGTCCAGATGAAGACACAAAGTTCATATCTGACCTCTGTTATATAATTTATGCACAGAACTGCCCCGTTTCAGGAGGTGTTCCTGGAAGCAATTGTGAATCAGACATAAAACACTCTTTTCTCTCTTTTTGTGAAATAATGTACTAAATTTATCTTCTCCCCATGTGTTGGCTCAGCTTTACATGTGTAGTAAAGCCGCCTTGTTTGACCCACCCTCCACCTTTCCCTGCTCAGCTGTGACTGGGGGAAGTGGCTTTTAGGCATGAGTCCCACAGATGATCAGAGAGCTCTTGTGTTTTGGCTTTCAAAGCCTCTAATAATTGGAATTTGTCCCTAATAGTGAATGACACTGAAAACACCAGAACACATGAAAGAAATGCCTTTCCCATTTTGAAATATTATCATCTGCTCCTTACTGGAATATCAGGCTTAATTCATCAAATGGCTTTATTAATCAAAAAGAATCATTCAGAAGGGTGTTTGATCACATGTTCTGAGTCGTAATGGCATCCTAACTACTTCTGAAATCATCTGAAAATCTATTCCTGTCACAGAAGCAGTAATGGGATTGTAAATTTGAAATGAAATAGAAAGGCAGATAATTGGATCGATGGTTTGTTAATGATGATATTGAACAGCTCCTTCACTATTGCTCCATGATGAAATATAAAAAGACAGTGCAGGCCTCATGTCCACAACTGACACAGCCACCACCACAGAGCTTGGGCAAGGGGATAATGATACCGCACGTAGGACTCTCATCAGCCATGCCAGGGAGCAATGCTTTTGACTCAGCTGGCTGTGGTGGAAACCACTGGTGTTTCTCCCTGCCCAGCTTTGGCTTTCATTAGATGAGAGAGGCAATTGTGCCCAATTGTTGCTTTTCAATATGCTGTGCAAGAATTTGGAGCCACAAACCCAAAGCATGTACCAGATCACCCTGTAGGTCCTTCCCCCTGGACCAAGGCAGCTATACATTTCAGAGCAGCTGCGGCCCATGGTAGAGGGGCTACATTTGTACATTGCTTTTGATATTAAAAATGAAAATGTCAGCATCGGAAGCTGACATGTGGCAAACTGTTTCTCAGCCACCACTTTCTTCTGGCTGAAGGCAGCCAGTGCCTGCCTGTCAGCCTGCTTAGCTGGTGCGAAGGACTGCTCCGACTGCTGCTGCGTGTGGCTGTGACCCTGGGTAGACTGCTCAGGTGTCACTGCTTTGAGGCCTGACAGTAAATGAATTTCTAAATCCCAGACTAGTGTCTAGGTTATGATCCCAGAAGAAAAGCCTGATTTTAGGATTTTGGGGTACAGTGACCCAGGTATGCAAGCCTGGTGTTATTTTCAGACATGAATTAGCAGTGAATAGTTGACCTGGTATGCAATGCCATCTGCGTCCAGCAGTGCTTGTTACCCACGTGGGGTATTTAGCTATAAGCAAAGCAGGCAGTTGTCTAAAGCAGCAAGCTTTCTCCAAATGGGCAGCCACTGGAGATGCCTTTCTCCCTCCCAGCGTCCCAGCATTGCCCTTACTGCTGCTGAGGAGTGCAAGAGAGCAACTACTTACAGGTGTCCTCACCCTGCTGTCCTCCAAGTATGGAAACAATTCTCTGGCATGATAGCCCAGCTCTAGAGTTTTGCTCATGCTTCTCAAACATCTTGAGCTGCCTCTAGTAAATTATATAAATCTGTGGAATTCATTTCTTTGACTCAGAAAAGAGATGGCATCAATAAGGAAAATGACGATCACCTATTACACAGGATTGCTTGCTATTTCAAATGGCCTCAAACTCCTCGTGCCTCTGGGCACATGCTAACTAATGCCACTGTTTTGCTTGCCGGTTTGCAAAATATGTTTTGTAAACTACATCTGCCTAAATTCCCCCTAACAAATTTAGTTTTCTGTTTAAATGAGTCGCAAACAGTCGCAAAACAGTCCTAGACTTTGCTTTCAGCAACCAGTTGTCTGAACAAAACACAGTGCTCATAAATATTTGCTAAAAGCAAACAGCTGGGGCAAAATTCTGTTTTTAAGTGGCTGAAATGGCTTTGAATATATTTGTTGTTTGCTCATTTTGATTATGTACCAGTTTTTACAGGAAAAAAATAAGAGTTTCCGTCTTGAAAGGAGAGTAGAGCTGAAATTACATGCAGTGCTGCCAACTAAGAGAAACAAGGGCTTTGTTAGTGAAACTGAATACTGCATGGTAATGTTCAGTTCTTTAGGTCAGATCTTTTTTACTGCTTTTATTTATTTTTGAATTGAAAAATTGATTTCAGAAAATATAGCTGCTTATCTTGTGTGCAAACCTGTTGGATTTTTCTAGTATCGTTATTGTTATGATTTGCTGATGGAATAATATCAGAATGCATTGAATTTTGATCTTAGTTTTCACATGGTGTGCCAGTTATTTAATATATATTTGTAAATCATCACATGCCCATTTACATACCACTGCTGTTAGAATCTAGTAATTACTAATTAGTAATAGTTGGCCAACAGTTATACTAGAGTTTTCCGTAGCTACTCATGCTGTGTCATCAGCAAGAAGACTTTTACTGAAGCTGTAGCTGCTATCCTACTCCATGCAGGTGATCCCAGATCTACCTCAAGCTTATTCTCACCTGAGTCTATAATGAGACAACATCATCTTGGTAAGGCCAAAAAAATGTGCATTACAGGAATTCTGTTTCTTTCCTAAAATTTGTTTTTACTGGGAGGACCACTTAAATTCCTATTAGATAATCATTTGCTCTGCTTTTCCTTTTTCCTAGGAAATTAAAAGTGATGCATTAAAAACTGCTAGCCCACTAATGAAAGAAGTCCATGAATCAGGCAAAACTTACAGTTGTCAGATACCTTTCTGGTTTCCTCAAACTTGTGAACAGCTTTTCTTTATTTTATTTGTTTTAGTCTGGTTTACAATGGAAACAAGAATTGAGTGATCTTATTATTTGTCTGAAATCATCTCTAATAACTTGTTGGATAATTTCTGATTTCAGTTGAATCAGACAGAGGGTAAAAAGAGTGATACCACTGGCAATGCCCTGTGAATTTCAGCAGCACTAGGGTAATTCCTGCTCATGTCTTTTTTACTTGTATTTATTTTCTTCAGAAAACTCAAATTTTAGTTTGATGTAGATTGTCACCATAACAATACATCTGTCTTCTAAGCCACTTACTCAGGATTTTAGGTGTCTGTATGGGTACAATCAAATCCGCATTTACTCCCACCAGTATAGCTCAGCAAGTGCTGTTTGGAAAATCTCAGCTACAATGTGGACAAATGTGCTTTCTAGATGAGATTCACTTTTAAGGTAGAGGGACGTGTAGAGCAGCATTACACACATATCCCTCGCGAAGTACTCAGCACTGTCAAGGAAGCACTGCTGTGTGTTTCCCCTTACTGTGCTCGGGGAAGCTGGCTGTCTCCTGGAGCTGAACATGTGATGTCTTTGCAATGCCAGGCTGTGTTAAGTTATTTTGGTTTTGTTTGTTTGGAGACTGTTTGGCTGCTGAAGGGTACCTCTTCTTGTGAACTACTGCTGTTGAAGCCTCTCTGTTTCAGTAAGTAAAACCTATTTGCAGAAATTTACGCCCGAGCCTTCTGTTGCTATTAGTAATGCCATATCATACATAGGCTTTTGAAGCCAGCTTTTTAGGATGAATCCTACTTCCAAAAACCTTTCTGCCCTTTGCTTGTGAGAGGCTAGCTTGACGCAGCCACTTCGAATGGGTTAAGCATGTCTGCACTGTCCTGGTGGGAGCTCTGCTACCAGCACGGATTGTGTGCCTGGAAAGCTCTTGCAAGTAGGATTGCAGAATATGCTTCCCTCTTCTGTCGGACCCCTGGGTTAGGCATAATAGATGGAGACTGCTGGATTATCTTCTACATCCGCATTTGGGATGGCTTCCTCACCAACTAGTGTTTGCAGGGCGCTGGTCTTTTTCTGGTGGTTGAATATAGTCTTCATCCTTCTTCCCTGTAAGGAAGAGTCTGTTTGCCACTCAAGCATGAAGCGTGAGCAAAGCCCTGAGAGGTGCTTGCAGAAACTGACTGACTCATGTGGAACATCAGTCACTTTTATGTCTAAATCTTGCCATGTAATTGTTCTTAAATCCTATTCTATTGCAGATTCATAGTTTGAAGCTAGCTTAAACATGATTTATGTGGGAAACAGGTGAGGGAAGAAGCTGTTTTTCACCTTTTCTCACTAGTTTCATGTGTCTGATTCTTTTGTGATTCTTTTTTTCTGTTCACCAATTTGTCCTAATTGTTACATTAAGAAATATTCAGAATGTTTTGGGTCCCCCTTGGTGCCCACTTACTGAATGGCACATTAGGTTTTTTGCCAGCACTCACATCTGGTATGGAAATATGGACAGATTGACTAAAAAAGGGCAGCCATCTCAATCAGTGTTTGTGATGCTTCTGCAGCAAGCTGTGGTTTTAGGAGAAGGGAAATATCCTAAATTCTGGGGGAGACTGTATGGATGGCATGCAGGCCTTTGACATGTCAGCTAGAGGAGCTATAGCCATATAGCAAGCATTAATTACAAATGTCAGACAGAAGTTGCACAGTGAGGAGTCATATGAAATTAAGTCTTTGATTTAGCAAGCTGCTTTTATTCCCCATATGCCAAATAAAAAGATTTGCTTTAACTCATGAATTTATAAATCAGTCTACCAATTTATTTTTAAAACATTGTCTGATTTCTAGAAGAGAATAGAATATTAACAAGGAAAAATTACTATGCCATGAACCATTTAGAGTTTCATCAAGAACTGTGCGAAAGCAATCAGCTGATGATAAAGTTTGGATACTAAATTAAAAAGGGTGTGATTTATAAAAGTAATTATATAAATGTCAAGAGAAATTGCCTAAATGCCAAATTTTTCCATGTGTAATTGCCACATGTATGAACGTGCACTAATGAGTTTCCTGCTGTTCTGGTAAAGGCAGACCATAAGTTAGAATCACCTGTTGAAAAGCCTTGGATTTTTATCTCAAAGGCCAATACTACATGCTCACACGACCTCATGTCTTCTTTATGTTGCCAAGGGAGCAGTTAATATGAACAGGGGTGCTATATGGTCAGCGCAGAATGCATGTGTTGTGTTGCGTTTTCTGGTGCTTTGGAGGAGAAGGAGCTGTTAGCAGTTAAAGCTGGCCATTTAGAGGTGGATTTCTTTTGGTCCAAAAAAAGGGGGTATTTCATAAAATATTTTTTTTTATCAGCTTCATTAAGAAGAAGAACACAATTATTGAAAGATTTAGACAAATTTTCCCCACTGTTTCACCAAAGAAACTGTTTAGTTCAGAGGATGATAGAATTTGTCCCAGAAGTCTCGTGTGATGCATCTAATGGACCACAAAGGCTGCATCATGCTGGGATCTTTTTAAATGCAGAGTTCCTGTAGCTCTAGTTGTGGATATGAGTCTTGTGAATCTGTCTTTGATGAGCATCATTTAGAGACTTGAAACTGGGATGTTTTCTTGGCAAGGGGAGTATTGAAAACAATGAAGTTGGACGTTTCTGCTAAAATAACAGGGGCATGGACCTGAATGGAATATAAACTCCAGAGAAGGAGCTGTGCGTCAGCCACTGTGTTTGGACAAGGGAATGACAAGATCATCAAGAGAATGCAAAAAAAAGTCCTCTGGCGTGAATGACAGGCAGAGTTTCAGGAATGCTGGTACTTGCTAGCACAGGGTGCTGACAGTGTGATGAGTTGGACCAAAGACAACAGGTATGTTGGCAGCTGACTGAATGAATAAAAGGAAAAGAGAGAATAGTCAGGGTCTTCACAGCATGTGGGAATCATTGATGTAATTCCCAGCATGGGGCATAAGAAGATAAAAGTATTTCCTGTTGTCTTGGTAGTACACTGTTTGTGTGAGGCTTAGATAGCATTTGTCAAGCGCTTTCAGCATGAAAAACACTAAATTAGCCCTTAGCATTAATAACGCTTTGCATTAATCGTTAGGATAAAAGTAGCAGTAATTAACTGCTAATGAATTAATAAATAACGATAGCAATAGTGATAGCCCACAGGTCGATGTACATTGAAAATCTGACTGTTTTCTTCCTTTGTGAGCTACAGGGACTCACCTCAGTGTCTCAATGTTCAGATGCGTTCAAATAGGGCTGGGACTGTGACCGTAGGGCTGGCATCAGCTTTTGGCTTGCAGCAGGGAATTAGCTAACTTTTCTGTTGCTGATAAAGGAGCCACTATCCCATACTCCTGCTGTGTAGTTTCACTGGCTGGGTGAGGAAGAAGAGTACAAATTTATGCCTAATGTCAGCTCAGATGCTCAGGCTGCTTCTGATCTCATGTACACTTGCTCTTGAACACTGCATGTGAGCTTTATGGGGTTCTTCATTTACACTGTTATAACTAGAGTCAGAGACAGAGCAGTAGAGAAACTGTTTAGAAAACTGCCATTTTTTCCCAGCGTCACAGGAATTTAGTCTTCATCTAGCAAAGCATTAAAGCATGCATTTAAGTTTAACATATATTAAGTGGCTTTCTGGATCAGAGCCTTTAAGCAGGGTCTGTGGCTTGATATAGTTCCTTTTTGGAGTAGGTGAGCAGATTGTGTAGAAGATTATTGATAAATAGGTGGAACTGTTGGAAATGGAGATTGGAATTTAACAAATAAGTTGTTAATGGATTTTATACTAAACATACCATCATGGCATCTAACAAGGTTATATACCAATATTAACTATTGATCCATGAGTGATGTGAGCCTGTTTATGAATCAGAGGACTTTAGTGTAAGAGGGAAAATAATAATATTTTGAGGTCCTCAGCTAGAAAATACTAAAGAAACCCAACAGTGCCTTAGAAGAGTTAATCCATGAAGCTCTATATCACTTATATGGGGAACAGACAAGCTCTATATCACTTATATGGGGAACAGTCTACACTGTATGGATCAGGACTTTGAGAAACAATGAAAATAATCGTTATGCTCAAGGTTATGAAACAACCTGAGAAAGAATACTTAATCTGCCACAGTCATTTGTTAACTATGTAATGAGGTATAGAAAAAAGTGGAACATAATTTCAAAGCCAGCACTTTGACTATGTATGTATAAGGGATGAAGAGCATAAGGACCATATAGCCAAGTTAAAGCTTAGGAGAACTAGAAAAGTAATAACACAACAATCAAAATGTTGCTTCTTGTATCAGCACTAAGCCCAGGATTTATTATTTTCCACTGTGTCCTGACCTCTTATGGTACAGCCAGACCTGTCTTCCCAAGTAATGTGAATGTAAACTTCATGGAGCTGATACAAACATAAACAACTTTGGGGATTAAAAGGATATAAGCATTTTCTCTGATTCTTGTTCATTTTTCATTTCCTTCTTGGCAGGCCCTGATGTGTATGCATGGGAGAGGGGAGCAGAAGGGAAAATGATGGGAGAGGAGGGTAATTAGGAAAGTTTCAAGCTCACTAGGAAACTGTGCTTGCAGCAGAACTGCAGGATTAGCTGGGTGGGATGTAGGCTGCTCTCCAGAGCTGCCACTGCTGCAGGCAGCACGTGGCTTGAGGCCAGATTTGTGGAAGAAGCCAGGTAAATGACACACTCGCAGGACAAAGGCAGTTAACCCTTAGCCAAACCTTTATTGGAAAGTTAAATGCAGACAAACAGTTCATCTGCTCGGTGCACGATATGTGGTGTGATGAGTGCATTCACAGAGGAGAAGGAAGTGCCTGTAACAGCGATTTCTCTTTAACAGTCAGCAGAGATGGGCTGTGGAACGAGGGATGTCCAATGTCTGTGGAGGACAGTGGCTGGCAATATATATATGAAAGTAAAGGGAGAGAATGTGATTAGAGCCCTGCAACCCCCAGAAGTGCTTGTGACCAGCTGTACTACCAGCCCTGGCCTGTGAGAACCACAAACCTTCCCTCCCTGCCCCAACCTGATTTTATTTCTGAGAATATAAACGTCAGGGCTAATCTCTGCTTTCAGACAGGTCAAGGTAGTCTCCAACTTTTCTTGCTTTGAACCTAGTCTGGGAGATGGAAAGTTTTGCAGAATGATGTTTCCCAAAAGCCGTCTGTTGATCCCAGTACCAAGCTGTGACCCCTGTTATCTGGGGCCTGGTTGGGGTCCTGGGGCATTTAAGGGTGACAGCAAAAAGGGAAATGGGAGTAGATATTTTTGAGTTACATTAGCACTAGTCTCTGTAAAAATTTTTCCTAGTCTGTAGATAAGCTACTTGTGTAGCATTTGACTTGACTGATGGGGATGGTTCAGTATGATATAAACACACAGGCAGAGACTTCTTGTTCTGGTGCTGGCCCTGTTGTTAGCCCTCCCATTGGCGTTGGTTGCTGTCCCTTCCTCAGGTGCCCTGCAGAGATAGTAATACTTCGTATAGTAATTGCCTTTGCTCAAAATCTTTCTCTCTGTCTCCCAATTTCCTTTTCCCTTTTTCTTCTTCCTTTTCTTTTTTTTTTTTTTACAACTCTTTATTACTCCCAGCATCTTGCAATTATAAAGTGCAATATACTAAGAAGTGTCTTTCTTACTTTCCCATTGAGTTTTTCCTGAATTAGTCTCAGTACTTCTCTTGCGTTTTGGTGTGCAGAAGGCCTGCTGAGGGGCAGTGCAGCAACTCTGAGTCCATCACTTGAGTTCTACAGGAGCACAGTCCTCCTGGCTGGGCTGAGTCAACTCCAACTCTCTCATTTGGTTGCAGATGCCAGAAATTTTAAGTTATATCCCTTTTTGCTCTTTTGGAATTAAACTGAGGTCCTTGCTCAGGCAAAACATGTTAGTGACTCAGGGTAAATTTGACTCAACAGTGACTGGAAGCATTGGCAAAGCGAGAGAGAGATGATGTGCAGAAAGGGAACAGGACAATAATCATTTTTGCCTCATGCTAGTTTGCTTGAGTCTTAAAAATACTGTATTTTTTCTGTTGGTGTAATGTGTTTTGAATTAAGCCTTTCTTCAGATCTCCCTGACTTCTGTGAATGAGGAAAGATTTATTGGTGATTTTGAAAATTTGCTGCCATATACAGCTGGGCTTGGAGCAGAAACATCTGCTGCTGTATTTTTTTTAATAGTTGGAGGCTTCTATTTTTAAACAGTCAGTGCATTCTCAGATTTATTCTGTGCTTGTCCATAACCACCAACAGCAAAGAAGGGCAGTAAAAGTTCCTAAAGGAAAAGGAATCTAGCCCATTTCTAATAAGAAAAAAGAAAAAAGTGAAAAGCAAACCAAAATTATATATGTTGAAAGGTTTCTGGCTATTTCTCTACACTGAGCAATGGTCATGTTCTGTAATTGCAGTGTTCTGTTTCATCAGTCTGATTCGGACCCACTCTTCTCATGCTGCTGGCAAGCTGGATGTGTGGATGAGCTGAGATATTTTTGGGTCATATCACCTGGAAGTCAGAAAGTGGCACTGTTTTATGGTGCTCCATTAGAAAAGTGAATGACAAGTCAACTGCAACCTCTTTCACAAGCTAAGAGCTAATAAGCTCCCTTCAGCTCTTTCCTTCAGCTTCCTTTCCAGCTCCTCCTCCTCTGTTGGTTTCACAACTGCTGATCAGATTCTACATTAGTACTGAGACTGGTTTTTGTTTCAGCAGAAGAAAATGCCTCTAACCTCAAAAAGGGAATACAAAAAAGAGCCAGTGTGGGTTACAAAGGCAATCTGGGCTCTGGGCTGAAAAAAAAGAAGAAAAAAGGCTTGGCTGGAGCCATGTACCAGATCCAGAGATACCTCTTACAGTGTAGGGTATGTTTGTGCAGAGCTAGACTGACTTTCCATTAAATCAAATCGTAATTGGTTTCTTATTTCCTTTGTGTTTCAGCTAGCTTAAATGGGCTGAAGGGTTGCAAGAAACTCATTTCAGGAATGGAATGAGCATTTACATTCTTGTCCTGGTTGAACATTTTTAATGAAACTTCTTCTACAGGTGTATTTGTTTTTACCTATCTACCTATGCATCTGTCTATCTGTCTTTTATATATATGACTTCATAGCATCCACTTAATTGAATCAAATGTTTTTCCCATAATCTAGGCAGTCCTATAAATTTAATATGTACGACTATCTGATATATAGTCGCTGATTCATGTGACACGTTCCCCAAAGTAGCCTTAAATAAGATCAAGCTGAATTACCTTTGCTCTATTAAACACTGCAAAGAGTATGGTGTCTCTGACTCCAAAACAGTGTTTTTAAACAGTCCTAAAGAGCTGCCCTTTTAGTCTGTCTCCAGGAATGCGCTGAAGCCCTTCATGGAACCATTTAACTAAAAGCAAAATTCTTATCTGGGAGTTAAGAATGCCTTTGTGTGTTTTCATGCTGGAACTGTCTCAGCTATATGCACAGTTGGAATAAGAAAAGTACAGCATTTTCTTTCTTTCTTTTCCTTCCTTCTTCCCTTTCTTCCCTTTCTTCCCTTTCTTCCCTTTCTTCCCTTTCTTCCCTTTCTTTTCTGCAATTTGTAGAGAATGAATGATATGAACAAAAACCTTTTCTCATCTGTTCCAATATTATGAACCTAAGTTTTACTCTAATCTATACAGATTGTTTCTTCAGATAGACAGAATTAACTCTGAAATTTAAGCTGCTGATCACACATTCACAAGGAGGATTGTGAGTTTCTTAGAAAAAATCAATGCTTACATGCTTTATTGTCCTTTACAAGTGAAATTCAATCAGTTGGTTCACCTGAGAAGTTCCTTTGTGCTATGCTTGTACCTTAGGTCATTGAAATTTAGGCATGACTGTGTCTTGTGCCTTCTGTGCAATAGTTTGTTCTGTTTAAACTGAAATAGTATTTCTTCTGAAAACAAAAGATCAGAGGAAGATTTTCAAAACTGTCAAAGACCTCCTTTCCACTAGTCAAAATGTGTGTTAATTTTCTGCCTGTAATGTACATGTTAACATCCTAATAGAGCTCAAGGATGTATAGTTTTACCATGTGTAAGCTGTTTTAGATTTGCTTAGTATGTTAAATGTGTAGCTGTCCTGTCTTTATAGGAGTCACTTGATAAAAAGATTCCTTCTCCCTCCTTCTGGTGTTCAGTTATTTTTGGTAGATCCTCTGACTGTAAACAGTTATTTTAATTCCATCGACAGGAAATATACAATATTAAATATTAAGTGAGATTTTTATTTTTCAAATGGCAGTTATCTCTAGTTGTTTCCCATAATGCCCTGTTTTTTCCATAGCTTTTTAAAATCTATAAGCATCCTGCATTCCTTGGAAGATGTGTATAACTGGTGTGTACAGAAGTCAGGTTTAGGATGCTTTTGTACCTGCAGATAATTCCTCGGATGCTCTAACTAGTTAAGGTGCAAGCAAAGGGCCTATGATTAAATTAGGTAGTCATTTTCGTTTCTTATTAATTCTGTTTTGTCTAATTTTCCTTTCTAATTTTGTTAGCACCTGTGCATATTTTTTTGTCTCAAGTACTTAATCTAGTTGATCTGCCCTTGGAAATGTTGCTCTTTCATCTAGATACTGTACATGGGTAGTTAAAGATAAAGGCACATCATCGCCACATACATGTTTATTTAGTTGTTGGCTCTTAACACGTAGTCTCCACTTTATGTGATAGATAGTCTCCCTGTATGCTGCCTAATGGAGCAAATTGCAGAGGTCCACTCTTGAAGGACAAATGTCCTGTGCTCAGGCAGGTTATCATGTGAGTGGAAGGAGAGAGGCAAGTACAGTCAGCTGTGCCCCGCTGGGCACCATGGCCCCACGGTGCCCTCGGTGATGCAGGGTGCGTAACACGCACTCCCGTCCTCACTGCCAGCAGGCCTGGAGTCACCACATCATGTATCAGGAAACAGTTTTTGGAAGAATAATACCTGGTTCTGAATTTTTAAGGGGAATCTTGACAGCACCAAAGTAACTTTAAATACAAAATGTAATGCCAATTACATTCTTATGCAGTATGTCCTGAGATTAACAAAAAAATTTAAGTTCAGATCCTGTAAGATCCTGCAGGATCCCCAAGCTGGAATTCGCCAGAGTGTCCATGATATCCGATGAATATCTTCTGCAGGATGTTCTGGTAAGGTACACTTGTTCCATCTAACCCTTCAGAAATTGCGTAGGTATTCTTCCAGTGGATGAAAAATTGTCAGCCTTTATCTTGCATTCATCCTGAACTATGCAAATGCATTTGCAGAGGATTTCACCAGACATTTTAAGTCCATGCTGCTTTTTCTCTCAAATGGACAAAATTAATGTCAAGATTGCTGAACACGTATTCACACCATTGATCATGTAGTTGCTATAAATCAGCACTCACATCCTTTATTCTCTTTATATGTATTTTCTTTAAATGAAAATGCTACAGTCTAGGATCTCTTTCCAATTATTTAATGTGTGTCATTGAAAGAAATTATTGCAAAAAGAAACTGCAATTTGTCTTCTAAAAAAAGAAAATCTTGCTAGCCCCAACAGTCCTGAACATAAATTCTCCTTAGTCATGCTGATTACATTTCAGTCTTGACTGCTTGGAATAAGCCTATGCAATCAGAAATACTGTATGCCAAGGTTATAGCAAATGCGATGAAAACTTTCAGGGTATTTGTTCAACATATATCCGTTAAGACATATTTTATTATCGTTGTGTAATATACCCATATTTAAGCCTCCTGAAATGAAGAATGGTTAAAATACAATTTTTGTTTCCAAAAGGAAAAGGACTTTGACAAAATTGGCCTTGTAAGGTTAGGTAATATGTCCTAGTTACAGAATTTGAGCCCAATGGACTGAACCAGGATACAGTAAGTGATGAAGAAGAAACTAAAAGAAAACAATTTTGCTTGAGTGATTTGAGCTTATATAAGGAAAGAAAGCAGAAAAGATTAGTTTCATAGAGTTGGTTGAAGCAGCATAAAGCAAGTTAAAATTTCTGGGTTATAGGCACATAGGCAGATCTAAGCACCCTGAAAAGCTGAAGATGCAGCCTGCGTTTGTGGTGGTGTGTTTATAATTAATGTGAAGATGGTTATCATCCCCTTCACCTGCCCTCATTGCATGAGTAAGATAAAAATAAATTGTGCATTGCTTAAACTCTTCATTGACAGGATAAACATTTCTTGAAGATGTTTAAAGCTCCAGTCTAAAAATGTATCATCGTGGGACGTGAACATCAATTGGCAAAAACTGTTCATATGATTAAATTATAAGTCTAAAAATCTCTTACGAATAGAATGCCTTGTGGAGGAAGTCAGCAAGAATGAAAATAATATATATTTGGTATTAAAGATAATGTATAAGAAGCCATGGATCTCTCTGGTTAGTTGAGCACAGAAACTAAATCACTACTGATTATTATTGTATTGAATATGAGCAGCACCTGAGGGGCCTCTCCTTGACAGCAAGCTCATTGTTTTCAGTGCTATAGTAAATCATATTAGAAAGCCGCTCCTGCCACTTGGAGTGATTTCCAAATAATTTGTTATCTAAATATAAAAGTTATAACACTTGCCCATGCTCCCTGTAATCTCAGTTACCAGGGAGAGAATGCAGGATACTAAGTTTAAGGGCCAGCTCAAGGTCATGTGTGAAATCTGTGGGATCTGGATCTTCCTTTCTTCTAACTTAAACCGGTGCTTTAGCAGCAACACAATCCTTCCTCTGGTCTTCTGTGAATATTTCTCCACCGTACTCTAGATCAGAAACCAGATATATGCAAATTAGACATCTCAGTGGGCACCACATGGTATTATGAAAAGTGCTTGTTTCAAAGCACCATACTTCTATGGGAAAGACGAGAATTTTTCTAGAATTGCATGTTATCAATGCTGGCAATGTGTGTTAGTATGCAATTACCTGTGCATTAAAAAGCGCAAGCGTTAGTCCTGGCTATCTACCACACCTGCATTATCCATAGGGCTGTTCCTTTAATCAGCTCAGAAACTGAAGTTCTCTAAGGAAGTCAAGATTACTTCTTTGAATAGTGTCTTGCTGGAGATATATTATTTCAGAGCTTTGGGATCTGCTTTTTCTGTCCACTGCTTTGAAGCTGATATCAGTTTAGACCAGTATATATTAAAATGCCACCAACATCCAGAGTCCTTCCTTTGACCTCAGGCATCTTGAAAACTGTCTGCTTGTGCTGCTCTAAGTCAGCAAAGCAAGCAATTCCCCAGAATGCCTTTCCTCATTAATAAATCCAGAAAAGTACAAGGTTTGGGCTTGTTTTCTTCTGTAAGGTGTAGCTCTACCAGGTCTGTCCCCTGCCTCTCCCCCCCCCCCCAAAAGGGTGCAGAAGAGACTGTTTTGTTTGTGCAAAAACAGTGTTGTAGCCATCACGCCTGGGTAGCGCATCCTCTCTCTGCAGTTCTGGGGAGCAGCTGAGAAAACTTGGGGAGTTTGAAATCCCCTGTCCATGCTGACAGTTCTTTTCTCTGCTCAGGCCATGGAGAAATAATAGAGATTCTCTGCCAAAACAACTCCTTTTTACTCTTCAGCCTATTTGCTAATACCCTGTTAGACACTTAGATGTTGCTTTGCATGTTTGTTTGTTTTTTTCTCTGAAACCTCTTCACCTCCATCTCCACTTTAATTGCAAGTTTAGATGGACATTCAGGGAAATGTTGTTGGTAGGTTACTTTGGAGTCAGCCACAGTCTGGTTAGAATGAAGGATGTAACCCCAGCCTCACCTCACTGATCAAAGCAATAGTTATGATAATTATTTTTAACATTTCTGTGTCTCCACAAGAACAGGTAATACCCAATTATATCTCATTTTTGCATTTAAGACATAAACAACTCTACATTACGTCTACAGATGTAATGATTATTTAGACTTCTCAAAGGATAAACTATATATTTGATCTTTCTGGTGCTAACTCTGCCTAGTCAATGATTCCTTGAATTACTGTTATTGTAATTAATAAAGACAATATCTAATCAATTTTTACTATAATGCTGTTGTTTTGAATATGCTTTTCTGATAGTCTTCAAGCCAGCTTATATCTGCATCCCAGTTCCTGCACTAACCAAATCATTCAAGAGCTGGAGCTATTCACATTGTAATTTTTTAGGAGGTAAAAAATAGTGCTAGCTCAGTGGCAAAGCCTCCACTGTCTAAAATGCAAGAATGCCCTTCTGCTGGGGAGCTGTACGATAGCAGAAGGTAGGAAGCACAGGGGCTGACCCCACAGGGGGGTGCTGAGCAGGGTGAGCCTGAGGGTGAGGGGTCATTCTGTGTCTGTGCTGGCCCCTTTCTTCCCCACAGAGAGTGGGGAAATTAATGATCTGCTGTTATGACCCAAAGCCAGAGCAGAGGCAATATAACAGCTTTTGATCTTACCATGAGAAGGATTTCCTTAGCTAATTTGGGATGCACACAGCAGTCAGGATTTGGGTTCTAGTTGTGTATTTCTGAAGCAACTGCAGAGAAAAGCAATGCAGGCTGTGCTGTGTTACTCTTAACTTGCTAGCTTTGCTGTCAAACTAAGGAGCCTGTGACAGGAGGCTGTATTCCAAACTGCAAGAATTTTGCAGATGGAATAGTACTATAGGGTGAAGGGAAAATTCGTAACCTGCTTTTAAACAAAGTAAAAGGGGAAAAAAGACCTAGCAAGATATAGCAATATCTGCTGCCTTCAGGTTATTGTACAATCACAGGCCTCTGGGCTTTGGGGTAGGGAAATGGGCCTCAACACAATTAGAAAGAAGATGCTGTTGGGATCTGAATATCTGGCACTTGCAAGACTGGTTCCCTGAATACTTTGAAGGTCACACTTTCTAGAGCATTTCTCAAATATATGCCAGCTCACAGGGCATGCAGCATGCTCCTGGAATGGTATGCATGCCAGCATGGGTACAGACTGGATGACAGCAGTGGTGCTTCCAACCCGCATTAAATTTGGCTTACATTTTGGGTGTATTGTACAGTGAAAGTCTGCAGATGTATTGGTGATTATTGGCCAATGAACTTAGCTATGACTGTGTTTTGATTATGAGGACTGCTAGGCAGAGGGTGGGAAATTGCAAGTAGATGTTTTCTTTTCAAGGAAATTTAAGACGCTATTCCTGTCCTATTTGAAGGTCTGTGGAAACCTTCTCTATCCATGTAAATGTCTAATTTTTTTCAGCTTGTCTGGCTTTTTAGAACTAAATTGGATCGAGTGGCAGTAAGTTTCAAATGTAGTAACCTTTCTATTTCAAGTTTAAAATCTGTTTAAATGTGAGCCAATTCACTGGATGTCTTTTTTTTTTTTTAATGGGAAATGCTAAGGAATGGTAACTGTTAGGACACAAGAAGAGTCAATCTTCTCTGTCGTTCTTTCTTGTGTGTACTTTTATCAGATTCACTTTTTACTAACATTTTCTTAGGGAAAACATGGTATCAATTCTCTCTTTATTTGAAGAACTTCCCTCCCCTCTGACACTTTTGTCTATCTCTGTGTTCTTAGATGTCAGGATGAAGACTGAGCAGTGTTTCAAGAGCAGGTGTCAAGCTGGTTTGTGTAACGTGTCACAGGATTTTGGCACTGGCAAGCTTCTCCGTGTGGTTGAGTTTCTCCTCTGACTGTGCGTGTAGCTGCCTGTGGCATGGGTTAAAAATCAGCCCGAGTCTAGTGACACATGACTGTGCACCGGCCAGCAAGGATATTGGTTGACATTACTGGGACTTTCTACCAGCTTTGTTAGTAGCCTTCAGACTTCCTTTGTCTTCTCCAGGTCTGGATGTATTAAATAATTTGTTGTCATCTGCAAATGCTGGCAGCTCAGTATTTCCTTTCTTTCAAGTATTTAATGAGTGTATTAAATAGTATATAGTAACTCTATAAGAAATCAAAGATCTCCCCTGACTGCTTTTCCTTCCCAGTCACTGACCAATTATTCTCACTATTTTTGCTATTTTCTGTCCTCTGCTTTTTGCTCCAAAAGAAGTTGGCCTCTTGCACCCTGCTAGATTAGTTCCCTTAATAGTCCATTGCAAGGGATTTTGTGAAAGGCATTTTGCAGAAGCAAAAATTGACTTTATCAAAGAATTCTAGTTAGTGAACTTTAATTTTCCTTTACAAAAGCTGTGTTACCGTATCACATTCACCTAGTGGTTTTAACTGCCTGTCTTTTATTGCCTCCTCAACACATACTGAGTAATAACAAAGTGTGGCTGTTTGTGGTTCCCAAGATCACCTAGTGTGGTTTGAAAATACGGCTAAGAATGTTGTCTCAGGTGGCATGGTGGTAATTTTAAGGGTGAGCTACAATGTTTTGTTATTTTTTTAGAGGATAGCAATGTTTTAAGGTAAACTTAACTGTAAAGTGATATCTCCAGTTGAGGCGTGACTAAGATTGTATTATGAAATCAAAAAAGTGGTCAGAAGAAAGAAAGAAAGAAAACTTCTGAAAGCCTCTGAGATGTCTTTGCCAGAAAATTTCACTCTAAGAACAATGAATGTTGATCTTTTGTTGCAGGTAACTTGAATTATATAAGAAATTTACTTTAGCAAAGTGAATTCAGAGTCATAATGTAGACTGATATTTGAAAAGGCTCTCTCCTTTGGGGCAGCTAGAGGAACTCTTCTAGACACATGCACACACACGCACATGCAAATGGCTGTAGCAGGCTGAAGAATCGGGCTGGGAGCAAAAGAAGTTTGTAAGGCAAAGAAAAATGAGTATAAATGGCAAGGGAGCAAAGACTCAGAACACGTAAAAGTCAGGGAACGAGGCCATCGCTTGGGATGGAGAAACCACAGCAAACATCTTGGAGGCAGCTGCAGTAAGAGCAGTTTCAAACAGCCCTTAATGGGACTATAGCAATTGTTCAGACAGCTTCAGCAGAGCAGTTAATTTCATGAGGTCAAAACATCAAAGAAAGCTGTGAGTTAGTTTAAAGGCAAAAAGAAAGTGAAGGAATGGCCAAGTCTTCAGCCCAGGAAATTCCAAGACTCGTTTGCCATTGCCTTCTCTGATAAACAGATTTTTGCACCTCTCATCCTTTCTAATGTTCTGGAACCTCCCTTTTCTGCATCTCTGCTCAGCGCAAATTTAGATTTTGAAAATGAACAGCAATCTGTGATTTTGGGCCATTACAGACAGTGATTCATGCTCACCTCATCATGATAAGCCTTTCTGCTTTTGAACTTTTAGTCTTCATGTGAGTCATATTTGCAACCTTTTCTCAGCGTCCTTGAGGGCTGAAAACTGGGAAGGAAGGAGCTGAGTTTCTCAAGTAATTACATCAGCCTGGGTACCAGAGCTTAAACAACCAGCCCAAACATTGTAGAACTTCTAATAAAACTTATGGAACTAAGCTAATGTGGATACCATCCCACCATAAAAGCTCACCATCAAAATACAGTCGTGTAGTTCTGGAAAGTGAATTGTACAGACAGAAATAAATATGGCATAACAAATAAAGATGGCCTATTTGGAGTCAGATTAGCCTCAAGAAATGCAGGTGTATTTCCAAGCACCAAACAATGTTTATTTTAGATCAAAGCACATTTAAGAGACAAGACAATTGAAGTATCTAAGCAAGTGGAAAGTTTTAACTGCAGTTAAGCAGTTCTGACAGCAGATATTGCCCTCTAACTCTGCACCCAGGAAGAATTCTTATGAAGATAACCACCAGTGCTACCACTCACTGGCCAATATCACTGAGAGCTTAATATGCAGGCTGTCTTTTTATATGATAAAGCTGTTCTTGCATTTCAAGCTTAATGTTTTTATGATGTGAAATTGGAGGCTAGGTTTCAAAACTCCGCTCTCCAGTTTTAAACCTTTTACAGGCAGCAGTCTTAGAAAAGAGTTGCTTATAAGGGGAAGATAAGCCAGGGAACTCTTTTGATTTCTCACAGTTTTTCAGTAAGCAGGAAAGTCTGTGAATCTCAAGTTTTCTGTGGGGCTGGGCTGGGGTTTGAGGAGGCCCAGGGAACATGGGGCTTGCAGGACAGCAGGGGTGCCCAAATACCGAGGGGAGGGTGAAACGTCATGTGAGTGCAGCATGTGCGTCTGTCTCACGTGGTGGGGGTAAGACGGACAGTAAGGCAGACTACACCTGCAGCACAGCGCGGCCGGCCGGCTGCGAGGGCGAGGTGGCCAGGTTAGAGCCGCAATGCCGGGCGCTGCGCAGTGCTCACCTGCCCAGTACGGGGCGAGACTCTGCGCAGGGATGGGGAGACTTCCCGTGTGCCCAGAGCAGCCAGCGAAGGGGCTGCGATCTCTGGGCTTTGTCTTCCTGCTTTTGGGGGTAGGGGTTGATCAAATATGCTTTGCTGGCCTGTATACAGAAATACAGTGTGTAGTTCCACTTCTCTTAATGCTTTTCACCATGTCTTATTAAAAGAGCAAGTGGAAAGGAAGCTTTTCTAGCAAAAGGGAAAAGCATTTTAATGTTGCAGAATACATTTAATACATTGCCCTTTCATTAAGCACAGAAGCACAGAATTCACTGTGTTTTATTGATGTAAAGGGCCATGCTTTTATTAAAAGAATAAGGCATTGTATGCATGGGAAGCAGTTTGTGTTCAGGAAGTTTTGCTTTTATGAAACTTTAATTGCTTTTTGAATAAAAAGCCTTATTCAGGAAATAGAACTACTGAAATAAACAGGCCTGTGCAAGCCCAAGACATTAGTGGCCAAGCAGGCAAAGGCAGGCCAAGTTTGGAATCAGCAGTGTGTGCTGCTGAGGGTCCCATGCGGATGTGCACAACTCCCTGACCGTGCCACCTGGCACAGAGAACGGCTTTCTACCTGTGATTCTTTCTTGCAGAGTCAGGTGCCCACGGAGAACACTTTTTTTTGTTGCGAAGGGGTTGAAGATCGGTTTCTGTGACTTGGTGGAGCTGGGCTGGTGGCTGGTGTATGTGGGGAAAGCCCCCACAGGCAGATTTGCCTCTCCCAGTATTACTGATGAATTGTCCGGGAAGTGGTTCTGTCAGAGGCTGTTGGGACCTGTGGGATCATACGTGATCCATGGTTTATAACTGGCAGTAACATGTTCTCCCAGAGAACATCCAGTTTCTGTGCTACCTCCATGTGGTGCTATTGAATTTTGTTGTCTTTTGTAGTACCCTCTCAAGCCCCCCTTAAGAGGGGGACTCTTAAGTCTTAGTCTCCCAGGCAAGGGGAAACTCTCTTGAGTTTTGTGTCTCTGGTTGCTAGTCTTTCTTTTTCTTATCGATGATAAAAGTTTTTAGCCCTCATCCATGTGCAGTCTCCAGACATTTGCTTTTACACTAGCAAATGGAGTTTAGCTGGGTGTAAAGTGGTCAACCTATATGTCTTTGGGACCAGAGATCTTCAGGCACAATGACTGTGGGAGTTAATGAAAACTGTCAAGTAGTTCCTGTGCTTTGTTCACACATCTTGGCAGCAGTTGGAATACACATTTTTTTGCAAGAATAATAGAATTCTTCTAAAGCTGCTCTGATTTTGGGAGATGTTGAAGACGATACCGGCAGGGTCTGCTTAGGCTCAGGAAATCCCAACGGGCATTGGAGTTGCTCATCTAGTGGATCTGGGGGAGTCACAGCTCTTCTCTTCTAGGGGTTAAAATAGCTCTTCTAGGAGTTAAAAAAACGGGGTTAAAATTGTACAGCTGTGCTACATGGATCTTCCAAGTGGGAAGAGACGCAGCACAGTGCTGAGATAGGCAGTTCCTGTTATCACCTTCCCGTGTGGCAGTCAGCCAGAGCTCCTCGTGCAGTGGCAGAGGGAGAGCAGGAGGGTCCCCGCTTGGCCATGCCGGCAGTCAAGCGCCCTGCTGAGCTTGGCTGCTGACTTGGGTGGTGCAGGATCAGGCCTGCTTTGGCTCTACTGACTTTCTGTGTGCATGAGCATTGTAGCTGTAAAAGTAAATTGCTTGAGGGGCCTTTGACTATGAATAAGCAGTTTACCTGCTCCCTTAAAGATGAATTTCTTTGGATTCAGATCTATCAGCAAAACATTTCACTGACCAGACTGTTTATCATTGCATGTGGTTTCTATAGAGATGTTGCCTGTAGCAATGTCAGTGACAGAAACCTACCAAGGAGTTAACTCTTGGACCTACTGCAAATATTCAAGGACTTCGGCAAAAGGTTAGGTATTTAACCAGAAGAAGAAAGGTCTGCGCAAGGTCTAAATTCACCAGAAATCCCTGTTTAGTACTCCCCATTGGTTAGCTCTTGGTAGGAATTTGGGGGGTTTGTATCTGACCTGTGTGTGGGCATATCAGGATTTGGCATTAGAGCTAATGCCTTTAATCAGCTTAACCAGTGTCATTAGCACTATAACTATTAATTTCAGCATTCTTTACTTGCACTGCATTGGTGGCTTCAGTAGCAAAGATCACCCTCTTTTTCCTTCCATTTTTTTACTCCTTTTTTGTCTCTTTGTGTTTTTGTTTTTTCTGTTTCAGGCTATATTAAAAATATTTCTCTATTTTCCCCATTTTTGTGAAATACCTGAACTTGAAACAATCACCTTTCCTTTGGAATGGGGCTTCTGGCCTCATAAGGACAAAATTGGGCAAAAGGAATTTATCCTTCCTACAGAGAAACCAAGCAGAATTGCAGAAGACTTTTGAAGTTTTGTTTATTTTACAGCAGAAAAGTGATTTTTCCTTTTTGAGATTCTCTTTAGCTAGCTAACATAACTGCTCCTTTCCAGATTTGTTTACCCAGAAATCTTGATTTTGAGGGGCACAGTCTTGAAACTGGCTTGCAATTTTGCAACATGAGAGGTTTAAAGTTTTTTTGAACCTGTAAACATATGACCTGTACAGGCAAAGCACTCCCTCCACTTTTTCATTTTTAAACTGAATTAAAAGTACTTTGCCAGTCAATGAGTCAATCTCATATCAAATGTAAATAGCATGGTGTGAAGCACAGTGTTTCGAAAGAGAGCCTTTTGAAGAACAGACCCTAAAATAGTGAAAGCAGTGGCTATTTTTAATACTTGTATTAGAAGGAATCTTTCTTGATGGAATGGGCATTGAGTCATCTCAGGGCACTTCCTAGCAGACATTGGCCGATGTCACACAGAAACCCTGCACAACTGCAGGCTGAGCATAAATCCAGTGTCTCAACAGGATGTCAAGACTCGCTCACTGTCCTAGAGTTCATCCTGTCCGTCTTGGCTCCCCTTCCATGTGTTAAATGGGGGACTCCTCTCCAAAACTGTCCATTTGATATTTAATCCCAAGCAATCTGAAAACCTGAATTTACTTACTGGGATGATGATGGTGATGTATAAATGAAAACATGCATCTCGAATATAAGAGAACAAGTATTTGTCACAGTCTGGTCCATTTTTGCAACCAGATATTTGGTGCTCATTATGTGGAAATAATCGTCATATTAAGGCTTGGGGATGACTGCCTGTCCTTTCCTGGAGAGCGATACAAAATGTGAGAAAGATCTCAAATCAGAAGATGGGAAACAGGTGCCACTAACATCTGACAGAAGATAAGTGAAAGGCTAAGAGAGTGGCTGTGAAAAACACACATTCTCTACATTGCCTGAATGCAGGAGTTTGGAATAAAAACACTGCAGAGCTTTTATATGGATTGATGTAGCCATTTGCTGTAATTTCTAGCACCTCTTTCATCAATTTAATAGCTGGAGCTTTTTCTAACATTCTCCTACAGAAAAAAACACCCTTATCTCAATGCATGAAGCTGCTTGGGCAAAAAGAATGCCTCGTATTAAAAAAGAAAGGAAGGCGACTAGCTGGAACAGAAGCAGGCTGCAGGTAAATGTTATAAGTTCAATTAGCACACAAGTGACATGAGTTTTGTAGTCTGAATTCACCACTGATTATAAGTACCTAAGGCCACCCAATAGCTCTATGTAATTGTCAGTTCTGCTCTGCAATTTAGATCTAAGTGAGGAGTAATGCGAAATAGGAGGAAGGTGGACAGACTGTTTTATATGTGGGTGGGCTGCACAGAGCACTTGCTACGTGTGCTGTGGTGTTTAGTGGAAACAGATTGCAAAGGGGAAGGTCAAATTCTGGGTGATGCTTAAATCACTGTTTATAAATAGCAAAGTTCAAAGGCTGCAGTTCTGCAGACATGAGGAATGTGTTACAGTAACCCAGATGTGATTATATGAAAACACAGATAGTGGATTGTTGCTGAGGCTGGGATCTTTCTTCCTTGAAAACATCACTTGCTATGCTGAATTTTGTGAAAACAGCACTTGAGGGAGATTTGACACAAGAGAATGTGTCTCATGAGCGCTGACTGAGGCAGGGTCAAGAGTAAAATTTATCAGTGTGTAGAAAGAGCACAAGAGGACATAGTGACTGATAAAGCAGCTGGCTGCCATTATAAATGAGACTTCATAAAAAGCTATAAAACCAATTACCCATTCCCCAAACACAGAGCACAAGCATAGGATCAACTATTTCCCCATGTTGTGCTCTTGCTACAGCAACGTAAAAGTGAATAACAACCTAGAGAGGCAGACTGCCATTAACATATAGGGCTGGAAGTCCACCAAAACCAGTGAATTGTAATGCATTTACAGCAGTGTCGGTGAAAAGAAATGCTTGGCCCAATGGGATAGGGCCGGTATTCTCAAGTGCTGGGACAGGGGCCAGGTCCCGCTCAGTTGACTAGCAGCTTAAATCTTATTTGCTACTTTTTCTCCCTGCTATAGGTGTGCTGCAAGTCTTTCTTTATGGAAACTCATCCCTAGAGTGAGTTAGAGGTACACCAGACATTGCTAAGGCCACCGGCAAATATGTTATAGTTCAAAACTCTTGAGAATAGCTGGAGAATAATGTATTTCAGCCAAGGTTACTTGGCTGAAAGTAACCTTGCCTGAAAGGTCACTTATTTTGTGGTAATTCCATGAGCCTTTTGCACCTGCTGTGTGGCTCTTTGATGCAGTTGGAACATCATGAAAGACTTCAGAATAAAGAATTGAACCCTAGCACCACAGGCTTGCAAGTCCCAGGGCTCTGCAGAAACCAGGAGTGTAATTGTGGAAAGAATTTGATGCTTAAAAATCAAGTTACACTCAGAGGGAGAAATTTGGCTAAAGAATAAAAAAGGATGTGTTAATAGAAAGTTTTTTCTTAGATGAGGTTTTCTACAGTCAGTAAACTGAGGAAAACAATAAAGCATGATCCAAGGATGTGAAAAGGTGAATTCAGAGAAGACACAACAAATGGTTATTTCATCTTTTTGTGACCAGAGTTCTTTGCAGTTTGGTGCCCTACGTTTTTCTGCTTATATGAACACAGCAACCAAATTGCAAACCAGAATGGTAACATCAGTTCTGTTCCTTGTTAGGCATCACTGCATTTTTACAGAGAGGAAACATCCTACATGGCCTTCACACTGCATAAAATCTGATGGCTCCTACCTTCCCAGGAGTTTATTTGGAGTTAGCCCTCTATCTCATCTCTCTCCATTTGCACATGGTATCTTTTCCCTTCCTACCACAAGAGAAAAAGCTTGGCAGCACCGATGGTATTTACATTCAGATTACTACTTGACAGTTATATTGGATTTTATTGAAGAGTTTACTTTGTTGAGACTCAGGGAAATCTTCTTTGAAGCCTTGTGGAATCAAAAGGAGATGCAAACACCAAAACGTGTCAAAAATCCTAGTAGATGATGTCACACCTAGTAGGTGATGTGGGACTGTTTTTTCTTAATATTTTCTGATGAATTTTTCAGGCTAGTTGTAGGTAACTATGGTGCTGTTATCAAACTATGAGTTTCTTGATGCCCACTGAATTTGGCACCTCTTTTTCCCCATGTGTGTGGACCCCAAAGATATATAGTTAGGCCTCAATTCTGCAAGTCCTTTACAATGTGCACCAATTTCATCGTGCTGTAGCACTAGAATGCATATGTGAGCATGATTTCCTAAATTAAGTGATCACAAAATAAGAATAACCAAAACCGGATGTGTTTAGATACAATTTCTCCTAGTGCAAATGTTATGCATTCTCTTCAGGTTTTTCCTCTTCCTCTTTGGGAGGGATAACTCGAGGGTTAGGCAGCAGGGGTCTCACTGGAGCTGGATCGCTGCTACTTACTGGTTCTTACCTCGTGGGCCTGCAGCTCTGTCATCTGCAATAAGGTCTCTTTACTTGTATCTGCCATGGCCTGAGGCTTCTAAACAGCATAGATAAAGACAAACTGATGGTCTAAACCCACCGGTATTTAAGTTTCTTGCGTTTTCCTGGGAAAGCACGGTTGTAATTTGGGTGACGCCATGTGTAGTTTTCTGTGTTTTAGGAGAGCGCTTGGTGGAGCATGTACAGGTAGGATAAATGGAGAAGTCAAGCGGCCTTTGAAAGAGTTGACAGCTGGACAGATGGGAGTGGCCCCCTGCATGTGTGTAGTTAGCCAGACAGTCGGGCAGGTTTCCTCCAGGGACTGAATGCAAAGGCAAGGTTCTCTGTTACGGCTGCATGCGCGAGGGAAGGGGAGGTGGTAGCGGGGGGCACATGGGAGGCTGTGTGGGCCCACCCCGAGAAGGCAGCCCTGGGGAGCCATGGCAGGAGCTGCAAGGCCAGGGCCGCACTGTGGAGGCGCCTGGAAACTGTCCCCTCCTGTTTCACTCCTGCTGGGTTTAGGGAACTGTAAATAGGACCGCACTGGAAAATAATCTGTGTCATAATTTTCTTTTCTGATACAAACAGGTGGTAAGATGCTGAATATTTTCTTTTTTATCTAGGTAAGATCAAAGGCGTATCAGTGCTGTCCCTGGACGGGTGTCTGTGTGATGCTCTGCTGGGAATGGCAGCTATTTCTGCCTTGGCTTTGTTCTTCCCTGAAAGGAAGACCATGTTGTAGGGTTACGTTTCAGTGCTTTGAATGGGGACAAATTGAATTTGCTTGCTATTTGCTTGCATCCCTCTGTATAAGCAATATGTTGCACGATGTTGTTAGTGCAATACCCTGGAACACATTCAGCACGCACAACCTGGCAAGGGCAGTTTTGAAACTTGCTCACAAGGGTGACTCGCAGCTGATTTCCAATGCAGTCTGCTCTATTATGAACACAATAGCCATTCCTACAAATTGCTTTTTCAGTATTTCTTGTTTATGGAAGAACACCGCGTCTAAGTAAACAGCCCCTGCTATTAATCATGATATCCGTCATGTGTATGTTTGAAAAATTGCATGTGGCATTGGTTTTAATACTAAAGCTTCCTTCTTTAAATTATGAGATGAGAGAATAATTTTGATTAATATATGGAGTTTAGAGGTGTCATATGTTTCATTACAGCTTCTGGCAATGCAGTGTTTCATGCAGATTAAGTGAAATTGTGCATACCAGCAGCCATAAGACAGCAACACCCAATTTTGAGGAACTGATGAGGGCACCGACTAGGTTTTCTAGCTTCCTTTTCTGAACATGAGATGCAACTACATGAAATATGTCCATACAAATATCTGAGAATGTTTGTGAGGCTTCAGCTGTCAGCAGCTGGCCCTGCACATGCGGTCAGTACTTCCTGGAGGCTTCCTAGCGTGGAGGTACAGCCTTAGCCAGGGACATTTTGTATTTAAAGTTGAGGAGGAAGTGTATTAGGTGAAATGAAGACTAGCTGAGATGGCTGTCTTGCCAATCATTGCTAGATCCCAGTTCAAGTATTAAAATAGTTTAAAACTCTTAAAGCTAGTCAAACACTTCTCTATTTTGCTGAAAAAAAAAATCTTTGAACACACTGGCAAAAAGTATTTGGTTCTATTTCCACCAGCTCCCTGTAATATACCATGTTACAAATATGAATGGTAATGTTAAGGCACAAATGCTAATATTTTAATGTGAAATTATTCCTACAAATCTGACCAATTATTTCAGAGCTCTGCCAAAGATGGCTGCATTTTTCAGCTTGCCTCTAACTTGAATACACAAGTCACTATGATGTTTTCTACCACATTGGTTCCTATATTTAAAAACTGACCCTGTCTCCCTTTAAAGCATGAATATACAGCTTCAATCCTCTGCAGAGCAAAGTGACCTGAAACTTGATGAAATGTCACCCATCCCTGGGAACTTAAAATGGTTTATACACCTTTTGGTTTTAGATGAAGGTATCATTGTATGCCCATACTCTGACTCTTCCTATATAAACCTAAATTCTTACAAGTAAGTCAAGGTAGGCTTAGGGACCTGCATTAAGGGGCAGGGGGGAAAGCAGAGCTACTCAAACACCTGCACAATGCGCAGCTTCCTGCTTCAGGTGAGGAGAAGGCCCCACTTGGGTTGGAGATTACCACACATTTGGAGGTCATTATTCATCTTGCCATAACAACTCAGGATGTCTTGTAGAAATGACTTTCTGGGAAGCTTTCCTCAAGCTTTCTGAAACAATAGCAGTTGTTCTGAACTGTTCTGAAAGGGTTTGAGAGCTGGACTCTCAAGCACAGGAGCGCTATAATAATAGGTGATGACTTCTGCTATACACTTATTTTGTTTTCAGCTTTGCATTCTTAGCTGGTCTGGTTTCGTTTTTCTGAATATACCTGAGGCTGAAGAGGTAATTTTATGTAGCATTTACTTCCTTGCTGGGTGGGGATTATTCTCAATGAGTATATGCTGGGAAAGTGAATTTGTGCTTTGCTTTCACTAGAAGAAGAGAAACATGTTTTATGAACAAATTTTCTCTATATCGTTTTTACAGAAAAGTTCCAGCTCTCTTTTTGTCTGGCAGAATACGATAGAGAAACCTTATCACTCTAGTATTTAGCATTATTTTTATTCTTCAACTTTTATTTTTATTTCCATAGCTACTCTAATTTACATTAGATGACCATGTGGCCTATAATAAATTTCAATTTTAATACTAATGGAGGACACTATAATACCTGTAAAGAATTGCATTTAAATAGCATTAAGCAGAGGAACTATGAATAATAGAAAAGGGCAACTAAAAAGAAAGTTAACCCTTTCCTTTTTAATCATATTTTAAGATTTCTAAAGGAAATCTCGAATTGATTTGCAGAATATTAAATGGCAGTTGGAAAAAGGTAATTTGGATTACAAATGATTGCTGTGCAGAATTTCCGGAGTGTACCTGTGCATACAGACTACATTATTAGTACTTTAGCCCCTGCTTCCTAACTGTTGCAGAAGTTCTTAAATTGGCAAAAGGACCAATGGCATCTACAGAACATTTACTTGTGGTAAGAAGGAAGCATTTTAAATTTTCCTGTTGCGTATATTTTAAAACATATTTTAATACTATGCCATATTTTTTATATTAGATTTCAGTGTAATTTGTTGGAGATCCACCTCACAGATTTTATGAGAGTGTGAGTGGAGAGGCAGAGGAATACAAGGAGAGGAGGTTTTCAAGGCATTCACCACAATGGGCTTTTTTTGACCCTGTGAAAATGGTTGACAATTACTGCATTAAAAGCTTTCTGCTCTCCAGATTCTAGGTTTGTTATTTAGAGTTACCAAACTGATATCTTATGATCAGCTATCACTTAGCAAGAACAAAACTGGGAGGATTTCTTAACCTACCTACTGGGTAACTATGACTCATTTCACCCTTCATTAAGATGTATCTCTAGGATACTTTTTCTGCTTTCCTCGTTTGTAAAGGGGGCAGTTCCGATGAAAGGCTGCTCTGACAAATGCAAGTGTAAGTGTTCCACAGAATTCAGGGAGCATCTCTCAGTGTTTCTTTATTGCATCTGACCTTTAGTATTAATTTTTGTTCTTTCTGATTTTCCATATTTGTCTGAAAATGCCAGGTTCAGTAACATAAAAAATTAATAATGTGTTTGCTTGGATTTTCATCTGGGGTCTGATTGTCAAAGATTATTTCACACAAGCAGTGCTTGCGTGGGAACAATTCTATATGCTTTGAGTAGACTCGTCATCAGGAAGTATGTGTATTTTAAATATTAGAAAGGAGAAAACGTAGTTATGGTTGTTTGGGTCTGAGATTTTTTGCTATTTACCAAAAAATCATACCTGTATATGTAAATTATATTGTTGTCTCTTTTCATTCCAGTTCAAGAATTTGTCCTTCCTCCTCTAATGTTTTTCATGCTTCAAAGAAACTATTAAAAAAAAAAAGCCAGTATGTGGTTACTCTGATTTTTCATAATGCGGAGAAGGAGCCCATGAGTATTTCCTAACTGGCCTCATAAATATCACCGGTATACTCCAGAGTCTGCATTGGTATGGATGATTATGAAACGATGATGATGCTTCATCAGTGTCATTCAGATTATGCACTAGAGACATGATAGTGCAAAGCCCACAGCTGAATCATTAGCCCAGTTTCCATATAGTTCTGTTGTAATCTACTGTCTAAACTGTTAGGAGACCTGGACTCTGCTCCCTCCTGTGCAATAGATATTCTGTGTGACCTTGAATGAGAGGTGGGCCATGATTTTTCCAAAGCAATCACTTATTTTTACATGTCTAAATTATCACAACAAATTCATTTTATTCTCTTTATTTAGTTTTTAGGAAATGCTGATAACCCGTGGCTCCTAGTAATTCAACTTGAGATGTGTGTAATTGGTGCTCCTGTAATATGAAATCTCAGCTATTTCCAGCTGGACTCTCAAACACAGGAGCACTACAAAAATCAATAGCCTGGTTGGAAACTCTGGTCCTTAATACTCTGTGCTTTGCTTCCCAAAAAGCAAAGCTGGGGTAATGATTCCTTCAAAAGTGCTTTCAGACCTGTGAGAGAGATGTGCTGTCACAAGTGATTGCTGTTCATTACCATTAAGATTTAGTTATCAAACCTCTGTGATATTCCTTGTCCATAGTGTCTTCGGGATCAGACCTTGCTGGACTGAAGTGGCTCATGATGAACTTCTTCAGTTTGTTAGAAATAACGGAAATTTCACCAGTGCTGTAGAATTTCTTGAGTATCAGTGAGAGGAAAATTGTTTCAAAACGAAGAACCTAGGTATCGTATCTCCAGCACACAGTGCTGTAGAAGGCAGGGCCTCTTGTATAGCAGTTTGTTTCTGGAAAGGAGTGCATCCTGCCGCAGTTGTGCAGACCCAGATAGTTCGCTTAAGTTCGAGCAGAGCTGCATTATTTATGTCCGTAATTGTGTTCACAAAATGCATAACTGCTTTCCTTCTGGCATCAAGAAACTGCTAAGTGGGCATTGTTGCTAGTTACTGTATTTTAGAAATTGAGGAGTAGGTTTGCAAAAGCACAAAGAGAAGTTAGGTTTTCTGCTCTCACTGCAATGTGGCAAGAATTCACTTTGTAATTCCCATCTGTCTCTCATAAAACTCTGACATTTATTGGGGTAACACAGTTGTTCAGATGTGTGCTCAAAGAATCATGAAGGGCTGAGTTTTGACTGAATTTCGTTATAATCCACAACAGGGGAATAGTGGCATAATTAGCATAGTTTGACTCAAAGATATTTCTATATGTGTACCTAAATGAAGCACAGGCATGGGGAATATCATCCGCTAGTATCCCTGACAGAAGAGAATACTGGTTTAAAAAAAAAAAAAAAAAAGCCAAGACTTAGACTGATTTCCTTTCTAGCTCCTGAGGCAATGGTGATTTTCTCTGCATTTCAGCACGCTCAGCGGAAAAGTAGAGAATGGATACAGTGCAGTGGATATTGAATAGACAGTCAAATGGGAAGATCAAACACTTCTTGCATCCTTTCAACACACCTTCAAGGATGCACCTGCCTGAAAGCCAACCAAAACTTAGTCCATCATGATTCCCACTGCACTGAGGCAGGAGGTTGCTGTAAAAATAAACTGTGACTTCACCTGTGTGAGTTTCCAAATGAGCAAGCCTAGAGTCAAGAAAATCTATTAGGACTGATTCTTTGGCTGATGTCAGTCGTCGTCCAACAACTTAAAACAACTTTGCTTCTTCACGTTAGCTGGAGGTGTGACCAAGTACATATACGGTCTCAGCCAGTGGATGCCTTTCAGAACAGATCAGCAATCACAAAGCTATAGCTGATCCTTTGTTAGGGCAGAAGGATGTATTGGGTGACTTCTTCAAGTCCCTCAAGCCCTGCCATCCTGTGCTAGACTGTTATCTTCAACAGGAGAAGAACTTGGCATAAATGCTGTTGTTTTTAGCAAGAGCAGGATCAGAACATAGCTAAAGTCATCATTTTTCATTCATGTTGTTGTATGTGTCTCATTAGATCAACCACAGCATGAGCTTCATCTTGTACTTGGATCCTGCAGTGTCCTGCCAATGCTGCATCAGTTGAGTGTGATTATTGACAAAGATAAAAATCACCTTAGTAAAGGAAGTAAAGTCAAGCACTTGTGTGGATATATTGAATAGCTGTATAGCTAGCAGTGATAAGGTCCTAGTTGCTTTTTAGAGTTTATTTATAAGAAGTAATTCTTTGACTGGCCAATTAGATATAATAGCATTAGAGACCTTAGGAAGGGAAAAATATCACAAAATTACATTTGGTTTTACACAAGAAAAGTAGAAGGGAAAGATTTTGAGCCAGTCAGGGCCTGTTTTTCTCTTTTTGGTTTACGGTAGGCTGAGGTTGTTGGTATCATGAGGTGGTTGCAAGTAGAGCTTCTCAAAAGAAATTAGCATGAAGAGTGCAAAGAATTACAATAGTATATGGTTATATTTTTCTTCTGGACCTAGAATGGGCTGCACAGGTGAAGAAAGCAAATCCTTCTCCAGGCTAGCTATAATTAATCTGTATATGGGTAATATAGTAAAGTCTTTTGATTTTCCTACACCCATGGTCTCAGGAAACCTGTGGCAGAACATGGGATTGCATTGGCGTACACAGCTCCTAACTGCTTCATCAGCCCATCAACTGACTTTCCCTGCGCCCGTTTGTCATGAGCTGCTTTGCTTCACACAGGTTCCTTTGGTCCAACGCAGCTGAGGACAACACAGAGTACAAGCGGATCAGCCCTACAGTCAAGGTCCTAGAAAACTCCCTCCATTCCCTGACCTTTATCCTAAATTAAACACAGCTCAGCCAGGGAGAATTCAGGCCTTGTATCTTATAATGGTCATTAGAATCTCCCTCAAAAGTTTGTCTACAGGATTTATAGAGACACCCTGGGCTATGCCAGGTGGTTCTCAGTTTTCCTTAAGGAAAATGGAATTTACCCATAGTTTTTTGTCACTGCTTGTGGGTGTTAGCTTTTTATATGAAATATTTATTGCATTTTGATAAGGAGTTGACTTGTACAACATAGAAGTTCTTATTCTGGACCGTCTTACTGGCACAATTCAGGAGTAATCCTGGTAAGACTGAAGGTGTTTTGCCTGCATAACTTGAGCCATGAAGTATTTCTGGTGCAAGGGAAAATGGCAGGGATGTCTTGAAGAAGCTTCTGTTAGTTTAGAGAAGGGTTAATGGCTGAAGGAAAGCAACATCCCAGGCTAACTCTGTTGACTTTGCTGGAATGGTTTGGGCCTCTTCTTTCCAGCAAACTTTAGTGTTCAAGGACAAGTAAGATGTCTTGTGGGTTTGGCGCTCTGTGTTGCCAGCGTCTCTAGAAAGGAAGGCATCTCACGATAGACCCAGCTTGAGATCCCAAAGGAATGAAGGGTTTAATGCCACAGTGCCTCTTTTGACAAACTGTGCAACACTGCTGACAGGTAGTGTCAGATCAGCAAATGTGTGCAGACACCTGGGGAGCTCTTTGAGGTGATGTGGAAAGGAGGGATGACTTGTAAGGAACAGACTTGCAGAATGATTTTGAGCAAATATTTGAGCAAATAGGTCTGTATCATATAAACTTAATTTCCCCTGGAGAAATAAAGCCACCTTGAAACTTACCTCTTTTTGTAATGAAGTCAAAACCTGTGTTCTGTATAGTTCTGTCTGTTCTGTATAGTTCCATCTGTCCTGTTTGAAATATACAGAGAAATTACAAAAGCCCTGTAAAATTCAGAGAATTAAAATATCCATTAAAAAAGCAATAGCACAGCTGTGGAATGCCGGACTGAATTAGTATTTTGATTTGGGTATTGAACATTGTGCCTGGATACTATGGAAGTGATCGATAGAGAAGTATCTTAGACTGACAGGCTGATTTTTGTATTGTTGATTGCTGCTCTCTCCCCTTGGCTGATATTGTATTCCTTGAATGTTTCTAGAAAAAACGGGGAAAATAAAAAATACATTAACTCCTCCATCGTTTCCAATTGATTTAATAGATTTTTGGACTGGAGCTCCATTGGAAAGCAAGCCTTACTATTTAAAATGTGAAGTATTGCTCTGAAGGCAAAAATATTTATTAAGAAATGTGTATTTTGCTCTCTGGTATTGGAGATGAGATATGCTACAAAAGAATCTTTACTTAGATGATTTATGGGGAAAAAACCACCATTTTTTGTAAGTTAATTATTCCAAGAGATCTCTGAAGCAAAGCTGCCTGTCCATCAACACTAACAAATGCATGTAAAACAGTGGGTGGATCCCCTAAATCAGTATTTCCTGTTGAGAAGTCTTTTTGTTGCTGATGACATTGAGGTAGCAGATAATGCTGATTTATGGTAACAATTAAAAGGTTGTATTACTGAAGCCCGTTTTCATCAGAGTCCCCTGAGATCATACCACTTTTAAGTCTTTCAGCTTCTGTATCCCAAAAGACTTTGATGTCAAGGAAGGGATTTAGTGATGATAAATTTAGCAAAGGATGAAAACTGCTGGAAGACTTCTGAACAGCAAGTAATGAGTTTAACCAGAATCTTGTGTAATTTGAAGGATTTATGCTGCCTACAGGGCCTCAGGCCACAAAATCTTTTATTTTTCACTTTATAGCCCCTGTCACTTACTGTCTTGAGTCCAGATGTGATGGTCTGTCCCTCTAAATTGGATTCTTTATTAAAGCAAAGCTTTTTTCTTCCCTTAGCCAGGAGTCACTTCCTCCAAATATGTAACGAAAGGACAGGCTGGCCTGCTGAAGTGGCTCTAGCATGGACAAGAATGAACATAAGTGCTGTGATAAAATGGAGGCTGTTCTTAACTTTTTTTTCCCCATCAGGAGCAAGGGAAGAGAGCAAATAAAGCCAATGGGAAGTTCAGGATTGCTCATCCTTTGGAGTTTTAAAAAGAAAAAAAATCTCTGCTATTTGGTACACTCTGAAGGCAAAACATGATCTTCAGAAGTAACTTTGAGACAGGGATAAAAGTTGTGCCTAGAAAAAAAGGCTTAGCCCTCTCCAGAGAGGGCAGCAAATTCTCCTGGGGCAAGGACAGCCCCTTTCAGTTCGGCACAGTGAGTAGGGGAGAGTCTAGTTCTTTCACTTGCTGCCTGGGAAATGCTTTTGGAAGACAGCATCTGGGTTCATTCATTTGGAATTGACTTAGGTCTGTTCGCTTTTATCAGAAAGGAATCCAGAAGTGTAAGTTTTGTTCCCTAGCCTCTGCATCTGCTGTGATGCAAAGCCAGTGCAAGTGTTTGAATAAGTTTGTCTGAAGAACTGGTCTTTGGGAGATGACGATGCAGAGACCACAGACATGCAGGGCAACCTACCTTGTCTTCTTTGGGAAGAACATTGTGGGGATGAGGTAGGGATGCTGATTTTACTGGCAGCCCCCAGTATGCCCTAAATAATAAAGTGAGATTGGCTGCCAGGATTTCCAAGTGGAAGAGCATAGTTGTATTCATGTAACACACCTGCCATGCAAAGACCTGGAGAATCTGGGGCCTGATGCCTTTGGGAGCTCTGGTGTAGGCTGTGCATTGCCCTCACTCCCCACATGATTAGCATTCAGAGAGGCAGAAGTGAGTCTGCAGAATCCCTTTCTAACTTTGCCTAAGTCCTGGCCGCTCACTTTTTTTTTTTTTTTCCCCTGACATCCCCAGATGTCTGGGAACTCAGCTTACCTAAAACTTGACGTATTGCCATGGGAAAGTTCTTTCTGTTCTGTGTCATTTGGGCTTGTTTGTACTTTAGTCATGTTTTTGAGGAGGAAATATCATTATATCGGTAAACAGAGTTGGATCCTCTTGTTTGAGATTAATATACAGAAAACTCTATTAACATTTGTTGTAATAGCTCAATTGATATATATTTTTTTCTTTTGTATATGTGTCCCCAAAGCAACTAGCTCTTTACTGTATGAAAAAGCCTATGTAGTTAGCAGGGTTCCATAGAAATTGATGTAATGATCTCTGAAGTGTAATAGAAAATAAGCTTTCTGTGGGGTTTTTAACTATATGACAGCAAGATACAATGAGAGCAATGTTGAGTAGATGCTCCTGTAACTCATCTTGTTCTACCTGCCTGTTTCTGTCACAGTGCGAGAAGAAAGGAGAGAGCCCCTGGCCCCAGCCGCTCAGCCTGACAGCTTCCTTGCTGTTTCCTTCACACACCTTCTGCTAGTGCCTTTGTGAGAGGTAGGCCATTGCATGTGGTAGATTGCAACACTCACCCATTTTATAGCATCTGATTTTGCCTGGAGCTTTTCCTTTTTCAAATCACCTTTCTCTGACTCAAAGAATGACTGTGCATCCTCAGCTCCGGTGAAGACTCTCTTTAAACAGCAGTCATAAACAAGCTTTTTCTTTTCATGAATTTGTATAAGGTGAGTATGAGCAGATTTGCACCTGGAACAGGTCTAACCGAAGGATGTGGGCTTGCTTGGGGAGGCTGTTTCTGCCTCCTCTGGGGACAGCTCTGTAGTTGCCCAGACCTCCCTATTTCTTAGTGTAATAAATTTTACGCAACTAAGAATCATTTCATTTCCCCAAATTTCCACAGCAGCTTGACTTCAGCCAGTTTTTGCCTATGATGTAGTGTCCCCATATACCTGTATCTTATGTGTCCCTTTGAATTCTCAGACCCTCTGCAAATAGTCTATACCTTCTAACAGGAGGCAGTTTTGGCAGAGACAAAGTGTTCAGCTGTCCTGTAAGTCAGCACCTTTTTGAATGCCATTCTTCTAGTCCTGATTTGGTATCCAGCACACCCACAATCAATCTTTTGTTTTTACCTTTTAGAAATGCTTTTACTGTGAATTCTTTAAAAGCTGCCTTTAGTCTTTCATCCACATTTTCTATTCTTGATGCAAATTGCATCCATCTCGCACACTTGCAAAATATTTCTGTTGCCAGGCACAGGCTGGAGAGGATCGAGAATTCTCAATTTAATAACTCCCATCATTGGGGAATAAATGTATTTGCTGGTTACTACACTGCCAGTAAAAGAGCAATTTTACTCTTGAACACTGTTTTGCAAACAAAAATACCTTTATTCTAAAATGTGAATGTACCAGAGCCATAGTGTGGCTTGGATTGTGCATCCACTGCAAATGAAGGTGTGACTGTAACGTGGAGATACCTGCTCAGTGGCCATTGTTTTGATTGATACCCATTGTGAAATACCTTAGTGGGACATCAGCCTGTCCCCTTTTGGACCTCTGGAGGGGGTGGTGTTCCAGCACTATTCACAAACTCTGCAAACAACGGATATAATAGCTGATTGTATTTAATTGATGGATTGTAGGTATGCAATTATTACTAGGATACGTTCAGCTAAGAAGGGAAGAGCTAAGCATTTCTCTGCTAAAGCTCTAATCTGATCAAATGTTGACTATAAAGCATGAGTTCTCAGACTGCTCTGCTGAGGATGAATAGCCCCAATTCACTTAGATAAATCAGGTAAAAAGCTTAGATAAAAACTTAGATAAATCAAGTTTAAAAAAATCATGGAATGAAGAGTGTACTTTATTGGATACAAGACCGGAGCAATAAGAGTGTTTTATTGTCCTGGCAATCTGAAATAAATAATAGAGGACAAAGGTGTGTGTATCCAGAAGCAATACTTACATATGGCTGGGTTATTAGCTGCTGTGTCTCTGTAGTGACTCTTAGCAAACAAGCTGTCTCTTATATCAGAAGCCTTTCCTAAGTCTGCATATCTGTTCTGATTGTCAGCAGGCAATGATGGCTAGCTGGGGAGGCAATTCCAATTAACTGCCCTTAGTTATTCTGATAGGCAGTGATTTAATAATCACAAATCACCCTGAGAACCTGGAATGGAGAAATAAATTACCATGTTTAAATAAAGAAAAGTAAACAAACAAGAAATTAGCATGTCCACTATAGGAAATATTGGTCAGCACCTTAAGTCCAAGCATGACAGCCTTTCAACTGTCATTGTTAAAGTGAACTTTTATTTCAAAATAGCAATAGTGGAAATCTTGTTTTTATTCCCGCCTATACTTTTCTTACTGCGGACATTAAACTTTGACATGTAACAGTTCAATGGCCTTATATTAAACCTGGAGATGAGGTAAATTCTGAAAGCTGGATTGTCTTTCTTTTTATAGAAGACTCACAAGTTACCCTTCTGCACTGTAGTTGTAATGGGCCTATCCATTAGAAAAGCTCTTATGAAAGAAAAGAGCATCATGGTTTGCAACAGTCATGAATGATATTAGTGCTGTTCACAGAGTATCACACTTTCTTCTGGGTTTTCTAGAGCATTGGTTTCCCACTCTTCTCATTTGCTTTGCTTGAGTAAGTAGTTTTTCATGTTCTTGATGCTTCCTGTTATAAATGATTTTCCCAGTACTATCACATCTTCCCTCCTAACTCATTTTCTCTCGCTTTGGAGGCTTTCATTATGCACAGCCAAGGAGCTAAAGTCTCAGTCCTATTATTCTGGGGAAAGGAAAGACCATAGGGCACCAGGTCTTTAAATGTATTACTTTAGCCTTCCATTGGGCCCTTTATTTGAAAGTCTTTTTCTTGGCTTCAGTTCCAAACCCTTTGAAATCAAATCATAATGATTAAAAGATACACATGTATTATTTGCATTTCTGATTAATTGAGCACATGATCAGCATGGCTTTATTTTCTCTTGCATCTTACATCAGTTATGTCAAACAAAGTATCTGTACAATATTACAATTCACACCACTTTGCAAAAATATGTCTGATAAGAGAAGGTGCAGGGCTGTGAAGAATGCAATGGTGAGTCCCTGTGAATTTGAGCAAGACACTGCTCCAGGGGAAATACTGAAAGTGATTTTAAGTGCCGCGGAGGAAACATATTAAAGAAGCCCAAACTTTAGAAGCAAATGTTGCTGAGAGCTTAATTATTGAATTTCAGAGTAGCAAAATGGCTGGCTTTAACCCTTCTGTTAATCCTTTATGGTGACTTAGGATCGCGCTCAAAATCAATCATAGTATGTCATTCTGTGTTCAAAAGTTGAAATTTTCCATTTCAAAAAACAAACAAAATCTAAAATGAGCACTTGTCATTTAAACTGTTTTCTGTTTTTCATCTTTAATATTTAAAATAGACTTTGGAATTTGAAGGTATTATTTTACATTTATGAAATAATAAAACATTATGCCTATATATATAACACCAGAAGACATATAATGATATAGATTAATAAATCTGTTCTTCTGAAGTGTATGTATCATTCATTAATGTATGTTCGCCCTTTGTAAACAAACACAATCAAAAGATACAAGACCTTTAAGAGGAATAATACAAGTGTTTTGTATAAATGCTGTCCGCTGTATGGCTTTTTTAATGTTAAAACAATACAGTCAAATACCCTTGCTTTCCATCTTTTTAGCCTCCTACATTGCTTTTCAAGAGAAAAAGCACTAGAGTGCTGAAAAGATCTGAGGCAGACATGGTATATCCATTTTGTGTTATGCCTTTTCTCATGCTGTTTTACAACCAGCATTGGACCATCCTATATAGAAAATCTTCATTTTCATGATCCAGTGTCAGGCAAAGCCAATGAGATTCCCTTTTTTGCTAGGTTTTCGGTTAGATCCTTTGTCCCCAAAATATTAAATGAACACAACTGGCTGTTTCTAGTTTCTGATGGAGCTGCAGAAAGAGCCATAGGAGAACCTGACAAGTCATGTTAAATGGGAGAGTCATTTTCTCCTGTGATTTGTGTAAATCTTCTCCATAAACCATTTCACCCTCTGTTCCCTCCATAAATTCACTATCTTCTGCCTTAGCCCCATTTTTCTTTAAGAAAATCCAAGGCTGACCTTCTCCCGGATGGTGCTATTTCAAGTATCAGTCCCAAATCCTTAATATTTTCTGGAGTCCTGCCAGGTTCTTATGAAACAAACAATGAAGAAAGAGTCAGAACATGAAGCATTTCCCTTCCTCAGTTATCATCCAGGGGAATATGTGTCTGTTAAGTGTTAAATGAAAGAGAGTCAATGACATCTGTCTCTTAATTAAAGCGGACAGTTGGAGCTGGATATACCCACAAGAATTTATTATAATAGAAGCAGCCTGAAGGAGTAGTATCAACAGACTCATTAGTAACCACAGAAGGAAGGTGTTAATTACGGAATGCATGATTCTACCATCAGACCAATTTGGGAAAAAAAAGGTGAATGATACGGAGATGAGCTGCCAGTGATATAATATATCATAATTACTGTGCACACTGCACTGGCATTAATGGCTGTGGCGTAGCAGGGTGGGATGCTGGTTAATTCACATTACTGTCAAGTAAGGCAGTTAAAGCCTTAAAAAGTAAACGAGGAAGTCTAATTGCCTGTTCAGAATCAAATAACATGCACTTTATTACCAAATTTCACCATTAGCAGCCTGGGAAAACCACTGCTGTCTGACAAGAGGAGAGACAGCTGAATTGTCTAGTATAAGGAGAAAATTAAATGGCAGGGGATCAGGTTCCAGTACTGGTATTGGTATATCAGCAATGTAAGAGTGTATTGCTCTTTATAGCAGGTGCACTGTGGTAAGCAAACACATAGGCTGAAGACTCTAAAAGTGGAAGTCACATACAGGTTAAGAATAAAAAACAGCTTCACATGTTCAGTGTTTCATATTGATTTTGAAAGAGATTTAGAGCAGGAGAAGGAAAGCAATGAAGCTTAATGTAGAAGGCTTGAGATCTCATGTGAGACTAAGCTGCAGAGTTAGATGTGATGTGATCAGGAGTTTTTATGAGCTAAATTGAAAATACAGATCATCTTTTATCTGCATACAAGCATAACTTTTTTCTCCCATATATGTAGCCTTAGTGTTTTTCATCAGCTAAGACTCAAAGTTGATGATAAACTTTGCTCTTATGTGGTTCAACAAATACTAGATTCTCTGAGTTTTTGATATAAATAAATTTCCTGCAAAGAAAACATTGGCCGTCTCCAGAAACCTTCCAGCTACAAGTCCTGATGGACCATTATTTTTGAGCATCCCTCATGATACCTCAGCATTAGGTAGTCTTAGCTCCTAGATGGAGCTGCCAGTCATTGAGATTATTTCTGGTAAGATAACTGTATTATATACCAACATCTAGCATACAGACAATACTGACCTGCTATTATGGCCAGAGTTGGTGGTACTGCTTTAGTTTGAATTATAACAATCTGTTACTGAAGGTTGAAGGTTGGTTACCCAGTTTGGGTGGTCACATTCAGACTGGGTTTATGAAATAGTGAACAACTAAGACAGCATGAACACACAGGTTGAAGATTTTAAAACAAGAGTCCAGTGGACCTGAAATCTTCCATGAATCATGCTGGGTTCAGTAGAAGGGACTCGTGTCATATATTAACATCTGATGGTGCCATTGAATTTGCAGTGTTCACATTTTCTAAACACATCTCCTGTGACATATCCAGCTGATATATCTTTGCTGGTGACAGAAAAACTTTCTCACGAGTCTTTAATGCACCACAAGGTGTTACTGTCATATGAAGGGAGGGAAAGGGGTAATCAACTTTGCCTGCCAGAGCCCTCCTCAAAAGGGCTTTCACTGAGTCAGGTTCACAAAGTTGAACAATAATTTGGTAATCAACGTTTGCCTGCCAGAGCCCTCCTCAACAGGACTTTCACTGGATCAGTTTCGCAAAGTTGAACAAAATAAACAATTTATTAAAGCGACAGATCAACAGGTCCAGGATTGCTGGTCATAAATGCACTTACTGCCACAAATTCTACTTTTTCTGAGCTCAAACTGATAATTAAGCGCTTTCAGCAATGGTATTTTCCCCGGGGTAACGTCCGACGTTGTCGGAGGTGCAAACCTTACCAAAAAGGCTTCCCTGTTTTGGGGAGGAGAGAGGTCCAGGCCCGTCGACCTGTCCGTAGGTTGGTGTTCTCGTCCTCGAAATGGAGGAATGTTTATGCGCTGAATTTATACTCTTGGCGAGGTGGGGTTGAGTCAAACACTGTGGGATGTTTGGTCCTTGTCGAGCTCAGCAGAGGGTGTCAATGGCTGCTGGCCTTTTTTTTCTTTTGCCCCTATCAACAACACCAGGCTGCAAGACTCCCGCCTCGCGCCAGGCATCGTTTTGGGTGGAGCAATGTGGAGTGGTGAGACCTCCGCCTCGCCCTGGGCACTGCCTCACCCCTCACCGCATGGGCATCAGACCGCAAATCACCCTTTGTATCCACTGTTTACCCCAGGGCAGGGAGGATCACAGATAATCACAGACCATTATCCCACACCAGGTCCTGAGGGAGTGCTGTCATTTTGCCATAGGCACTGACAATAAATGCTGCACTACAGCAAAGATGTTGTCCAGCTTATTTGTGTCTATGCATGGGGCTTAAAGTATTTTGATACAGCAAAACATTTTCATGTGCCTGAGCTTTTCTAGGTTTGGGTTTTCTCTTCCCATTTCTTTTTATTTTAGAAAGTAAGTGTATGGGGGGGTGGGGCAGACTTTATTTCATGCTTAAGTAAATTCGCTGAATTTGGCTGAGTTGCTTGTGATCTGTAGCAGGAGAGATGAGAGAGAAGACTGTCCTGGAGTATGTAAACCAGTCAAGTAGCACCCAAGTTTTAGCTCATCCTTCGTGATCTCATTGTGGAATAGCAGTTGGTCCATCCAACTCACATAGGTTGTTATAGGGCCTACTGACTACAACATCTGGAATAATTTATATTTCTTATTGAAAGGTTGATGCTATTTAGCCCAGAAATTTGATCTACAGCCTGCCTTCTGAGCTGTGTTCTGCCATGAATGTGTAGAGAGCATAGCATGTTGTGAGTATGGCTGCTGGCAAATAAACTCTAGTCGCTTCCCTGGGTGATGCCGCATTATCAGGTCTGGGGTGTTCTTAAAACTAGGTACTGCTGTACTATTAATTCTTTCCATTTAAGTGCTACTAACTTCATGCAAAGAAACTCTTCTGTTAAAAAAGAACAAACAAAATTCTATTGCTGTTCCTCATTCCTTCCTCATTCCTGTCTTTTAGCAAAAATTTAAGCTGCTCTTTTATAATCACATGAGAGTTTTTTCCCCCACTTTCTAAATATGTGCCTTACAATTAAGATTTAGTCTACTTCTGAAAAGGAAAAACAAAGTTGGTTTAATGCAATGGAAGAGCAGAGCTATATTCCTCCAAAGATAATTACTTTGAAGATAATTACAGCTGAAAAAGGGGCTAAACCCTTTCACAACCTTTATTTTTCACAGGTTTTTTTTTTAAAGTGTCTCTTCACAGCAGAAATGAAGTCTGCTTTTGCTTGCACCATACTACAAAAGCAAAACCTAAGAATGGATGGACTACACCTACTGCATCTTCGCTCCTCTCCCTAAGAGCGACCAGCACCAGAGGCCTCAGAAGATGATACAAGAAATCCTTTAATAGGCAGATGTGGCATAATCTTGCACAAGAAGAAAGTTTCCTTCTAACCTTTTAATATTTAGAGCTTGACATATGCTGTGAAGACACTTTCTGAGTCAAACTATGTGGATGGATCAAACTGTTAATTTTTATCCCTAAGAACCTGGCTCCTGGTCTCTGTTACACTGATGTAACTCCAAGTAACTGCACTCAGCTCATCTAAAAAGCTCCATTTTGCACCAGCCAACTTGAAATCAGAATCTGTCTGTAGGTCTTTCAGAAAGGCTGTGGGTGTGTACTCTGTGATCCTTTTAATCTTTCTGCTAATCTTCTTTGCAACAGCCTATTCTGAGCTGGTTTCTCTTTAATGCTGTTCAGTTCCACTGCTTATGTACCGTTAGCCTTACTGCCAAATGAAGTACCTCGATCAAGCAAGTGCTATTCTTAATCAGACCAGACATCCCAGGGTAATTCAGTGATTTCCTTTTGGGCAATGTGAAGCCATTAGCAAGCTCATACCATTTTGCCCTTATTTAATTACACCCCAAGGAGAGGACTGAGCTAGCAGAATAGCTGAAGGCTGAGGTGACCCAGTAAGGACTCCAGGCATGAAGGCTTCTTTTTAATATTTCATGCGAAATCCTAGCAGCAGCCTGCAGCAGAGGGGCTTTGGTTTCACTCAGTGCACACATGCAATGGCTTTTATTCATTTCCACGGAAATATCCATTTCAGAGGCTATCATACAGAATCATCAAATGTGTATTAGCTTTTTGAGGTCTAGCAACTCTTCCTAAACTAGGTGATTGAGCCAGATAGAGATACAATGCTGAAGGACTTACCTTTATTCCCCCAAGTAGGTTCAGTGGCAGTATTGCTAGAAACAAAACAGAGTGGTTGTGTCTAGGGTGGTTAATGAAGCCTGCAATAATAACAAAGTAAAGTCCACTGTGCTGTGAAGGAATGTGCTTTGGCTGAGACTTTGGTGTGTGCGGGTGAGTGGAGTGCTCTCCTTGCATGGGTAGCACAGTATTTTTCAGTGCCACCAAGCCTACACCTAGCGTGAGACTCACTGCTGCAGAGCCATGATGCCAAGAGCAGTCTTCTCTTTCCAAGGAGCACTCTGCAGTAATAACCTGAAGCGTTTGGGAGATATTATTTCTTGTCCCCTCTAGGAGTCTGTGACTGGCTTCTCCCCTTCTTCTTTGTCCTCTTCCTCTGTAGCACTGTCTCTGCAGCACTGCTCAAAACACCTGTAATCCCCCACCTCCATGCAGGAATGCACCCTATTCTACATCTCTCCTCAAGCTCACCGTTGCTCATGCAGAGATGACTGACTTTGCTCGAGGCCTGGATTTAAATGGGCTTAGCTGGTAGTCTTCCTTAATGAGGGAGGTGCTCATTTGGTGAACATGAAAGCTGTGCAGTTTCCAGTGGAAATGCAGTTTTGCTAATAGTGTTTATTTAGGTCCTATGGTGATTTGCTCTTGTGCAGATATACTTCAGAATTTATTCATTTTATATGTACAAATTACTTTTTGCACTTCAAAAGGACTATTGCAATGATGGGGTATTTAATAGGAGAAGCAAGGCGGAGAGGGGGAGAGAGGAGTGTGCAGAGAATGACCGAGAAGTAACCTGAATATTAAAAATCAGGATCCATACCAAAGTTCATACCATTCATTTCAGCTAGAAGTTCTGCTTAGGAATCAATGTTCTAAAAAAATTTGATAGGCTGAAAAGCCAGAAGTAATTTCCTTTAGAGAGGAGTTTTAATAAAGTAATTAGAATGCATTCATAGCTAGAAAAAAATTTCATTTGGCCTTGCCTATGACTATTGCAAGAAAAATCCAACAATGAGTTTGCATCTAGCAATGCACAGCTGAGATCAAGACATTGAATAAGGCAAAACTACAGAGTCTCCAGATTTTAGGGCTTTGCTCAGGTCTGTCTCTATTCCAACATGAGTGTATTAATGAAGTCTGAATGTCTGAAAGTGAACTCTCAGTGTGCCTGACCATTTGGTATATACAGATAGCCATCTCATACTGAAGTTCTTTGCTGTGTCATACATTATTTTTTACTTGCTCATTTGATCCTTGCTCTTCTTAAATTTTGACATGCTGAAAGCAAACCCCAAAACTTGTACCATGGGTAGAGATGAGAGAATTATTCTGATAGTTGCAGTAATGAATAATTTTTAGTTTTAGCATTTTCATTAGAAATACGCACAAGCCCATGCAAATCTGAGCAATAAACCTACAATGAAATTGTTTTGACTTTTCTTACTTACAGAAATAACAATTACATACATCATTTAATATCAAAACTTTCTTTTGAATAGGAACATGCTAGGCTTTGTATTTTTTATTGTTTGTAAAATCATTTTTAAGTTACCTTTGCCTATTATTTTAAAAATATGATTGTTTCAAAATGAAAAATCAAAATATTTCAAATATATGTAACTTATGAAATCTCAGGAATTCTGCACACCAATTTGTCTTAAATAGAACATTCAGAATAGAAACTCAGAAAAAAGACAAAGACCTTTCCTTACTTAGGGATTGAAATCTGATGCGTCTTAGAAATGGCCAATTTTTTCTTTAGACTAAATATTCCTTGTTAATGAACACAATACAATAAAGACATGGACTTACTGGAGTGAGTCCATTGAAGGTCCACAAAGATGATTAAAGGGTATCTCTCATACGGGGAGAGGCTAAGAGAGCTGTGACTGTTTAGCCTGGAGAGGAGAAGGCTCAGAGGGGGATCTTAGCAATATTTATAAATATCTGATGGGAGGGAGTAAAAAGATGTAGCTGGACTCTTCTCAGTGGTGCCCAGTGACATGACAAGAGGCAATGGGCACAAACTGAAACACAGGAAGTTCCACTTGAACGTAAGAAAACACTTTTTTGCTCTGTGGGTAGCTGAACACTGGAACAGGTTGCCCAGAGAGGTTGTGGAGTCTCCACTGTTGGAGATATTCAAACCCTGACTGGACATGGCCCTGGGCAACCTGCTCTAGGTGGCCCTGCTTGAGAGCAGTAGGGTTGGAGCAGATGATCTGTAGAGGTCCCTTCCAATCTCAACTAGTCTGTGATTCTGTGTTATTTAAAGAAAGATAAGCTACTGTTATCTCTCATATATTGATATAGTCCTAGAGAACAGATTACATTTGCTTACAGCTGGTGCCAACTTTGTAAGCTATGGGCATAATCTTGCTCCCACCGAATTCAGTGGCAAAATCCTGATGTGTTTCAATGGAAGAATGGACACAAATTATACATTACTTTTTATTTCAGTGATCCAAGATATAGAGGTGATATTGTTTTGTGCCATTTTTGCAAAGTCCTTTTCTTGCTGTCATTGCACCTTAACAGCCATTACCATGGATGAGTCTGCAATGAAATATTGGGGAGGGTGTGATAGGAGAACTCACTTTTGGCATCCTGTGGCATGAGACTTTCGTGGGAGCACTTTAGATTAGCACTAAACAGCAAACAATGACTCTCAGAAACAACTGGCTCAATAGTTCAGATGGTCTCACATATCTCCTGATGTGTATTCATTAGAATACACACAAAAGAAATTCAATAAAAAGTGACAAAACAATGTTCAGAAATTACAAATGCCTGATATTTCCCTCATTAGAATAAAGATAATGAAAGAATGGGAGCAAATAGAACTGTAATCACAGTTTTACAGAATTGTAGAGATAATTTGGAATGCTTGTTATGGTAAATAGAAGCTTAGGTGACTAAGGACTTTAAAGTGTAATTAACATTTTTCCCTGATAAGTTTCATACTCTGTTTTTTCCCTCTTACTTTCTTCTGCCTCTTATTTTCTCAGCTTGTTTTCCAAATATCAACCCAGCAGAGAAAAATAACTGCAGTAGCTGCTAAATTACGCTCACAGGTGAGCAATTTTTAATGAAACTTCATCCTACCCTGGTCTAATTACTGATCCTTAAACTTCTGCTGGTCCCTCCAGTGATCTTTTGACACAGAGTGTCTGTAAAACCTCCAGAAGTTTAACTTTACAAGGAGAGAGTGAAATGAAGTGAAACTGGAACTATTTAGGGTGGGATTAGGAGGAATGGGGATTAATAACAAATATGCTCTGGAGGGTTTTTTTGATAAGGAGGTCAATCCTACGCTGGTCTCTCTCTGGAGAGTGTCTCTCTCTCCTGTAATAGGAGATTGATTCAAATCTCACCAGGGTTAATCAGAGTATTTCTTTCAATTTCAATGGCCTTTGGATCTGGTTCAAGGAGTGAATCCTGCCTTGAAGTTATTTGAAATGGAAGGAACCATGGCACTTTAACGTCACTGTTAGCCACAAAGAATTGGTGAATACATAGATCAGAAGCTGTCACCCTTAAGGCTACAGATATATAACATAAAAGGGAACAAAAGGTGAGTCTGGCTAATGACTCTATCAAGAGAGAGCATAATAAATTGCAGTACCTGTGGATAGGGTTGTAAACCAAACAGGAAAGGAAAATTAACACAGGTTCTTCACAGAGTTGGCATGGAACCTGTACCTTGTGTTGCTCAGCGCTTCCTGTTGTCCAGGTCTCCTCTTCTTTTGGTTAAACTGTGCCAAACTTCCACCATTTGCGCCGATTCTTTTTTTAATTTAGTCATGACTGTTAAGCCACAAGAATGAAACTGGAGAGAGAAATGTATTATTTTGCTGTCTGGAAAAGTTCTGGCAACATGTTTTTGAGCTCTCTGGCTGCCTTACTCACTGGGATGTGGGTTTCATTGGCTGAAGGGTTATTACGGATGTCCCTTTTGCTGAGTGTCTGATCAGATTCAGTCATAAGCTTTTGATAAATTGATGCTTGTACAAGCTTAGTGTAGCGTGTTTAGTTGCTAAAACTCCTAAAGATGCTCTGTATATTGAACTGCTCTTTTCCTTTAGAGCTAGCATTGCCCAGACTAAGTCTGTGTCAGGGAGCAGCAGGACAGGCTGGTCTGCAAGGGGAGGTAAGCCAGGAGCTGCATGTGACAGCAGGGCTGGCAGGACCAGGTCCTCACTGACAAGAGTGTGTCACGGTACCAAGCAAGGAGAGCAGAGCAGGTTTGGTGATGGTAACCAGGTCAGTCGCAGTCCAGTGGTGATGAGGAAGGGCCAGGGTCAAGTTAGGAGGTTGAGTCAGCGAGTCAGGGTTAGGATCTGAAGGGTACATGGCCAGACACAGGCATAGTTGCAACAAAACTCAGGCTGCTTTAATGCAGCTCCCAAGCAGAGCAGGAGATGCCTCTGACATGGCTTCTCACAGCTCTGCCCATGCAGTGCTTTTCACAGCAGTTAGTGCCAAGGCTATCCAGCTATGCCGTATCAGAGCTGGCATTGAGCACAAGCAGCCAAACCCCAGGGAAGGGGAGAGGCTGCATAGTCCCTGCAGCTCGCTCAGGTCCCTGACAGCCTACTCCATCCCTCCATGGCTCTTAGAAGTGAACAGACAAAATATGTACCTTCTCTGTAAAGGTACTGTTCAGGGCTAGGGGACTCCAAGTCATTTCCCTATAATGTTTTTTTCCAACTGCTCTAGGCTGAACTATGAATGGACAACAGATGAGATTAAGGAGTCCGTCTCTCCTTTGCTCTTAGTGATTCCTTTTCTGATGCTGATTCAAAAGCAGGTTAGAGAAAGCCAGGTCTGAAGACCAAACAGACTGGAAAAAGAGCCTAGGAACTGGGAATCCTAGGTAGAGATGAACATTATCTTGTTTAGCAGGGCATAGCTCTTGGGACCAGTGAAGGAACCCGTAGCAAATAGACTGGTAGACTAAGATTGGAGGAGGAACTGGGGAAAATGGTAGGTTGAGAAAGGAGACTAGGAAAGGAAAGCAAATGGGACAAGAGAAAGCATACTAAAGTGAGGAGAGACATATCAGAATGGAGGTAAAACATCCTGCATGCTTCTCGACTTTCCATCCTGACAAGTGTTTTGCGTAAATATAAAGAAGAGAGGTTTTCAAAAGCACAAATAGGACTCAGACTTACAACTTCCACTTATTTTCGATGATTTTCTGAAAATTTTGAAGCTACTGTGGCTTTAAGAGTGTTTCCCACCATCTTATCAGAAATAAAATCTATTAGTTTATCCAAAGACTGTTGAAAGCAAGAGAGTCTCTCCCATTAATTTCAATGTGTCTTCTACTGAGCTCTAATAAAATGTCAGTGTGCCATGGCAAATTACTAAAATGAAGCTGTCAGTCAGTATTCATACCATCAGACTATATTTCATGAGCTGGGAGATGCAGCACCCAGAATGTCTGAAAGCACAGCTGGCTGAATCAGCTTCCTCAACTCCATAATTCTGGTAAACCTGTCGATCAATATCGTGTGCATTCTTTATACTTTCATATTGAGGCTTCTCATCTTTCTGTATTAATGCTGCTAATAGTTTTGCTCCTCTCTGCAATCAAATATCTTAAGCCTGAGGTCTCTTCCTTCTTACCCATTACTCCCACAGTTAATTATTCCTTCAGCTCTGGAAAGCAGATAGGGCTTTGCTATTTCTTTTTCATTTTTTTAAGAAAGGAATGAAAATCTGAACACAAAAAGGAGTTAGAACACCAGGAGGTGGGCTGAGGGCGAGAGACCCATATGGACTCCATTATGACAGTCCCCAGTAAAGAATCATCATGAATCCTTTTAAATATTGAAGTCTAACAAACAGCCTCTAACCAATAGGAGCTCATTATTCATCTGTCATGAAAATGCACTTAGCAAGTTAATCCTTTATGTTCAGCCTTCATCAGAACTTGGCTTCAGCTCTTAACTTTCCCTTTGCGTTCTCTCCCACCTATGTTGTACTGTTATTTGTGAGCTGTTCCAACAACAGCGCTACGATTGAGTTGAGCTCACTGTTGTGACGGGATGCAGAGCAGAGAGCTACTTCCTGAGGAAACACTGCAGTTTCTTTGAGGGCTCCGAGTCTGCATGCCTGCCATCCAACTCTCAGGTGGAGGGTGAGAGGGTTTTCCAGGCTATAAATCATCATCATCAGAGCTTAATTTAAAGACTAATGTGTTTGAGTTCCTAAGACAATCTTGAATTCTGTTAAACTCTATGTAAGCCAAGCTTAAATATACCGATAGCCAAGTACTTTAGGGACCACTTTATATAGCTTTCACAGTCTATCCAATATCTTGAAGACAAATGAATAGATAAAAAATAGGATACTTTGTTGCTTTTACAAGTTCTGATTTATTGACTCATCAATTTAACTAATTTTGATAGACTGCAGATCACACTTCCATCTTACAACCTTGCCTTTCATTACTGCAATGCAATCCGTATACCTCAATATGAATTGTACTTTAAACAGGATTTCAGCTGGAACTTGGATTTAACCCTCAATATATTTATGAACGCTGGTAGTTACCACATGGGTCCTTGTTTCTACAAAAAACAATGCAGGCAGACTCCTACATCCATTAAAACCCCACCAATTTCATGTGGGCAGAGTGGCTGCTCTGGAGGATCAGAGCTGTGTTTTGTGTAACAAACTGCAAGCAGTGTCTTTTAAAAAGTGAGCAAAATCTGCTCTTTCTTTTAATGAAGCTGTTCATCAAAATAAATCAGCTCACAATCACGCCTCTAATATTAACTATAGGACATTCATAAACTGCACAATATATCACACCTACACAAATGCCACCCTAACTTTCATAATGGATGCAAATCCTAATAATGAATGCAGTATATTTCAGAATGTAGCCACAGACTCATAATCCTCTCCGTTTGCCAGTTGCTGCTTTCCCTTCAGATCCTAATTTGCAGTAAATATTCTATCTGGAAGCTGCTGTGGCTCATGATACCATTTGTGTCAAGGCCAAACTGATAACAAGACTACTATATTCTAAGAAATTGGTGTAATCAAAAGCAACTTTTATGTTGGTTTTGAAATGGAAAATTAATATATGTTCACTTTGTCTGATGTCAAACTATATATAACACCTTCTGCTAGTAAAAGGAGTAACTGAAATGCATGGCCAGCTGCATGCAGTCCTAAAAAGAGCTGCATGAAGAAGTATATTGCAGTGCTTTCAGAACAGAGGTAGGACAGGAAGCCTGGTTTTAACTCATGGCCTTGCCATAGATTTACTGTCTGACCCGTTGGACACAGTAACAGTAAACATTTAGAAAATGTCTAGGTCATGTAAGATCTCGGTTTTGATTTTCAAAAGTGACGTAGACTTCTAGGAGCTTCTCACGTCTACTTCCTGTAGGACTTGGATTCCTAAGTTCCTTTGCAAAAGGGGACTAGTCTAAATCTGTCCAAATTGACCAGAATTTACAATATATTTTCTGGGACAAATGTCAACATTTAATGTTTATTTTCAGCCCAAATTGAATGAAAAGAATGAAATTTAATGATTTTTTTCTAATAGAATGGAGATTTAAAAAAATAGATTTGGAAATGACACTATTTACTGCTTGTTCAAACAATTTTTTTTTCAGTGAAATTAATCTCATTATTCAGTATTAAGCTTATTATTCAGTGTTCAAATTCAGTTTTCCAAAGTGGCACATTGCTTGCTGTTCAGGTAGATTTATGCTTTGTGGCACTGATCTTGAATTAAGCATTTCACTTGGGTTCAACAACAGGGCACTATCATATAGCTTCATGTGGAATAATTTAATCTGATTTTCCAAAAGCAAATTTTCTCGATGTTGAAATTGATTTTTTGAAAAAACTGTTGATTCAGTGGAAACTACGTTTTTAGTCAAAAATCATTACAATGGGAAATTCTCAGTCAGCGCTAACACAGGAACAGTACAAATTTTACTGTTCAAATATGCCTTTAGCATAGCCAAAGCAGTGCTTTGAGTACAGTGTCAATAGTACCAAGCTAGCTTTAAAGTAAAGTTATTTGGATGTTGAGTGTAGTAAAATTGCAGCAGCACAACACTGCAAGCTGATTTGGCCTGCTGAGAAGCAGAGCCGATTCCTCCGTGCTGCGATGTGACTCACACCTCTGTGTAGGCACAGGCTGCCTTTGTAGGCCAGGTTTGAAAATGCACAAAATTACCTGAAGCCCCAGCGAGGCATTGGGTGGCCTTGCAGAAGGATCTTAGTGCCTTATTTCCGTTTGATTTCACTGGAAGCCATGTGCCTTGGTGCCTCAGAACACCTGCTGGTGAAATACCTGCATCTTTTGCTGCCTAAATGTCTCTTGGGGTAAGCTCTCTCTGGCACAGCTCCTGTAAGTAAAATGGGAACTCTTAATATTTTCTTACCTCATAGAGATTTTTTAATCACTTTGAAGTTAAGTTATAAAGTGATGCTGCATTATTGAAGCAAATAGCTTAAGTGCTTAACACAGAAGATAGCAACTTACTAAAATTTTATGAGTGTCAGGGTGAAGTGATGACTGATGTGATATAAAATAGCATTTGCAATTGTTTTATTTCACATAGTGACTCAACCTCTACTAAAACAGCTGGCAAAACGAGACAAACCAGTAAGTATCATATAAAGGCACTTAACACTGGTCTGTGTGAACACGTATTTACAATATGTTTGTGCTTTTAACATCAGGAATGTAAAAGTTTATTTTTGGAAACAATTCTCCACAGCTGACTGAGAAGCAAAACACAGTTTTAGAGAGGTGTAGAAGAGGAAGTAGTTTCCAAGCTGAAAAGAGAATTTTCTTTCTTGCAAAATCATTACTGGTTTTCATTTTTTAAACAAAAATCTCCTGTGAGATGAAAAAAACATTGCTAGTAACACAGATCTGACATAAAAATACTTTAGTTAAAATGTTTTGGCATAAAAATTCTATTCACTTTTTCAACATTTCAGGACTTCCCATTTCCTGAATCTGCCGCCATGTTTGTGGAGTTCAGATGTTGTCCAGATCAAGACTCTCTGGAGAAACATGGTCTGATCCTTATAATTAGCAATGAACTGAAATCTCTGGGATTCTGGATAAGAGTCTCTGTCAGCACGTTCTTCTCTCCTTTCAGGGGTAAGTACTGCACAACACGTTTACATGATCTGGAAAAAGTAATCTGGGAATTAGCTGGAAATTTTCTGAGCATCTTATATATGGGATGTAACATGCAACACTTTCTAAATGTACAGAGATTGAGGGTTTGGGGAATAAATAACAGGGACTCATCAGTGGACACTGGAGATGATACGCAGCCACAAGTTAAAATTAAAAAAGAGAAGATATGAAAAAGAGGAAAAAATGTCACAGAACATTCAGGTTTGAAAGAGGGGTAGTTTCTTAGGAGCAGAATATTTTGAAAACTTGGAGACAACTATGAATCCTGAAGCAGACGCTCTGAAAACAAAGAGAGTGAAGAACATGACATGAGAAAGAAATGTTAAGAAAAAGTCTCAAATTAAAAAAGGTATTGAAGCCAAAGGCTGGAAACATGGGAAGTGTTTGAGTTTCTTCAAACACTTGATGATGATGGTAATTATGTACATGTCTACTATTTAATCAATATGGATGACCAAAATGTAATTCCAATTGTGCCTATAAGATCTTCACTTCAGTTGTAGCACAAGGTTTTATATTTTTTGTCAGTTTTCATGTTGAGCAGTCCAAGGTATATGCCTAATCTGAGGTAAGGTCATACTCCCAGTGGCATAAGTCCAGCAGAACCTGTAAATGTGTGCCTTAAATTTTAGCCGCAATATAGTTAAAGATGTATGCATATACCTAAGCTGTGCCTTTGTGAATTGCCCAAGGAAGGTACGAGGAATCTCTGAAGAGGAGAAAAAGGCCTTGAAAAGTTAGAAAGTCATCTGAGCAGGATATTTCCCCCATGGTGTCTAGTATAACTTGTAAGTACAGGATAAGACTAAACACCTTGGGCAGAACCACATCCATTTGATGAGAAACCCCACAACAGGGAACTAAAAAAACCACAACCACAAACAAGCACTGCAATGGTTCCCTGATCACAGTGTTGAGAAGACTGGGTTTGCTTCATCATCAGAAGAGGACAAAGAGTTGACTGCTTTAAGCATTTGGTCCTCCAAGAGGATATACTGGGGTGTCTGCTCATTAGGGCCACAGTTAAATTACATTTCTGTAGCAGGTTGTCTATCTTAGAAATTCTGGCTCTGGCAACAGAACTTCATGAAGTGCTGGACAATACTTCTAGCTTCCTGCCTATCTGAAATCATTCACCCTTTTTTAATTCTGGAAAATGAATTGTGCAGCAGTTTCATCCGCGTACATGCTATCAGTAATCCCCAAATGATTTTTTTTTCCAAAGTGTTTGTTGTAGAAATAGTGCAGTAAATGTTATTAAAACTCTGCTAAAGCAACAGTAAACCCACAGTGTTAGTGTGTTAGTGGTTTTAGAAAAGTTACATTTCTATATGGGCCTCTGTTTTTAAAAGGACCTTGTGCTGGATTGTCCAACTTGAGACATCATTAGAGGCTAGATTCAGCAGGATGGGAGTTTACAACCTGTAGAAAAAGCAAGGCCCTTAAGGGCTTCAAAAATTGATCACTTTGGAATCTACATGGCTAAGTACATTTTCTTTGAGCTTTGTTTTTTAACAGGGGAATCTCGGAGAAGTTGAGGACTCCCAGTACTGTGACACAATGAGGTTATTGCATGTGTAGCAAACAAATGCACAATCTGAAAGCACAAAGGATGCTAAAAAGATCCTTTTGAAGACAACACATATTCAGAAGATGCTTTTAACACCAAAAGTTGACAAGTAATATCATTCTGGCATCTTATATAATCAGTCCTGCCTTCTGGACTTTGCAGGTAGCAGTACACAAAAGTCTACAAAAAAAATCATAGCTAGCCTTGATCTAGAAATGTTTTTTCACTTCCTTCTTGAAAAATATACTTATTAAATGAACACCATTGATAGTATTGCAAATATCAATATAACTATTTCAACCTTTACATAATATATGTCTTTTTGCATGTTTTTAATGCGGCCATTACAACACAGTTTTACTGATGCGTAGAACTTTTCCTAGCATTATCCATCATCATTTGCAGTGTTGATTATTAATTTGCACCTGTAAGTAACCCCAGATAAAGAGCAAGCATGATCCTGTCAGATATTTTATACTATATAACATTTTAGTTGCAGAAATAGATTTTATTAGATTTTTGATACATATGTTGGCAGGTAGATAGGTAGGTTATGCAAAAGGTGGAAAGCACATAACCTTCCCTTTTTAAAGAAGGTTACTGAGAAAGCATTACAACCACTTGGGTATCTCTGAGGACTCCTATTTTCCTTGAACAATTTCAAATCTTATTTTGTATCTACAGTGATGATTTATATGAAGGTTACAGTTTTGTGTGTTCAAATCATTCTCTTGAATTTGCTGTTTCTGCACAGTGTGACATTTCCTCAAATACTAAAATGTAAGATTTTACCATCATAAAACAGGAACCAAATATTCCCTGCATTGATACTCCATGTAAGTGACCGATTTTACTGTCTTCCAGACTAATGTGGGTTATAATCAGCACAAATGAGAGTCCAGGACATGCATCAGAGCAGACAGGAATTCTGCATAGTTAGAAATTTGTAGGAATCCAGGAACAATTAAGTTCATGAAAGCCTATTTTATAACTGTCTCTACCCCACACCATTGCTCCTGTCACTGTGCCCAGAGCCAGCACTGTAAGGGCAGGAGGCGACTCATGGTCCTCTTTGGCACCCCACCACCAGCTCACCTGCAAATTTGCACCTCGGTTTCAAGCAATGCATGGGGGTGGGACAACTCGTATACTTCCTGAGTTCAGTGCTCCTTGTATTTAACTCATGGGGCATTTTCATGTGTTCATTTTCTTCAAGTTTTTGTTACAAATGGTCAGTCTTTAAGTCTGTAAAATCTTGCACTCAGTTTTTCAAATGGTTAGCACTCCCAGCAAACCCCAGAACTGTCAGTTCCTTTTATTAAACTCCTGATCTTCATTATCTAGACTTCATTGACATAACTCTGTCAATAGCAGATCATCATGTGTGCACAGAACTGAGCACTTTGCATCTGAAGTGAACTCCAGGAGACAGCTCTGTGTATTCGGAGAGAAAAGCAATACTTCTGGGCTTTGTATTTTCTCACTAGACCTCAAAAGCTGAAATGCAGCAATTCAAGTATATTATCATGTGAGTGGTATAGGAGTAATTATCAAAAAATATTACTCTAATATTAAGTCATTAATGGTCAAAAACCATCACCTAGCTGTCACTTTAGCTGTTGTTGGTTGCACATGACTGGGGTATTCTCATGAATTCTGATAGATTTTTTATGCTAAATGGGTTAATCCCTCCTCCCAGCTGAAAAACATGAAGTTAGGTGCAAAAATCCCCAAAGCACGAAAAATTACTGGGAAAAAATTACAAAAGTGTAAATCAAGAAAGTAATATTGAACTTCAGAAGACAGCTTACAATAATATGACACTTTATTCCACTGCTGCCTGAGGTTTATATATACTACTGTCACTTTCTTACTGTTCTCCACCACTAGTAATTTTCTTTCAATCTAATTTTTATTTCCCAAGGGTTTGCCAAGGTTAAAAGTGCTAGAAAACCAATGACTATTCACTTGCCAAAGGACAATAAATTAAATTAACCGTTGTTGGTAGCCAAGTCGGGTCAGAACTATTTATATGTAAATAGGTGCAAAACCCTGATGGCGTACCGTATGATTATTAGCAGCTCGTTGCAGACACTGTATTGAAAATTAAAGGCCCTGCAAAAGCAATGTGTTTCCTCTCAATTCTGCCTGCTGCTTGCAAGAAAAACATTTGAATTTCTGTCTTCACAGTAGCTTATTAGTGGCCTTGCTATGCATTAGAAGCCTAATTATTCAAGGTCAGACTTGATGGGATCCTTTAGTAACTTGTTTTATTTTAATTATCTTCTCATAACCACCATAATAGTGATTTCCAATTGATGGTACTAATGGGTAGGTTTAATATGGGCCACACTGGTCTTCTGTTGTCCAGGAGCTGAGTGCTACTGCAAATGGTATTTAGTAACCACAGCTGTGTGGTGAGGTCGTAATATGCAGTAACCTTTTCCCAGGCAATAACAATTCACTGCTTAGTATCACTTCTGTGTGCCACATCCTTTTCTCATAAGATCCTTTGGACTCCAGCTGTAGCATCAACTCTGTTGGGCCCCTAAGCTAACAGCAGCTGGGATCTGATCACATCAAACCTCAACGCATCATTGTCCTGGGGCTTACAGACGCCTCTTTAGGGCCCATGGGAGATCCCCAAAGAGAATTAGTCACGTCCGTATGGCCCGCTTAGGGCAGCCTGAGGCCTTTGCTTTGGTGGCAAAAGCAGTAATAGTTTATGGGGAAGGAAGATGAAGCAAGCCCAGGAGCTTTCATTGCCCTGCGAGGAGGGCAGTGTTGCTCAAGCCAAGGGGCTGCGGGGGACTTCTTGCTGTAGTTTTAGCTATCTTCTTTCCATCTTCACCCTTTATCTCAGCCTCTTCTTGTAGCACAGGGCAGGACCTGGCCGTTGCTTCTGCCGCTAGTAATGAAAATGCTGCCTTCAAGGCAGTGCCCCATGGTGGTTTAGAGCTATGGGTCAGTCCTTTGGTAAGAATCAGAGAAGTGTACTCCCAGACAAAAATAGCTCTAATAATCTTTATATCGGAGTTCTTTCTTGAAGCATGTGTGCACATTTTATGTATACTGAGACTAAACCTGTCTTCATCCTGTTTGCCTTCAATTACTGTGTATTTGATCAAAACTGGGGATTTTAAAGCTTTCTCGTTGCTGCTCTTTACTGAGAGTAGGGAACTACTGTTTGTCAAGCGTGTTATGCACTTCCACTCCAATTCCAGGGGATTTTTATTATTATTATTTTAACTGAAAGAAGGATGCAGGGCTTGGCACAGTAGAGAATCAGCACTGTTTTGAGCAGAAATGACATAAAAGCTATCATAGTGCTATAGTAAGGGTTAGGACTTGACTTCAGGCAGTGAGCTTTACAAAGGTGCCTCTATTCAATGTTCTGTATTTAAACAATTACTGAAAGAAGGATTATTATGTGGAATTCTGTAATTACTGTCCTGGATAGATATAGATTAAATAACAAAGAGCTCTCTTTTAATTAAGACCACAGGCCACAGGCCAATTTTTTCCCAAGTGGTATTAAATAAACAGGTAATTTAGATGCTGGGTGTTAGATGTCTGTAGTTCAGACCACTTAATGACTTTAAGCTGCATGTGTAAGGAGTGCTTGTTTAAGAAAAACAGTTAAACGCTTAAATTCCTAAGTCACTATTTGCACATATAGATCAGTTCTGAAGCACCACTAAGGTGTGTGGCTGGCTTTTTGAAAGTCTGACTGGTTGCCTATATTATTGGCTGCCCAAGTAAATTAAAAAATATGACTCCAAAATCTTTCTTTCAATAAAGGCACCCAAAGTAATGAATCTGGACATGCTGAATATTAGGGCCAAGAATTATCTTTCTTTCTGAGGATTTATACGCTACATATTTTCTATCAGCTTTAACTATAACTATCTCCTTCAGAGAACTTTATTACCTTTTTTTATACCCCTAAATAATTCTTTTTTGTTCCTTTCAAAAGGGTCTATTAGGCATCTTGATGGAAAATGGAACATAGTGAGATATCAAATATACAGTGGGGCACTGAGAAAAGTGGAAAGGGAATGTAAGGCTAAACTGTTTTCCCATATATGTGATTATGGCAATAGGTACCTCTATCTGAGTAAACATATCAGAGCCCAGAAATTTATAGACTATCCATATGCACATTACTGTTCTGAACAAATAATATTTTCTTGAAATCTTAAACTTGCATTAGAAATTCTATCATATGGCATTCAGATTTTCAATAAAACTGGTGTTAGATCTCAATGAGGACTCAATGCAACAGTATTTAGCACTCTACTTTCATGTTAATTCCTGGCAAGCATATGTACATGTGTACTTGCAAATTTGTTAGGACATGGTGTTTTTAAGAGAAGAATTCAATGTCTAGAATTCACCCATTTCCAAATATAAGTAGATTTATAGGGAATGCATGTTTCTTTCCATATGGTTGGCTCTGCTGTTGTTTAATACAAAATCTTTTCTGTATGTTAAATTTATAAAATTGTCCTATTTGCCTTTGTGGCATAAAGCTAAATTTTCATGAGAATAACAAAAATACAATGTTATTCAAAGTTTAAATTTGCTGATTACACTGTAATGTATTGTAAACTTCTGGTTCGAAGATGCAAATATACATTTGATAAACAATTTTGAAAAGAAGATTCACAAATAGATACTGTATTTTTGATCAGACAGATATGTTCCTTACCACTGAAACATTTTAGTCATTTGCTTATTCAGCTTCAAGGATATTAAACTACCAAAAAATTGAAGGTAACAAATAATTAGAAAAATACCTAATTACAGTCCTACCAGCTTTGAATTGAACCTATTACAGGACAATCTCAACATCAATAAGAGTATCTCATTTGAAACAGAAACTGCAACTATAAAATATTCATTATTCTGTCATTAAAAGAAAGTTAAAATGTATCTCTTTGATGAAAACTCTTGAATTGTTTTGTTCATTTGAATAGGAAGAGATAGTTTACTGGTAGCCCCATGGGCAAATTCATACAGAAATTGTTTAAACATCCCATCAATATAATTTAATTGTAGCTAAGCATGCCCCAAATAAGTATATGAGAGAGAAATAGCAGCACAAGCATATCTTTGTGTCCTGCTCAGACATTCTGTGTTGTTTAATGCAGAAAACTGTGGAGGTTAGTACACATGCAACGGAGTGCTGGGGGCAGTTCTGGTTTTGTAGACTGGCCTGTCTCAGGATGGCGCTGAGCTCCTTTTGGCTCCGTTCTTTACAGGGCATCTGAGAGCTCTGAGCACCACCCAGGAGCAGCCCGCTCTCTTTGTAGCCAGTATATGTTTTGCTTGTACAGTTGCATGAGAAAATAAAAATGTTGAATTTATTAATGTTCTCAATGAAGGCCTAGCTCTGTGAGCACGTGCCTAAGTGCTGACCTTTACATCTGTGCTTAAACTCATTCAACTCTTGTCTGATTTGGGATTGCACTTCAGCACTTAATTGGGTTTAATCTGCTCATCCTGAAGTGTTAAGTCCTTCCTAGAAGCAGCTGGGCACCTGGTTCTTGTTTTCTTTGATAGGAGTTTCCTCCAGTAGGCAGCCTGCATATGGCAGCAGCTTGGGTGGGCTATGAGCACAGGCTGGATTTAGGCAGGTTTTTAACAGTTTTGGTGTTTAGTGTTTAGCCTGGTGAGTACTCCTTTTTCCTGAAGTGCTACTGGATAAGCTGTCTTCTGTGGCTTTAAGTTGTTCCAGGCTGCCAACAATCTACTGAATGTAGGTAAGTAATAACAAATATGACACAAATATTCATTAATTATAGCAGTGTGATACCTGTTTTTCCTGCAGTGCAAAAGGCTCTGTGCACAGAGGGTTTATACTCCAAATGGCCCAGTAAAACAAAGAGAGATGTTAAGTCTCTCACTCCTAATTTACAGAGGGGTATTTTACAACTAGAAAGGGTAAGTGATGTGCACAGTCCTGTGTATCTAGGAACTGACCTTAGATCCTTGGCACCTAGCTGAGTGCCTGAATCACAGGACCATAGTTCCTCTCATTCAGAACAAGTGGGCAATCAAAGATGATACAGTAAGTTTATCTCACAGATTTCATAACAATGTTATCCTTCAGATAAGGTGTTTTTTTTCTTGGTTTTCTTGCATTTTGGAGTGGGAATGTTTGTTTTTTAATTTGCATTCTTTGCTGCATTGTGTCAGTATCTGAGACTAGTTCTCTTAAGCCATTACAGCTTTAAGTTTACAAGCACATCAGAACACTTACAGTATCCTAATACTATTAGCAGTGCCAATATAAACATGTCTTTCTGAGGTTTTAGAGCTGGCTACTTACTGTAAATGACCTTTCCATTAAAACATGTGCCAGTCTGCACACTAATACTTGGAAAAGCCTGTCTGTACACAACAGGCATTGATTTCACATAAAGTGTCCCTCAGTTCAACATATCCTGAGGTTAAAATTGAAACACCAGGAACACGGCTATATGGCAGGTTCTTTAATGTATTCTGTTTCTATAAAATAGATATGTTTTCTTCCTTAATTCTGTTTGGTGAAATAGCTGTGTGACTGTCCATGAAACTTACTGTGTGAGATGCTGCTATTTTTCTTGCATAAAACTATTATCTCAGTTAATATGGAAGTTATGGCCAGATGCTTTCAGGAAAAAAAAAATTAAACCTAATTAGCAGTAAATCTATTTGTTTGAGGCATTTCTAATTCATTGATTGCAGATAAGTCTAGATGCAAATGAGCTAGAATGTCCTGGGAAGAGAATGGTCTTTGGAAGAATTCGCCTTAGATATTTTACTTTCAAGAGCATCTTTGGTTTCCCACAGACCTCAGAACATTTGAATAGCAAAGATTTGCAGTCTGTGCTTTTACCTGAGTTGTATCATGCTGTGTGTTGCCTGTGTGTGATACACATGTGTAAAAAGAATGGCAATAAAATACTTTTAAATGGAAGAGCAACAATTAAGTTATTTTTAAAATGCCTAGGAATTCTCCCCTTGTTCTTATGATAATCATCTCTGCTGTTGCTGCAGGTCAGCACCTGGCCTTCAAAACTTTTAAAAACCACCTATTGGAAAAAATCTTCTCATTTCCTTTATCATTAGTTACCTGAAAAGATCTTTCCTTGTAAGATTCTGTGACATTATGTAAAATTCACAGATCCTGGAGGCTAGCGGTCTCCTCTTCTGTAAAACATACAGTTGACAGAGCCATATAAATAGTAAAACTTATCCCTTGTTTGGTTGTTCTCTTGTTAATATTATGAATTCATATTTGTGAGCATGGGATAATTAGCATTTCCTTAGAAAGGCACACTGTAGACTGAAAAATCACTTAGATCTTGTTATGCAGCAAAATGAATGGTTGAAATATACTGTTAAATGTGCTTTCTTGGGTCTGCGTATGTGACTGTACTTCTTCAGTAGTTTAACAGAAATCAAGATACTCTGTCCTCGGTGTAGGTGGTTGGTGTATCACAAATTTTGCTTTCTATATCATAATATCACACACTCACAGATTGCAGAGGTTATTCTAGACTCTTTCCTTCTCCCTTCCCCTGCAAAAATACCTCGAGCATCAGGAAACAAATAATTTAAAAGGAGAAGAATGTTTACCTACTGCTCCAAAAGAGTCGCAGGCAGTTGTGTGAACATTAAAACTGACCAATGTGGAACCCATTTCTTTGTCTTTTAATTCCAGAATATCACAGACTTCCTGAAAATTAACAGTTTGCTGTGCAGATTTTCTTTTCTGTGAATTACACACTTTGAGTTCTCTTTAATGCTTCAGCAGACCTCAGATAAAACAGATTTGCAGTCAAAAAGGAGTGTGAATGCTTTTGGCATGACAGATTAATGACAAGGTAGAATGTGAGAGGTGGTTTAACTGCATAGTATTGCTTGTGTTGGTGGCCATCTTTGCTTGAGCAGTGTCATGGATGGATGAATGAACATGGATGTTAGCCATGAACACCTGAGTGCTCCCAAGCTTGATTTATTGCTTCCTGGGAGGAAGGCTGTGGGGTGAAAGCATAGGTCTAGGAGAGAGCCTCCTCCAGGGAACTTTGTGTATGGTTAAAGACCTCACTCCATGCTTCTGGGATCAGCAGAGGTCTTCATAGAAACTTGGAGAATTTTGCTTTTACAAACTGAATTCTGCTCCTCTTTGAAAGTCAGCTGAGGTGGGATTATTACCTTGTGGTGGGCCCACCCTGCTTGTTGACCTATTGGTAGTTTAAGTGAAGGATCAGCAGTTCATTGTGGCAAGCAGATTTCAAATGATGTTCAGCAGAGTTGGTGCAGGACTGAGAGGTGCATGCTAAAGCATCTTGAGAAAGGCACCTGTGTGAGATGCAGCATTCTTTGGCTTTCTCTAGAGTCAGGAGTCAATAACATGTCCCTGTACCTCACACAGTAGCAAATGAGAGCTTGTGAGCCATCTGCAGCACCTTCCTGCAGCTCAGAACGTCCCAGCTTTTGGTGACATCCTACCAATGTGATAGCATGGCAAGGCTGAAAAGTTTCTGAATTCCAGCTTGTGCTGACCTGGTTTCTACTTCGGAGCAGGCCAGTGGTCAGTTATCACATCACTGGTGAATAAATGCTGCCTTGTGGTAGTGTAAATGCAATCCCAAACCTGTGTAGTGCTGAATGCTTCAGTCCCAGTTCATGAGAACACCTGGGGTATGTTTAGCATAAGCTGTGAGAGCAAACTCATTGACTCATCTTTTCTTTTTTCTATCTTGGAAATACTGCTTCTCATGGCTTCACTGGTTGCATTTGTCCACTTCTGTATCTCTGTGTTCTCTGTCTTAGGAACAGCTGACAATCAAGAAACTGCCAGATACACTTAAAGCTGAAGGTGGAAGACAGAGATGGTCATACAGGTATAGAGTTAGATCAAAGGAATCGAGGGGGAGAGAGAGGCAGAAAATATGTAGTAGGAACCTGAGAAATCACTTGATTCAAACGTATTGTAAGCTAACAGAACCTGCTTAAGCTGATTCTGTTTCCTGATCTTTCATCTCTGCTTCCTCCCTCTCAATGCATTTTGACGGATGGTGTGCTGAGCTTACATGATAGACACACATTTAGTTTTTCCCAAAATACAAACAAAAAAGTTTCCTGTGTAGGAAACCTGCAGGGTTTGAAAAACAGCCCTGGTATGCTCCTGTGGGCACCCAACACTAGTAGGCAGCTGCATCTATCGCATGTGAAATCAATAGGGCATCGAGCCTCAGCACCTTTGCAGCTCTCTGCACTTGCAGCCTGTTCCGTGGCTTGCCTGAGGGCAGAGCTGGCCGAGAGCTTCTGCCTGCCCTTTGCTGGGCAGTGGCACACTTGGGTTGGCTCAGCCTAGTGCAGGGTTCGTGATAAATATTTCCTAGAAAAGCAGGAGTCATTCTGAGTGACTTTAAAAATGTATTTTGAATTGTTATGCCTTTGTCTCTGCAGTTTTGCTTATTGAAGCAATTCCAGGGTCATCTACTCAATGTCACTGGGGTTTTGTTTTTCATTTCTGTTCTGCAGCTTCTGTTTTTGTATTGTTTCCTGGACTTGTGCTGAATGGGAGTCAACACCATGTAACAAGACTAGTAGGTTTTTTCTTTTTTTCTCCTTTCTCCATGCAGAAACACATCAGAGAAAATTCCCTTCCTTGTGAGTTTGAGGTTAGTTTGTTGCCCTTGAAAAGACCTGCCAGGGCCCACTGGCTCAGGCCTGTGCCGGGCAGGTGGGCCCAGTTCAGCTGCAAGGGCAGCCAAATATGGCTCTTGGGGCGGGTGGCCGAGGGGGGCTGTAGCTGCTCCTGCTGCTTTGGGGCTGCCCACCGCCCTGCTGGAGAGTTGGGCACTGGCGCCAGGGAGCCGTGCCGGGGCTGGAGAGCCAGGTGCTGGTGCCAGGGCTGGGGAGCTGGGGCTGCGTGCTGTTCTTGGAGGTCTTGATTTTTGGGCAATGTGAGAGGGCCGGGCAACTGAGGAGCCATGTGCTGGGCTGGGCTGGACCATGCGTGGCTCTCGTTGCAGGACCATGCGTGGCTCTCGTTGCAGGACCATGCGTGGCTCTCGTTGCAGGACCATGCGTGGCTCTCGTTGCAGGATGCCTCTGCATGTTAAAGTATTGCGGTCACTCCAAGAGCTGGTTGTTCGATGCTGCAGCTTTGGAGATCTGAAAAGTGCATAGGAAGGCCCCAGTTCAACCACGGACTAGCAGTAGGCAGGGCAAGCTCTCAGTCCCTGTTAGGAATTATACAGCATACTTGGCTGCTTGCCTGCTTTGTTATGGCTGTGTTAAATGGGAGTTTAATTTTAGTTATTGATGGTATTTCAGATGGTACTTTCTCTTCTATTTGGAGCTTTAATAACTCATTCTGGAAAATCCCCCCCGAATGCGATGCAGTTGTTTTAATAGCCTCTGGCGCTTCGGAGAGGAACATGCAGGTGTAGTTTGCTTTGCGCATGCTCCTGTGTGCATTTGTTGTTTACTGCTCAGCTGAACAAATTGCTGGGTATCCTTCTGGATGTCTCAAACCGTTTAGCAGCGAAATCAGAAACTGTGTTGCTAGGACTTGGGTCCACTTGTAGTGAAAAACAAAACCAACATAGTTTGTGAGGGGCCAGGGCCCACTGTTCCTACACAAGCTTGAAAGAAAATCCCTTCTACCTCTATTTCTAGAGGTCTGTACTGTTTCCCACTCTAATCAAGATGACAGACTTTCCTAAATGCTCATTTATCTGCTAATCAGTCTCCATAGTAGAGGTTTTCAGACTTTTTTTTCCCCCCCCTTTCCTTTCCTATCTGATTGAACCATTTGCTTTAGGGCATTTTTATTTTCCCCATTACTGTGGGTTTTTTTTTTTGTTTGTTTTGTGAAGAAATGCCAATTTTTGAGAGGTTAGGAACAAATCAGTAATATTACATGTCAGTGTAGGAACAATATCTGGTTACATGCTATTGTTTCTTCTCCTCTGCAGCTCTTTTCTCATTTGGAATAATTGGACTGGGTACCTTCTTTGCTAATTATCCTGAATTTCTCCCCATTGACCCAGACCTCCAGCAGTTTCAGTGACTTTCAGCTCTGTTGAGAAATGCAGCTGGTAGGTGCCTATAGCACTTGCACAGCGCTGAGCTGACGCTCCAGTGCTTGTCACTGGTTAAGGTACAAAGCTTTCTGTATTGCTGAATGCAACTAAGAAGCACTTTCAGGACAAATCTTCTCGCATAGAAATTCTGTGCGAGGCCAAGGCTGTTTGGTGGCTCTTGACCTGATCAAAGCTGGGGAGGAGAGAGCTGCAGAAGGAAGATATGTAAACAGGGTTTTTGCCCTCCTCCTCCTGCCAGGGCTTTGGCCGTTGCCAGTGCCCAGGGTGGTGCTGTGGGCTGTGCTCTGCAGAGCCTCTCGGGGACTATTGCGGTGGTGCTGTGCTGCTAAAACACAGGTGCCTTCCCCACCTGCTGTTGGTGCCGCCTTTGATTGTAAGTGGTAAAACCTCTGTGAAAGCAGCTGGTCTCTGAAATGGAAGTCACCTGTTTCGGGCTGTCCTCAGGAGGATTTCTCTTGTCCTACAGTGCTTCTGCATCAGCTGTGATGTTTTGGGGTCTATGAGCTGGGGAGGCATCTACTTCCTGTACAGCTTTTATTTCTTCAGGTTAGCTGCACTGTATCTTCAGTTAGCATAAGGAAAATAAAGTGAGCATTTGGTGGTGGTACAGGCAGGCTGCACTGGAGATGGTCTCCGCTCTTGAAGATGTAGGAGTGCAGTTGTTGGATAGAAGAGCAGATTTGCTGTGCATTTCAGTAGGTTGATTTTAAGTGCTTAAAGTGTTGCCTTTTGCTGTTGTTTTGCTGATATTCCCAAGTCAAATATGGTTGAAATAACAGGAGGTGGAAGGTGGAGGTGAACTTATTTGCTATATGTGACTGCTGCTTCTGAAATACCAAGTTTAATTACATCATTCATTGTGACAAGTTGTTTTTTAATTCAGTAAGATGATAATATTCCCAATGTATAAGCTGAAAACTAGACCTGGTCACTGATAGACTAAGGTATTTTTGGAAGTTTCCCTGAAAAGCTTCCAATTTCTCAGGTTTTTTTTAAGCTTTTTTTTTAAATCTTCTTTTTTATTAGTCTTCTGTAAAGAAATTGTTTATGGTGAATGAGTGGACAGGCAGTTTGGGACAGCAAAGGTTACTTCTGTAATGAAAGTCATTGGAAAAATGGAGATTACTGTGTATGGGGGGTGTATTTGCTATGCCATTTTGGCAGACGCTGAAAACAGTTTATTTGTGACAGTCACTAGATTGTCACTGGAAAGGGTCTTCTGTACTGGAATTGCAGAATATGGAATTGCAAAGTTATATTGATGCAAAGGGATGTTCTTAAATTACTGTATGAGTTCTTTTTAGAAGGCTTTGCATGAGATAATCATATGCATGAGTTCAATGGTGATTTTTTTTCTTGTTGTATGCTAGATGGACTGTAAGTTTTGGCCTTGTAATATATTTGCTGACTTCCAGCCATTAAATATTTATGGCAGTATTCTAGAAATTCTCCATTAAGAACATATAAAACCTTGAAGCAGTGATATTATAATCTACAGTTTCACTTGTCTCTTGTGACGAGAGGCAACTTGAAGATCACTGTCCACAAATATTGTGCTATTTTACAAAATAACTCCTCAAATTAGTCTGATTGAATAGAGTTAAGAGAAGCATAATTTTGTCTCTTTTCTGTTCTCTTCTTTCTCTGTAGTTATTTTAAGAGTTTCCACTACCTAGTTATCTGTATCCATATATTCCAGTACCCACAACTGAAAGTGTGGGCTTGTTGTCCCAGGAACGCATGGTCAGGGCCCCCTAGCCTGAAGAGCTGACAGTGTGAATAAATGAAGGCAACAATGGCTCTGTCTGTAAAATGGGGACCTGGATGTGTTAAATGACTTGCTTGAAGTCATGTTGGCAGTGACGCAGCTGAGAACTGTTATTTCATATAAGTGCTCATCTCAATTAACCGGAAAGCCATGATTTTCTTTGCTGCCATTAAAACAAAAAAGGAAAATTAACTGATATTTTTAACTATTTCATCTTTTTTAACAGATACTCTGCATTAAACTAATGCTCATTGAATGAGCTATTGTCAATAAGCTGCAATTTTACAGTCACTGTTTTCGAGGGGAAAAAAATCTGTAGTAACTATGCAAATGCAAAAGAAGGAGTAGAAAGTTTTCTTAATTGGCATCTAGTCTGCCTTAATAGGTAGTAAGTATAAGATAAACTCGAGTTTAGGAGGGTGGTGTTTTCCCACATCCAGTGACTTGTTTATTTCTTCATTAAACAGATACACTGATCTGTCAGTGAGGTCAGGAATTTATTCACAAGGAAAGTGGGACTAAGGAAAAAGCAATTCAAATGCGTGTGCGTCCAGCTGCAGCACGTGTTCAGGGGGTGCTGCGGTCCCAGGCTGCAGGGACTCACCTGTGCGATGCTCTGAGAACGTGCAGAGTTACTGGCATAAGGTGCATTTCCCTGCCTGAAACCAGGCAGTGCTCGATGGTTGCTGTGCTGGCCTAATCAGTAGATTCGGTGTACCTCTTGCTCCCCTGTGGCTGCGGGGAAGATCATCTGCCTGTCGCCCGGTGGCATCCCTAACGTGTCAGTTGTACTGCAGTGACAGCCAGCAGGGCTGGTCCACGCATGGATCTTGCCCCTGCACGAGGCTGCCTGTGGAGCTCTGCAGGATTGAGCCTGGCGCTGTCCTTGCAATGTGTGCTTGAAAACAACGTATGGGAGTAGTAACCCCATAATATCAGTGCTGAGTGGTCTGGTTCATTCATTTGAAATAACCCAGCTGAAATCAGTTATTCTGCTCTGGAAATCCAGTCTGAATGACCAGACACTGGGTCATCTGCCTCAAGGGTCTGTGGCTCTTGGCCACAGTAAACCCTGTGTTGGAAGTCATCTCAGATACAAGGAGTGTGACAGAAGCAGCACAGATACTACTTCAGAGAAGGAGAGTCCGAGAGGATTTGTTAAATTTATTTTTTGGGAGGGGAGAGAGGCCTATTGTAAGATAATAACTAAAGATGAGGAAAACTAAAACTTAATCTGCAGATGGAGAACTATTATAGAAATGAATAAGGTAGAGAATGATGTGGTTCTGTGGAAGTCAATAGAGTGGTAGAGAGAGCAGGGGTTCTGGAAGCTCCCATGTCTTTGAAAATACCATACAGGTGATACCAGTCCTATTACATTGGCTAGAATGCTTTAAAGATAACACTAGGAAATGTTATTTTCTCTTTTTTTTTTTTTTTTTTTGAGGGAGAAATTTCTGCACTGGGTGTGCTTCTGATAGACCTGAGAATGGAATTAAAGAAGTATTAAGGACAGACATTTTATTTCATCTTTCCAAGCAGCAGTGCCTGTTCCTAGAGACATTCCAAACTGTTTGGATGAGGAGCAATCTGCTCGGATGACCAAGGTCATTTATTCAAGGACTAGCAAACAACTTCTTTCTTCAGTGTTCAAGATATACAGTGGATATATTAATGGTTCATTTCCCTTAACACATTTGTTAGCATAGACCAAGGCCTGGCTTTTCTCTTCAGCTCTTTTCATCATCAGTCTCTGCCGCTAATGCTGCTGTTATTCTTCCCTCTCAAACAGCTGTATTTGCTTTCCTTGCAATGAGTCTAGTTTTACCATTTCAGCTCACTATATGAGACTCTTGAGGCTTTTATTCAGTCTCTAAGTAATTTTAAATCTGATCCTGCAATGTCTTATGCAGTTCATTTATTAAAATTCAGATTAGGAAATGAATATATTCTACTACTTTATTTCACCTATCATTAAGCTTTAATTTTGCTTTCTGCTGTCTTATTATGGTTGAATAAGCTTTCCAAATAGTTTCTTCTGCTCCTAAAGCTTATTTAAAGGCTGAATATCATTTTTTATATAAGAAATATTGATGTTCTTAAAAATGATATTTATGTATGAATGTCATATTTAGACAAGTAATATGAAAATATATTGGCTGGCAAAAACCCCTTTGCTTAACCTAAGGCTTGTGGCTTTATTTCCTTTTTTGTTCAGTTTTCCAAGTGGAGCATACTAACTGTCTGCTGGTTCAACATGAAGTGTATACATGTAACATTAGACATTAGAGTTGGGCGAATTACTTGTGGCAAAACGCTTACGTGTTTGCTCTAGGAAAACCAAGAAGCAAAAGAAAAATGGAGAGATAGTGAAATCTCTAATAAAAATCCCATTTTTGAGCATGTATATCTTGTTGATGAATAAATTCAATCTCTGCTATAATCTAATATCTTTCATCTATAGGGCTCCACTTGGAAAACAAAAGGCAGTTACAGATCAACAAGTGGGAATGGTAGATGTAAGAACTTTGTTACAAAAGATATGGTGGCAATCTTCCCTTTGCTGCTGTGTATAAATGAACATAAGCAGAACAGTTGTCTGAATGAAGATAACCGCTCATAAGATATTCTTAACTAAATTTTAAGAATCGCTTTCCCAATCTAATAGGAACCCTAAGAAATTTGTAAATGACAATATTGCCTATGTTACATAAAAAATATGATGAGGTCCGAGAATGGAAATGTGTGATGTAGAAATATCTAGATAGAAAACTGAACAAATGTAGATTTTTCAAAAGTCCTTTTAGTCCTTAAAAAGCCATGAAGCCTCCTGCTTCCATGCACAAAGGAAGCTGAGAAGGTTCATAGACACTTGCACTTAAATTCATATGTAGAAACAGCTTTCTGCTTTTTCTTCATGTGCTTGTCTGTCCAGCTATAATAATCCATCCTCCTTTTTTCTCCAATTACATGCTTTACAATGTTTAGCAGATATTCCAAGAAGCTTATTCCTGTGTGACCAGATTTAATTAAACTTCCAGTGAAGTAATTAGTGAGGGTATCTCAAAAGGCTGTTTAAAATCCATGTGGTACTGCGGACCAAATAGAGTTAACACTGTCATCAAAGATCAAAGTCACCAAAGAACGTGACTGAAAATTAACCCCCCAGCAATGCTCTAATGAAGAAGCATACTGCAGTGGTTGTGATTTTCTGCCTCTTGGGTCCGATCTACAAATTGATTTGACATGGAAAATTTCCCTTAGGAAGCTTAAAAATGGTAAATTTCCATTAATTACATAGCAAAGAATGTTCTTTCTATAATTTATAATCCATCAGGAAAATTTTTGGTGTTTGCCTCTGCCTCCCATTATCTATGTTTTTGCTGATGGAGATTGGCTAGAGGTGGCTCGACTGGCTCGTTCTTCTATTGCATCCTGTAGTTTGAGGCAGAGAAAAGGGGGAATGCTGAGATTTTCAAAGGAGCTGAAGAGAGTAAAGCACCTAAAGCATTAGGTTCTCAAGGCACACTATAAATCCTAGCCGAGAGGCATGTTCTTAAGTATCTCGGGAGGCCAAGGCAGAAACTTTACCCAGTAATCTGTAGCCTACTGTTTACTACAAGTAGGCTGTTCATATCCCTTTCGGGGTCGGGAAATTCTTTGCATCGAGGACCAAATCCTAGCTCTGCCTCAGGCTTGTTCCTACATAAATTTAATCAGTGAATAATTTCTGCAGGAGCTAACCAAGGTGCCTTACTCAGCAACATGGGATACAATGCAATTAGTTTTTAGCACTGTTTCTGCATTGCCCAGACCTCCTCTGGGAATGGCTGACTGTGATCTTTTCAGATCCTCAGAGCTGCTTGAGCAAGTGGGGCTCTCTTCCTCCCCCCCCCCCCCCCAATACCAGAGGTATAGAGGTTGCTTCAGTGAAGATTACTGCAGAGTAGAAGCAAATGATCAAAAATCTTCTGTTCTACTTTGCTATTACAAGTCACTTCTCTTAGGTAATAGATCAAGCTGATGCTTTGTGGTTGCTTCTTTTTTTTTCTTTTTAAACACAGTAATATGCCATTAACTTTTGGTAAACCTAGCCATAGGACATGCACCTAAGCAATAAGCTTAGCAGGACTTTAAACTGGCCTTTACACATTTGGTCAGACTCTTCAGAGCTCTAATAGTAAGTGTTGAAAACATGAGGGTTTGGCAAAGGAAGAGAGTGCCAGGGTCTCGGAGCGCAAGCCAACACCCCAAACAGCTCCTCGCTGGGAGCTCCCCCGGCAGGGGCTTCCCATGCTGCTGCCCCGCACCATCCCTTCGAATGGCTGTGGCTAGTCGCTTTGGGGCAGGGTCCCGAGCTGCCTTGGCTACATGACTGGCCAGCAGGTATTTCTGTTGGTGCACGCTTCGTGCTGCGACTTCCTCGTTCCAGTGGTGTGGTCAGTGTGTCACGCTCATGGGCGGCAAAGAGGCTGGCAGTCTTGCCAAATTTCTGCAGTATTTGCAACTGGACTCTCCTGGTTTACACTGCCTGAGGCTTAGGACTGGATCTTGGCCAGAAACCCGATTTAAAATATCAAGATCTGCAATAGATGGAAGGGATTTAGTGGGTGTGTGCCGTGGGTTGCAGGTTTGTCATCTCTTTGAGCTGTGCTGCGCTTGGGTTGAACTATAAAGAGATGAATAACTTACTCAGAAAGTTGTGGTAACTTTGTATGGCACTGACACACTGGAGATTGACATGGCTAGAGGAGAAGTATTTTTATCATTGTTTGAGTTGCTCCAGTCTTTCTGAATATGCTGAGCAGTAGAATACAATATTCTGTGTCTGTAGTATCATGATTCCTTCCATGTTTCTGTTCCACATAGAAATAGTTCCTTTAAAGCCTCATTAAGAATTTCAGCTAAATTATTAAAATCAGGAAGATTCAACTATGGCCATGAGGCATGTATGTGCGTATATATACATATCTATATGTATATATATGAAATAAAATTGCAGCCAAATGGTAAGTAATAGGAGAAGGAGCTTGCACTAAGTACAGTCAAGTACAGACCAACTAGATGCGGTAGAAAAAGTTACTGCAGGCTAATAACACGTTTTCCCTATGACTTAGCACCTCCATAACCAGTCAGTGTTGAAAAACAGCTAAAAGACTGTTGTTGCTATTTCCCACTTTGAAGTGGAGATTCAACACCAAAAAGGCAGGCTTAAAAATGAAAGTTGTAGCAAATTACAATATGGGCCAAAATTGCTGCTCTCATTTGGGGCAATTCCATTACCATCAAAGGGCATGTGCCTCCTTTCAACAGCAGGGAGATTAACCTTTTTCAGAAAGGGGTGAGATCTCTGTATGTAGAGGAGAATTGGGTGCGATCTTTTTACTCTTTTCAGTCTGTTAGTTTTGAGAGTGAGATTTCTAGATATCATTCACTGGTTCATTCCCATTTCTGTTTCTCTTGGTTTCTAAGCATGCCAGAAATATGAGATGTTATTTTACAGTCTTAACTATCACAGTCCCTTTTTGCACCCTTTTAATAATATTAATAAAAACAAAGACCTTTTTATAAGTAGAAGGCCTGAGCTGCCTCTTAAGCTCTCGCGTGTGTGCATGCCATACAGTGATTACACTTAGGGTGCTCTTTCTTCAATATGTAAAGGTAAGTTGAAGCATTGAATACTGAAATAAGTATTCAGCACATACTCTCATGGAGTATAGGAGCGACAATAGAAACATGAATTGCATGTTTCTGAAGGTAGAAACCTGATCCTGTTAAATCTTTACAACTGAGAACAGTCCTTACCCACATTCATAAATTTTGTTGCATTGGAGTGAGGGGGACTGTGATTTGTGTTCTTTTTTCTTTATCTCCCACAAAAATGTATGTTTTGTTTGATCTACTTACATACTTAAAGCATTTATTTATATATATAATCTGAACTAGTTCGACTTAATACAGTCTATGGCAATAATAAAGTATTTTAAATATACAGTCAGTTCTTTAGATGCTATTACACTTATATATTCAGAATAATTACTTTATGGTTTGATTCTTTTGCAGTCTCATAGAGCTGGGAAGGAAAATAAGCTCCTTGAAATTATTTGGCTTAATTTACTATTTTCTGGATTAAGATTCAAGAAGAAATGACAATATAGTTTGATTTCCAAATAGGCAAGGGACATGCTCACAGAAGTCTGATAAATTGTCTTTTCACTTAACTATGTTGTAGAACAGTGCTGTGCAATTAAAGACTTTCCTCCACCATGATGCTTTTACAATTAATTTTATTTTTTTCCTGTGGATACTGCACAAATATTTTAGTATAGGCTCCTGAATGGGATTTCTGACTGAAATATACAGGATGGACACTTGAGTTTTACAAGATAATGAAAATGACAGCTGCCTAGCTGATGGAAGGAGGAGAACGTGATTTAAAGAAAATGCACATTTTTGTTCTCTTATCTGTTATTCAACAAGCATTGTGGGAGCGTGTTGCAATCACCTCTGTAATCATACTTAACTGATTTAAGGGTACCCACAGTGTAGCTGCTCTTTCATTAGGATTTATGCGTACAACAAAAACATTTTCTGAAATGCCCTTTGGATAATTAAATGAATATCTTTGTCATAGCGAGCTTTGACTAATGATGACATCCTGGGAGGTAATCATCACTTCCAGCAACCATAATCATCTTTCAGAGAATGAAAATACACTTAACTAGCAACCCATGCTGCTCTCAGAGTGAGCAAGGCAGATGAGAACCCAGGCGTTTCATGGGGCTGGACGAATAACAAAATATCACCGAAGTACTGAGCCTTCGTCGTGCTGAGGGCTGCTTGGAGGCGGAGGAGCAGGGCCAAGTGGACGGGGGCCACGTGCAGCGCCGGCAGTGACCTCCAGCTTCCTCGCCTTTCCCATCGGGCTGAGATCAGGCCCTGCCATGCTGCTCTGTCATTACTCTGTATAGCGCTCATTTGTACTGAATGTTCTTATTTAAGGTATATTCTGAGGGGAGTTACAGCTATACATGGAAGAGCGTGAGGTACATGATTTTACCTCTTGCTGTGGGTAAGTGCACAGAGCGGTTTTAATTGGATTAATTGTAGAGTGCTAGGCCCGGCCCGTTCCCCGCAGTTAGCTGCGGCTGCAAGTTTCTGGTCAGTCTTGCTGCACCGAGTGGCTCCGTTACGTGGCTAGGGTCTAAAAAGACATAGTGCCCATCTGCGAGAAAACTGATGCATGTGATGCAGAACAGGGAATGTTAGGGAAGCGTTTAAAGCCTGGCCTCTTGTTTCTTTGTTTGTTCTTGCAAAATGGTATTACTGCATGGGACAGAAGATAGTAATTGTGCTAAGTGTCTGTGACAGGACAGGCTGTTCCCAAGAAGCTTTTGGCAGCTTTTGAATGAGGAGGGTGGATGCTCAGGACCCTGACGAGATGCTGAGTGAGGAGTGCGTGTGCAGGGCGTTGCGTGAGCCCTCCTGCTCTGGGAGATGCTGGGGAGTGCTTCTACACAGCACAGCTAAAAAGACTAGGATGACTTTCCTGCCTCCTTCCTTGTCAGCTTTGGCTCATGTTGGGTGTCGTGGTGAGCGGCTCCAGTGAGCTGAGCTGGCAGAAAACTACCCCCCTCCTTTTCCCTCCCCTTCCCCAATTTTTCTGCAGTTTACTGCACTGGGCTGATCCCCCTGCCGCCCAAGGGAGAGCAGGGGAAGGGGCCAGCATGTGTCCGGTGGTGGCCGTGGGAGTGGGACCACCTTGGCAAGGCCTTTCTGAGCAGTCACTTTGAAATATCCTAGAGGATAAACCACTGGACAGATTGATTTGTGGCATTAATAATGGGAGAGTTCAAAACCATCGGTGGCAAGAAGAAACTTGTCCTGACCCAAATAGAGAAACAGCAGTGGGAACAGCAGGGAAGGGCAGAGTCAATAAACCAAAGCCCAAGCCAACAGGAAGGACCTTAGCACCTGAAATGTATTTTCTCTAGCAAATTTGAAATATCATATATTTGGAGTATTGGTATCGTAAATACACTGGTCTACAAAGGTATCTGTCGGTTTTTCAAGATGCTGAGATTAAAACCCAGAAGAGCAGAAACAAGCAGATGGCTTTTCATCTTGATGGAAAATATTAATGGACAAAGGCAGGACCAAATCTATTACTGAATATAAGGATGAGCCTGTATATCTGTATGAGAAGACCTGTCATGGCTACAGGTGCTGTCATTATTCCTCTGAAGTATAAATGTTAATGAATTTTAAGCTAGTATTTAATAAATCATCAACACCCTGGGAAGTTCTGGACACTAACCCAGCTATTTTTAAAGGGGTCAGTACTCTGAATGCTGACAGAATCCATATTTGACATGACAAACAAAAATAATTTGCAGCATTTTGGGAGTTAGGCAGCAGGAAAAGAGCCATCGGTCCATTGGGTCAGGTTTCTGAGTACTGATAGCACCTGGGAAGTGAGAGGTCAGGGGTTACAGAGCTGCTGCTATGCAATTATTCTGCCATCACTGATGGAGAAGTTGCTGGGGGGCAGAAGTGGGAGTCAGACCTTTGTGCCCATTCAAGAACAGAGATGTAGGATTTAACACGGGATAGAAGGATTGTTCCTTCTCCAAGAAGGATGAGATAAAGTGTGGGAAGTTTCCCAGCTCACTCTTTCTGCAGTGCTGGGATCTGTACAGTGGTCAGATCCAGGCAAGGGGCTGTTGTAAGCAAAGTCAGTGAAATCCATGTCAAATATGCTGGCAGATTCCCTCGGTTGGGAAATGGTGGAGGCCCTGTGCCTACAAAGCTGGGCCATGTGTAAGAAAAACATCCTCCTGCAAATGGACTGCAAGCACTAGTCTAAAGAAAATTAGTTTGCAGAATAAGTTTAAATGATAGTTCAAGTTGATAGTAGGCTGATAGTCAGCTTATGTTGCTTCTGTAGTAATGAATAAACACTGGTGATTTTGCTTTGAAGTGAGGAACTTCTAGGAGAATTGGGCCCAAGACAGTGTTTTTTGCTTTGGTTAATGGGATGGCTTGAGTTGGTGTATCTACAAATTACTGAATCGGGAGATTAGCAGAAGTAAGTATCTGCCCCTGAAGCTCGCTTTGGCTGACCTGCTGAGGAGTCGCCCTGTGTTAGAGGGAACTATAAACAAGGGTGCTTTTCCCCTTTGACTGTAAGTTTAAATTTGCAATTACAGTTTGGGTTGCAAAGCCACATTGTTGGCAAAGCAATTCACATGCTTAAAACGAACGTGCAGTCATAATGAGAAGACTGTCCTGTGTCTCGGCCTTCTTAGGAAGGGGGATGAAACCTGCACTAGTTTCTCCCAAGGCGAGGGGACCCTGGACTTTGGTTGTATTTGCACGAACACAGCAGACAGCTTGTGTGTGTTTTACTTATCTATTTTGTCCCCCTCCCCTTCCCTCTCCTTTGACTCATGTCACATGTGGAGTACCAAACCATCAACGCATGTGGATGTTGTCCCTAGCTCTGTGCTGCTGTGACACAGCTGGCAGGAGCTGCTCGAGCATCCTGCTGCTGCCTGGCCGCCTCCTGCGGCTTGGCTCTGCCAGCAGGGCCCTCTGCTGAGCTGGCTCAGCTGGCTGCCATAGCAGGCAACTTTGGGTACCGGTGGCCCGATTCTGCTGGCTCCATGAGTTAAGTTAGCTCAGCGCAGGGTTTGCCCAGTGCCAGAGCTGGTGCAATGAGGAGAGGGAAGAGGAGATGTGGCCTGGAGCGAGGTGTGAGGCAGCGGTGAGCTGGTGAGCCCGGCCAGGGCTGCACCATGTCCCTTCCGCCCCCAGTCTGCAGCCTTTTACAGGAGAGGTCGCACTGAGCGTATCAAAGTGCTTTCCTTGGTGAAACTGGCTTTGGGGGTCCTCAGTCGAAGACCCTAATCCTAATCAATGATGTAATCATGTCAGTCAGGGCTAGCTCGTCTAAAATTTCCTTTCTGTTAGTTTCAGGGCGCTCTGGATCAATTTTTTACAAATATTTCAGGACTAGGGTCAAATGACATGGCCAGGATAGCCTATCCTTAATGCCTTTTGAAATGGGCTAAATCAACAGCTGTTCAGTAACCACTCTGAGGATGACCATCATAAACCTGTACTATTTTTTGCATTAATTGCAGAAGAAGAGTTCCCTTTGCTGAAAGGAAGCTTTTTCCTGTTATCACTCCAATATTGGAGGAGGTGGGGGAATGCTCCATTTCACTTCACATAATTTTCTTTTATACTACCTTGACATTTTAATGACTTCTCAACAGAATGTCATTTTTCTTAAGATTCTCCTATTTAATAAAATGGAGAGTAAGGTTAGTAGGACTTTGATGACAATTTACTAAACAGTGTTATAATTGCACAATAGTATCTATAGCAGTCGATATTACTGCTTTACCTGGAGATATAGTTGATGTGCTATCTTTTTGGCTTTGTTTCTCCAGAGAGCTTTAAATTTGGCTGAAGAACCATTTATTTTGCCACTTAAATGCTCTTCCCTGAGAACTTGCATCTCTGACAATTGTTCTTAGTCATATCTGTCATTTAGTGCTTTTTAGAACATTTGAAGCTAAATCTGCTGGTGATTTTCTTTTCTTGTTCTTTATTTTTTTTCTCTTTCAAGCTGTTGCTATCAATACTGATTTTAGTATCTGCCAATTTAATTTCTTTGCTCTAAGTACATTACATAACTTACCATAGTGTAAATGTAATCGTCTGTTGTATTTTTATACTGCTAGACTTTTACCTGTCTGGAACCACAAGCCTGATTTAAATTTGTTTGTTAAACTGGTGTCTTCATGACATAAGACAAGGAGACACTAGGAGATGTGAGTACTTAGTATCAGTGCTCCAGGCAGAAGATGATGGGGCAGGTGCGAGAGGAGGTGAAAGTCTTGCAGGGAATATGCAGGCAGATGGGGTCACCAGAGTCAGCATAAGTATCCATCAGTGCACTTTGAGCTTACAGAGCTTCTGACAGGAACATGCTTAGGATTGTCTCCAATTCAAATCCGGTTTGCAAACCTCTGTGTAGGACGCAGGTTGCCTGAGGGCAATGGGATGTGAAACGGAATAACCTGCAACCATAATACGTCAGTATTTGGAGATTTTGCGTGATGTGCCTGGGTGGGCATATGTAACCGAGTATGTTTCTAAGCAGTCTGTGGCTGATGAAAGAGGCTGTGCACACTAGAGATGAGTGGGTTAAGTTTTAAAAGAAGGAAGGTTGAGACATGCAGAGATAAAGACAAAATATGATCAGCTTATACATGTTTTCTCCTCCCTTCTGAAAGTTAGCCATAGGGAAAAGATAAATCATGGTGGATAAGTTAAAGATAACTTAAGGCTGTTGTCAGTCACTTGGTGAGCCTGTGCTCTTACAGCAACTGCTGCTAAAGAGAGCTCCTTTGCTTTTTATACCTCTGGAGTGAATATTCTCACATACTCTTCATAGCTGCTCTTTGAATGACTTCTGCTGAACCCGTACACCCTCCTGAGTGTTAGATTGCCCATACACTGGGGGAGGGGGGTAGGTGACAAGCACTGTTTTAGCTAACAAAACTTAAAAACAATGACTTTTTTATATTTGGAAAAATGTGTATCAGTATGTCTAACAATACAAAGAGATGGAACAAGATGATTTATTCTATTACTTCTTGCCCATCTTCCTGCAATTCCAGTAATTTCCCTTTTCTCCCCTCCAGCAGCCTTTAGTGTAGTCCAAGAGGGGAAAATATTTGCTGGTGAAAAGTGAGACTACTCAATAGTTGGTTGCCCGAATAGTGAATATCATATAGATAGATTTAAAAGATGCATTTTCAAGTTGACATAGGTCCTATTTAATCAAAAATCCAATGGGAGTCTTTCCATTTGCTTTAAAGGACTTTGGAGGGGGTCATACTACTGGAGGTCATCATAACCGAGTTCTCTGTCGGTTACTTAATCTCCTGTCCTAAATCTCCTGTCCTATTGTAGCAGAAAGAAGTAAGCCTATCCTAATTAAAAGATCTCTTGCAAAGAAGAGCAAGGACAAGTGGCACTTTAGGACAACTGGCGTAGGGCATCTGGAGAGATCTCTAAATGACATTTTTAGATGCCAACTCTACTGGGCTAACTACCATGAAAAAGGAAATATAGGGTACCTGAGAGATTGCATGGGATAGAAGCCTGTGGAAGGGTATCTGAATTGGCAGTGTTGCAGGGAAGTGGGAGAGCATATTCTGTCACAAACTAATAGTAGTAGATGGAATAGAAAGTAGGCCATCCTTTTTTTTTTTTTTTTTATTTAGTGGATGGACTTGGCTGAAACGCACAGTCTGTTTCTCATTTCCATGAACTAGTTTGTCCTTCCACAACAATAATCCTTTTAGAAATGTTCTGCTTGGAGAGTCCCATTTCAGTCATGTAATGGAATTTAAAAAATAAAGATAAGGGGAGATGCCATGCTGGGCATGGCTAACATTTGTTTGACATCAGTGATAAACAGCCAGAAAGCTGTGTTTATGCCTGAAAATTGTTCTTATGCCTTTTGTGACTTTAAAAAAGTATTCCTTAAAATATCCTGAAAGGTCATCCTTACAGGACTCTGGAGAATGCATCCCAGTCTGGCACTGGGGCCCCAGCCCGCGGTCTGTAGCACATCCTGTGCAATAGTTGAAAAATGGAGCTTTGCAAAAACTTCTTTTGAAGCAATGTGGAATTTGCTAGTTGCCTCCTGTTTGCTTCTAAGTTTTTTTTTTTTTTTTTCCCCCAATTGTTTAAATACCACCTTTATAACAACAGTGCAATTTACTTAGTAATTTTTCTTTTTATTTCTCATAATAAGCATGTTGGATACAAAAATAGCCATTCTACTTGTGATCATCAAATTCTAGCTGAATTTCAGGCAAAGAATCTGGCAGATCTCCAGTTAAAATATTATAGAGCAGCTCAAGCAGGCATTAATGGCTGATGCTTATACACTTTGTGCTTTTAAATCTCTGAATTGCTTCTGAAGTGTTCAAATATAACGAGCCATTGTTCCCCTAAAATACAGTTTGAAGTATGTCTGAATTGACTATTGCATTATTTTTTTGTATGGGAATATATCTTTTTGAACAACAAGGACTAAAGTACCGTGCGAGAGAGTCTTATAATTTGCAGAAGCAAAAGACCACCTGCCCCCTTGGATCTGTACTTTGATTTCCCCTGGGGCGGCTCGGCCTGTGCAGGGCTCGCGTGCGTCTGCTGCGGAGCATGTGAAGCCTCCGCAGTTATGACTCCTGTCCTGCTTTTCCCCAAGTCAGAAGCTGGCCATTGACTGAATGGGTCAATAAATCTTAACTCGCTGACAAATGAATGTGTCTAAAAGTGTATGATCCTAATCAAGCAAGCGTGTATCCTGTGGCTTCAGTGGGGCTAGTCATGTATTTGAGTTACTCGGGTGTTTATAGCCTGGTAATCTGTTAATTGGAACTTGAGTCTTTGTTTTGTGGGATGGCCCTGGTTCCTTTCGCTTGGGATCTTACAGATTCCATCCCTGATTTAATCCCAGTTGTCTCAGTGTTTTGCAGCTTATTAAATTAAAGCTATAATGCATGTAGTCTTAAATAAATGAAATGCAGCAGAAACCTAAGGAATAAAGTTTTGCAAAGCCCTGTTGGGTGCAGGAATCCCTACCACGAGCACAGTGCGCAGGACTGCAGGCAAGAAGTACAACTGTACCTGCTTATCTTGAGAAAGCACTGGCATATACTGGTTTCTTAAATACTCTGAATATAATTAACTGTAAAAAATGTACCTGATTTCTGATCATAAGTCCATACTTAATTTACAGCATATTTTAAAGCTGCCCATTTGAAGAATTAGAGAGGGGGAGAAAGAAGCATCGTTTCTTTATCTTCAAGCCACACAGAAACTGTGCCACCCAAGGGCTGCTTTCTGATAAGCTCTGTGTGCCTTATCTCCCCGCTGAAACGTGCATTGCTCTTCCTTTAAATATATTCTGGGATTCAGATTATTTATAGCTGTTCAGTTTCTCCCCTTCTCAGTCTCCAACTTCTTTTTGTTTTTAACATGCAGAGAAAATTATTTGCTTCAATATATGTATCTTCTCATAACATAAATTCAAGGAAAGGTTTGGGAAAGATGTATACGCTTGGCTGAGCTAATGAGAAAATGACTCAGTCTGGGTGTTTAACATCTTACATCATATAAAGCTTTTGACAAAGAAGAATGGATTTTGCTTTAAATACTTAAAGCTGCCACAATAACTGATCATATTCTGTAGATTACAACAGGCTTAAAACAACAATAAAATATCAGCCTTACTGCCTCTTCTGTGTGAAGTTTATAAATACCAAATGCAGCTCAGTAGTAAATCCTTGATTTGAATTTACGTAAAACTCATGTTTTGATGAAATTAAAAATCTTAATTGAAGGAGGAGAGCATAAATGCAAAGCTATAACCTTATCACCTCTCATGGGAGGATATTTTTAATCTGTTGGCATACAGTATGAGTAATTGACTTTTAAAAAATATTACCCCCCTATTCACAGGTGCAGTTTGTTCCTGTGGAACTTTGAGATATTCAACCAAATTTTTGACACATGTAAAAATTTATTATATGAAATTTTTTTCACATCTTTTTCATAACTATTTGAGCGCTGGGTTGTATCAGAGCTGGTTATCCCTTCAGAAACTGCAGCAAATTGTGCAGTGTTGAGAGCATCGCTTGGTAGAAATAAATAGAAAACTGAGCTAGACAAGGGAGAGTAACTCAGAAATGTCTGTTGGTTAACGTTCTTTTTGATTGACTTGCAGGTCTTGTTTCTTAATACTTGTTTGGAGGAGGCAAAAAAAAAAAAAAAGCAAAGTGTGTGTTCCCCGCTCCCGCTAGGAGCTTGCAGTGCAGGGAGGAGCAGCCCGCTGTGCTGTGCTGTGCCGTGCCGTGCCGTGCCATGCCGGAGCCTCCAGGCTCGCCGTGCCTGGCCGGGGGCTGCGAGCCTTTGCACACCGCGGTCTCGTCGGCAGGCATTACTGCGCTTTGACTGGGAGCGTTTGCCTGGCACCAGTTCCCCCACGCTCAGGCGGGGGCTTGGGCGAGCTGTCCTGCCCCGGACACGTGGGGGCCGTGGCGAAGGGCTGGGGGCGCTGGGCAGCTGCGGCAGTGCCGCGTGCGGGCTGAGACCAGGCGGATTTATTCTTCGTTTATTTAATTTGGAGTGAGCATATGACGAAAAGATTTCAGAGATGGCCTCGCTTTTCAGTTGTTCGTATACTGTATTAGGTGGACTTAATTTCTTCTCTGAGAAGTCGGAGTCTCTGCTACTTGAATTCTTCTTTAATGAAGATATTTTGTTGTGCGTAGGGAAGTGTTATGCTGGCCTCTATCATGTACCATTCTGGTGTCCTCCAAGAGAAGCTACAAAACAAACAAACAAAGTCATATATATACTGGTATAATGCATAGGGTTTCTTTAGTGAATTTACTTCTTTAGGGGAATTTACTAAATAGCATTTACTACTTGGTTAAGTAAAACTTAGTGAAAATGGAAAACGTCTCAGGCTGGAAGAAGGCTCTATATTCGAGGAAGGTGCCATGCTGTTTTTCTGCCCCAGGAAGGTTTTGTTAACTCTGGGGCATGTGCTGTGTGATATATGCCATAAAGAAACTTCACTTATGGGTAATAACTTACTTATGGGTATTTTTAAGACAAGTTCCCTGTGGCTATTTCTTACAAATATCACGATATACCTACCTTATGTGATGTACGTGTAGGTTTCCAGACACATATATCTGCCCATTTTTAATTTGGTGGTCTCTTTTCTTATGTCATTTTGCCTGAGAAAATTGCTGTAGTGAGACATGAATTTTTAACCTTAAATTAAATTTTAAGACAGTGTAGTTCTACTAGGGTAAAAGCTGAATTAATGTTTAGATAAATAGAAATTTGGTTTAGTTTTGTTTTGTTAACCTCTTAAGTAATTTAAGCTTTAGTGAACTAATCTACTTTTGTGCAAAAATTATAGGGATTTATGCTGGAATTAGACTAATTTTACTCTGCTAGCTTAAATTCAAACTTTAATTTATACTGGCTGAAACCTAGTGCTTATTTATTGTACTCTGCATAAGAAATTACTGACAAAAATTACATGTTTTAAATTAGTAAATGACAAAATCTGCTTTGACTAATTGAAAATATTAGTTTTATGTTTTAAATCTGTCTGAATCAACTGAGATTGCAGTGAGTATCTGTAAGCGCATGAATACGACAGTTGAGAAGGATTTACTGCATTCTTTACAAAAATTAGATGTTATTGATCTCCTTTAAGCATGACTTGTTAAAGGCATTGCTCATTACTGTACTTTTTCTTCTGTAATGCTTACTGTGTAGACTAAACTTACCTCACCCATCTATGAGTTTCAAACTTGGTAAATTAAGAGCAGAATAAACAAGTGCTGTTGATGATCAAGCAAATGTTTTGGCACGTACAGAGCATAAATACAGCAAATAATTCCATTAAGGCTGCAGTTTGGATTCGGTGACATTTAAAATAACTGGCTAGATGTCTCTGAACAGTTATATTCTGTAACCTCTGAGACGAGAGGGAGGATCTGACTTTCTGCAGTCGTGTCTTTCTGTAAGAAGAGAACTGGTAACACCCTGCAGAATAATATGACAAGCTTTCAAAATCAGTTTTCAGTGGGAGATTCTGTTTGCTCTTTAAATGTTGCTTTCTTTGCAAATCTTGCACACCTTTATAGAATTTTTAGTGTGCATTAAAAGAGCTGTGTAATTTTTGACACATATAGTTATTTTTATGTGCATTTAATTTCCTCTGCAGGAAAGAAGGTGGTATGACTGTGGATTGCAAATGTGGAGGGCAGGGAAACATTAGGGGAGAACTTAGGGTCAGTCGCTGGCCTCTGAGGTTGGTCCTAAAAGCATGTGGGATCCAGCCCTGCATTTTCAGAAATGGTTGGAAATCAAGCCAGACTGAACATACTTAAAATAGATCCTTTTTATTTGGTGGCAAGTTGCAATACTATGCAGCCCTTTTCCAGGCCATCTGCTACCAAAGCTAATCCACTTAAAGTGCCAGTCCCCAGCATTAGCAGTACATCCTTGCTGTCCCACAGGCCCTGAGTAGCACGGCTGAATTAAATGTAGGTCTTTTATGCAAAATGAGAGAGAAACTTATTATAGCAAAATTCCCTTAGGGAAACCCCATGCTCAGATAACCTTCTGCAGCAGCATCAGAAAGTGGTTGTGTGTTGTTCGTTTTTTTTTTTTTTTTTTTTTTAAACCCAGAGTAACTCAAGTGACTTTTGTATGTGTGCAAATTAGTTTATTAACAGTGGTGCTCACTGCTATTCAGAGCCACTGTTTTCGGGTTCCATATTGAACGTGTCTGAAGTCCGGTGACAGTGATGAAGGCTGTGCCTTGGGACAAAAGAGCAACTGGAGATGGTTTCAAGGATCTTTAGTGTAAAGTGTGACTTCAGAGCTATTGTAAATAATATAACAAACAATGTGAAAACAGTATTTTTAATACTTTTAACAGTTTTAACTTTTTTTCCTCTCTCATCATAAATTAGTCTCTTGCAGTGGCTTTCTAAGCAGACAGCAGTGTCTCCTCTCAAGTCCTGTGCTGAAGGAGAGGACAAGATATCCGTCTGTGCCATTCAGGTATGCAAATACAGCTCCACTGCAGTGCTAACATGTCTATTAATTAGAATGTGTTATGGAGACTCGATAGCTTTGTAAATGAAATGCTATTGCACTCTTTTACTGCTGGGAAGCTGGTTTGCATACAGCCACATGTCTTTTAATACAATTAACTGAAATTAATTAGGTAGTTCCTCCTTAATTCTTTTGACTGTAATCCCATATCACAAGAGCACCATATTCAATTTGGCACAAGCTGCTCACAGGAGAGCCCCAGGTATAAATTAGCGTGTAATCTAAATTACCTTTAACCACTTGAAACACTGGCTCATCTAGAGTAGGTTAAAGTCATTATGGGTGAACTGTGAAAGTGCTCTGCCATTGCCTATACTGAAAACATCTAGCTAAATGTTAAATTTGTATTTCATTTGTATCTGGATGCTACAGAAATGCTGATGTAGTTTTCAAATAGGTAATGCATTCCTGCCTTTTGTTACATGTCTAAAAATCAGGATGAGAATTTAGATTATGCCTGTGTGCGTGTTTTCACTTGGGTGAATCTAGGCTCACTAATGACATGCCTTTCTAATATTAAGGTGATAACTTCTATGATTAGTAACTGAATTTTTTTTGCCATAAAATTGTAAATGATATGGGAGATATTTCAGTAGGAGAGCATTTTCTACTTTCGTTATGGTAAAACTCATACAGTGGAACAGCTTTGACTCTGTGCACTGATGCTTAGAGGTAAATCTCCCATTTTAGGAGCAAAAGAAACTGGAACAATTAGCTCTATTTCCATTTGTGATTATAGTAGGTCATCATTAGAAGAACTGAGACCAGAACAAATAAACCTTTCATAAAGAAAAGTACTCCTCTGAGTAAAATAACTGTATTGAGGTCAAAGGATCTGCTTTTTTAAGTAGTTATTATTCATAAAAGTATGATTTTTATGCTTTAGCCCTCATAAATTTACATTGCCCATTACTTACAAAGAACATTGTATTTCTGAGAAGTTACTGTGGTGATATTCAACTCTAATATGACTTGAAGGAGGGTTTTTTTTAATGTTTTAAGATCTACTCAGCTGTGAATCCTTGAGATGTCTCAGTATGTGAACTATTGAGATTTTGCCATATTTCATTATGATCAATGAGCTGATTTGTAAAGCAAGAATCCCAGGTTCCTTCCAGCATATGGCAATATGTACTGTGCCTTTGGAAATGGAAACATGCTGGATAACAGATGGACAAATACGATCACTAGAAAATGGTATGATGACCAAAAAAAACCAACCTTCTACAAAATTGTTCATGGAGTTTTGTGCAATTAAAGAATGTGATTTTCTGTGCGTATTAGCAAAAGGTAACTTTTTGTTTGGTTCAGCATTCTGCAACAGTTGAGTTACAGTGGTATATGTCATTACTTACAATGAACACTAAGTAATACTGTAGTGGCAACTACGAAAATGTGAATTTTTGTCACCTGGATGTTTTCAGATGTGTCACAACTTTCTTGCCAGATGGCAGATATTCATGTTTTCGTAGGTCCCACTGCAGTATTGCGTGTAACAGGTGCAATCAACTTGTCAAGGGTTTAATGAATTACAGCACATTGGCTGATTCTCAGTTGTGCCCATGTGTATGCTCTTGGTCTGCAACAACAGCGTGGTTTAGCTTAACTGTTTTGTTACAAGAGAAATTCTGTTTGCTGCGGATTAAGAGTGTTCAGAGAAACAGCTGCCAAATGTAGTTACTGACAGGAGGAAAATCATTCAGTTTTGTGTCTAAGCTCTTTGGAGGTGTTACATTTTGTATTGCAGTAGTCTTTGGAAACCTGCCCTCCTCTGAATTTGGGGCTTCCTTTCCCTGGCCTTGTAGGAGAGCAGGAACATCTGAGCGCTGCTCTGATAACTCTGTTGGGTAGATAAGCGAGAAACACAAAGGCTAGAAAAAAAAGTGAGTGCAAGAGTGCAATGATTTTCGTCATACAGATTAATAATAGAGGCCTAAGAGGAGTATGATTTAATAAGGTGACATAGGAAGTTGGGTTTTGCTTTACAGACAGTGCCACAAACCTTTTGCATCCTATTTCAGTGCCTGAAGCAAAGCAAAATGCTCCTAGCGTCTGTGAGTGGGATACTGAAATACAGCGTTGCTTAGAAACTAGCTTCTACATGGTTTCTCTTATTTGTTTGTCCTTGATAGAAGCATAGAAAAGGTGAGTGGGCTTGCAGAGTAGAACAATGTTCCAATTATTTGTGAGGCTGTTATTTCTATGGCAGCAGTAAGGATAATAAGACTTTCCATTTCTATTATGTTTATTTTATTTTTTTAAAGGATATTATATATGGATGAGGAATTAAATATTATGACTGAAATTCTAGCAAGTAGCTGGGTGAATTTCTGTGTGAAGCACCCCTATCCATCTGGGTGTAATATCCAGCAAGGCTAACTTCCTCTGATCTTGCCTGGGCATAGATTATTTAGAGAGATTTTTTTTTTTCCATAGATAATCACCAAGACACAAGGATGTTGCTGTCTGTTTTATTATGAACTGCAGAGAATGGAGCTACACTCCTACCCACTATGAATTGCAAGCTATGTTAGTTGACTATTTAGCTACTGAATGAGACCTTCCCTTTTTTCCATTCTCCTTTATTTTTGACTTACAATGACAGGTAACCGGTATCTGTAGGGAAGCACTAGATGAATGAGAGTATGCAGTCTACGAGACAGAGAAAATTCCACAGGAGAAGAAAAAGAGGTGGCACCAGTAGTGGCAGAAGCAGTAGGTGTATGATCTGCCTTCAGCCACAGCAGGGACCCGCGCTGCAGTGTCTGTCCTAGCTGGAGCACGGTGGTCCCACTGCTACGTGCTGCCCTGAATCCTCGTCTGGCTCGTATTGGTGCAAAACCAGCACTGGCTGGTAGGGGCAGACTTTGAGAAGCATTTTAACTTCATAGCTTCTGTTGCATGTGCCGCTCATCAGGCACGAAGGTGTGCTAGCACCTTTCTGGCCCTGCCTTGAACTTCAGGGGAAAAAAAAAACATCAAGTGCTGGCAGCTCCAGAGAAAGCCGTAGTGGGTCTGCTTTTTACATTACTGCTTGGATATGTGCAATAAATAAAAATGCACTTGATTAAAGAAATAATTCACTTCCTTGCTATCATTCTGTCGTAATGATACTGAACCAAGGGGGGTCCATGCAGCTACCAGGATCTCTGGACGGAGTTCTTGTCGTTGGTCTGCTGAAGTTAATTGACCTCTATTGACTTGCATCAGTTGAGAATGTGGTCCTGGAGTATTAGATATCATGAAATATATACAAGAATGCCATACTTTTCAAGCCGAACTGCAAACATCCATATGCAAGATGACTCTTTCATTCACTGTAGTTCTTTGAGCTGTTTACTTTCTGACCAAACAGCTGACTTTGCATCAGGGCAGGCTATGGGTAATCCTTGGACCTGGCTTCTTGTGCCTGGATCAAGTGATGACCATAGTTTGACTTCTTTGGAGTCGTTTTGCTAATTGCAGATGATAATCACTAAATCTGTTGATCAGTGTTTTCCATTCTGAGGATAAAGCCAACGGATCCGGAAGGTTGCACCGGAGAGAGGCCCTCCATAAGGCTGCTTTCTGTTAAGCTCCTTAGCACCACCAGATCACTGTAAAGATGCTGGTGCTGATGAGAACCAGAGAATCGAGATGGAAAAAGACTTGTGTCCTCTTAGAAGCAAAGAGGTAATACAGCCTATAGTTGAAATAGTCTGCAATTTAATGTTTATTTCTGTACATCTTCTGTACCTTGCTATTTTGTCTGACATAGGCCTCACCAATCCAAGAACTAAATATTTTCTAAGAATTTTGCTCCTCCATGTATGTATTTATCTGTATGTTCATTTACTCACTGCTGATTTTTCACAGGTATTATGATGCTTTAGTTATGTACTAATTCAGCTACTAAACTCAAATCCCAGCAATTTCAGCATGAGTTGTGATTAAGGTTTGTGTGATTTGACTCATTTAAAGTTGCTCAGGTGATGTTTATGAGCTGATTGTAGTTCTCCAGTCTTTAGCCATGAATTAAATGCTTTTGTATTGTTCCATTCCCAACTATTTTAGAGAATAATTGATTACAGTCTGTTTTCTTCCATTTGCGTTCTCTTAAATGTGTGGGTGTTTTTTTTTTTTTTTTTTTTTTTTTTTTTTTTGGCCCTAATACATTTGAATTGCTTTTTCTGAAATTACAGCCTCAGGAAAATTTTAAAGCTAATATTACCATGATCACTAGACCTTGGAAGTTTTCCGTCTGTCTTATTTATCATACCTGGCTTATTCCCTGTCACTAGGGCTATGCTGTAGTAGTTAAACTTGAGTATGTCATTCCTTTATATAGTCACAGGTTCCTCCTCCCTGGAAGTATCTTATATTTATTCTCTAAGATCACTTTGTTCCTTCATGTTCTGTCATAGTGGCCTCCTCTCCTCTTTTTGTTGCTCTTTAGTGTTTTTTTTTCCTCATTTATTTTGTTCAACAATTTTAAAGCTAAATATCTATCTCTGTAGCACACTTAGGAGGCCTCTGTAGCACACTTAGGAGGCCAGCACCTTTTCTGCTAGTGCCGTATGAACGGAACTGTTCTCTTCTATGCACAGACTTTCTGAAATCTGCGTGTTTTGATTGTATCATTATTAATAGTTTCCTTTGCTGTATTTGACCTTTATATTTCTCATTTTCTCTCTTTTCCTTTTTTTCTTCCTGTTAACTTCCTTCTTTCTGTAGCCAGAAGTGTCCGCAGGCCACATCTTGCAGTCCTAGTGCCTTCAAAAAAATCCAGTTCTTTTGTTCAGAAGCCTCCAAGCTCTTTCTCAAATTTTGCCTGAAATGAGCTCTCATTTTAACCATATTTAAAGAATTTACTTGTCTAATTGGAATAAATTGTGGAAAACTACCTTTTTCCCCCCTTTCCCCTAAAGCTTTGTTTTAGAAATCTTTTTTCAAAATCAGTGCATGCTGCAAAAAGTTTTCAGAAAAGCTAATGCCATTTTAAAGTGAGTTTATGCCAGTGTTTTTTGCCCCACCACTGTTTGCAATGTGTTGACCAAGGAAAAAGTGTGGTTACTAAGTTCTGTTTATTTTTTTGGTGTCCCTGAGGTTAGCCAGTGGTATTTGAAGAAAATCAGGCCTTCATGGGTGTCACAGGGCAGGGTGGTGGTGGCTGTGGGGTTCTGCTGTATGGGCAGTCCCGCAGCGCCGGGGGCTGGCGGGGGCTTGCCTGGGCCCAGTGCGGGGAACTGCAGTGGTGACCCCGATCGGGGAGCGATGGGAGCCGCCAACACTGCTCGAGGGGCAGGGAGAGGCCTGGGGGGGCTCCGGGGCTGCTGTGTCCTGAAAGCCAGAGGCTGCAACTGCACTGGACTATGAAAAGCAAGGGGCTCTCAGGGTTGACTTGTGCAGTAGGGATGATGGGACCCGAGGTGGTCACGGTGAAGCGTGGGAAGCTCTATCTGAGTATGCCTTAGAATAAGGGAAAAATAACTAAGTCTGTAAACTAGGGTGTGTGCAAAGTACCTGTATGGCTCCTTGCTATTCCCAGAGAGGACCAAGAGGTGTTGCAGGTAGAGCATAAATTAAAAGGTGTTTTTTTTTAAATTGCATGGAATCAAAATCAAAAATGGAATGAATGAATGCATCCCTTTCTCTAAATAAGTAGTGGGAAATGGAAAGAAGCAAAGACTACTAGAGAGTAGGGGAAGTGAAGATGAGAAAGAGATGTTTCCAGGCAGCTATATATAATCGTTAGTACAAATGAATGAGAGAGAAGTTTGCTTTCATAACTTCTGGAGCTGGGCTTACTGAAAAGCAGAGGTGTGTGTTATCTTGGCAAATTTCTGTTATGTTTTGCTGAAAAAGCAAAAATACTAAATGACCATCAGTGATGTGCTTTGTTTTATACACCTCCATTCTAGAAGGGGAAAAATCCAACAAAAGTTAGAGAGACTTTTGATGCCTGCTTTGTAGATGGGCAGAATATGATATATAAAAGTGGCAACATAATAGGCATGTCAGAAGGAAGGTGCAGAAGCTGAAGTTTCTATTACTTCAGTACCCAGCATTGTTGAATTTGGTAAATATGGAACATTTGCAAAAGAATTAGCTGGTATGATGTTTGATTGGCCTAAAACTCAAGTTTACCTGTACTCTTATTAGACTCATCTCACAGTAAAAAAGGTATTGCAGAAGGGAGATTGCAAGAAGAAATCAAGCAGTAGCAATGTGACTAGCATGTCGGAACTGGGCAGGCTGCATCACTTCATGGCACAGTGAAGACATTGGCTGCAATGGCCATGCTGACTGGTCAGACAGGCAGACTGTCATGTACACCACAGGAATACATAAAACCTTAAAGTTTAAGTTTTAAGGGACCTTTGGAGACCTGACCTCCTCCTGCTCAGAACAAGGCAAGTTTTACAGTTTTGCTATAGTGAGAATAGCAGCAGATTTCAGTGGGAATGCTAGTGCTGTATGACCGAATCTCTGCTTGCCCCTTTGCGCGGAAGCGTAGATCTATGCGGGCAAAACTTTTAAAACTGATTCTGCAGCAGAAACCACAGTAGATCCTAGAGAGTTATGGGCCAGAGAGCTGCAAGGGTCCCGTAAGAGTTTAGGCTTAACTAAGACCACATTGGAAACTTATAGCCAGTTCTTTGGGAAACTAAACCAGGGAGGGGAAATCTTTGACCTCTGCAATTCCCATGTTACAGTTAATGGCAAGACAAGGTCTACCCCTCATCAAGAAGCAGAATGGCGTCAGCAGCAAAAAGCTGGTTACAACAAGCATGACCAGTGTTACTTGGTCAAGAATGGGGAATGAAACCATCAACACCCTTAACCTGCTGTTGCCCTCATACTTGTAAGCTATATTTCTATATGGTTTTGGCCAAAATAAGTTAAAAGTTATGGTGAACAGACAATACTGTGGCTAGTTTCCAGGCAGTAGAACACATAACATGCACAGAAAATGCAGGGAAAAGCCCGCTGTGCTCATGCAGAAATTAATATATTAACTAATGTGCTGGGAAGATTGTGTGCTTCCCACAGTTGGCATTATTTTAGTTGTCAGAGGAAGGAAGCTCTGCAAAGCCAGTTGCTAAAGCTTGCTTTTTGCATGCTTTGAAAAATAACACTCATGGCAGAATCTTCCTCCTTACCTCCATTCATTGCTCTTGGATGTCTTTTTCTTGCAGAAAATGAACTCCAGGACACTCAAGTGCAAAAGTCAGTGGGTCTGGGTGATTTTGCTCAGCTTGTATTTTAAGGAAAGGCAAAGCACAAGTTTCCCTTTCATTTTCATTGGTTTCAGAGACACTGGATTGCCCTGTGGTTTTGGCAATCATGAATGCAGCTTTCAGTAGTAAGCACGTTACCAGTAAGGTACTTTGATTAAACAGCCAATATAGAAGAGAAAAAGGTTGTGGAGGAAGACTTTGATCTTCTTTCAGCAATTAGCCAGGCAGCTTCGTCAAATTAAAGATGAAAACTAAGGGATGAGCTGTGTTCAGTGAAGGGCCACAGAGGGTCTGGTTCCAGCAGATGTGTGAGTGTTTTGAGGAATTAACCCTCCTTTCATATAACATGTGTCCTTTCATATAACATGTGTGATTTGATCCCTGCGGTGCTTCCCAAAAAAGAAGAGCCCCCAGATTCATGAGCCCCCCAGATTCATGAGCAACACTGAAATGCTCTGTAGGGCGACCTGGTTGGGCCTTTGCAGAGCAAAATTTAAAAAAAAAAAAAAAAAAAAAAAAAACCTGCCGGAGTCCTTGATTGCTGCGAGTTCCCTGCTGCAGCCTGGCAGCAGACAGCACCTGATTCCTCCCTGTGGAAGGGACCGCTATGTTATTGTACTTGACTTTTTCTCCAGGTATTGCCTTGGCTGCCCCTGTACAGACCCACTTGGGGCGGTTGCCCAGAAAGCGCGGCCAGTGCCTGCGTAGCCGGCAGCAAGGAGGCTGCGGGTGCGCCGTCGGGGAGCGCCGGCTCTGCGCACCGCCAGCCCCTCGCAGCACCCGCTCGCTCACGTATCCTTACGGGTTACTTCAGTGGACGAGACAAGGCAATAGAGTGGTGTAAAGCTGCATAAGGAGCTTGAGAGGGCTTTAAAAACCATACACGCCAACTCCCGTTGTATTAGCCTATCATTCATTTTTTTACCCTTTATACTACAGAAAGTGGGAAGAAAGGCCGTTATCCTTAGCAGCTGGAAGAACATCTGGCAGTGGGACCACACTAAAGCAGCAGTGCTCAGGGCGAGGATGTCCCCGAGGTGTAACTCGGGGTTTGTTCCTCCCCGCAATGACAGAGCGCCGCTGTGTTGTGATGCGTCTTGTTGGTTGTTGGCCGTCGCCTGCAGAAGAGCCCGGCGCTGCCTGCGCGCTCTGGCTGCTCGCGGGCTTTCGCAGCAAAGTCCCCGGGGTGATTTCACGGCAAGCAGGAACGCCAGCCAGCCTGCCCAGGGACGCTTTGAGCGCAGTCGTGTGTCGCTTCCCACCGCCATCTGTTATTACGAAGGCACTCACTGCTCGGGAACGTACTCTCAGATATTTTCCTTTCATTAGTTTAATTTCTTAGCTTTCTAGGTTTTTTTCCACTGTTCTTTCTTTTGTAATAAGATTAATGTATTAAAAGTTGTAAGGTCACCCAAAGTGTAGAGAAAATTTAATAAGATATATTTCACTGTGGGCCCAAGAACCATCTTAAAACAGAAACTTAAACTTTCATGTGAGTCTGTGTCTGAAAATTGGACCTGTTAAAGGTGCTACTTATGAGATTTTTTTGGTCAAAATATTGAGAGTTGGCAATAGAATCTACTTGGATGATTTGAGTTATTTTTCACTACACCCATAATTTTAAATTGGCTTTCCTGGATATTGAGCATTTCTCATTTGATCTAGGTCATTCTTTTATTTATGAATTTAACCTGTAGTTGGTTTTTTTTTTTTTTTCCCCATGCATTAAATCACACTCTTATACCCCCTATAAAATCGATTATTCAATATTACAAGTACAAAAAAGTCTTTCCTAATAAATAAAAATAAAAGCACTTTCCTGATAAGATACTTACATGTGTTTCAAATGACTAAAAATGTCTATAAGCTGATATTAGTATAGTGATTTAATGTGAGGAAAAATGTATACATTCAGAATAATTTTTTTGGTAGAAATTTATAATTTTAAAGAACAAATTACTTTTATTTCATTCTGTATTTTTTTGAACGCTAGTATGAACAGTTATAAAGAATTACTTAGCATGATTTCTATTTTCTGAAAATATTAAACAGCTCTGCAAATTACTTATGTTCTTAAGTTATTTTGGGGGGGGTTTGGTGTTTATAATCAGTCAAACATCTAATTAAAATGACAAATAATTTAGAACTGTGGCTGCTAATTAAAGATAAGTAAGTTTGATTTCTAGACCATGGTAAAATTAAAATAAACATGGAAATATTTGAAGCTGTGCTTCAAAACTTTTAGGACAGAATTTTCAATGCTGACATGTAAGTACCATAGCTTTAATTTGCTAAATCTGCTATTAAAAATCAGTCCCATTTCCAGCTTTCATTAGGATTTATGAACTTCAACTGATAGAAGCTTGCTTTAGTTTTTAAATGAATGCAGTCTCATTTAAACATATGACTCTAGAACTTGATATTATAATAAAAACAATCCATAATGAGGCATTCCTAATTAATGTTGTAATAACTAGTAGTGATATAGTTTGAAACTCGCATTCTAAAATCCTGTTGATACCTTTAGGCGAGGTATAGCAGCAGGGATGACTGTGCCAGAAGGTTTGTAGTACTTGAAAATATTGCAAACTCAAGGTGATGTTTTGCAAATAGACTAAATGTTAACATACTAATATATATAGTGAGCAAAAATAACGCTGCTTGAAGTAGTGCTGTATAGGTATCCTGTAGAACTTTTTTTACAGGTCTGGAAACGTGGTTGCAGGACTGGAAACTCTATCTATTCTATTTTTTGTATTCAACTTCATTAGAAATGACTTGTAAAGTTATCTTCTTGCATTAGCAGTGAAAAGTGAGATGTGTGAAGAAAGCTGCAGGATCAGAGCAAGTCCCTCTGGTTTCCATCACTTACACATAGGGCTATATAGTCACTTCCTATCTAGGCAAACTATTTTTTAGTATAATCACAACCGTGACTTGTCTCGATACTAGGTGGTGTCTCTCAAATACATCAAAATTCTCAAAATGTCCCAGCTAAAACTGTAGGAAATTCCTGGCCCGTTTTGCAGACAAGGAAGCAAAGGCAGAGGTAGGTGGCACTTTGGGACTAAGGTGTGTGTGTGGGGGGGGGGGGGGCGCTTCCAGGTTTGCGAGATGTGTGCTGGAACAGATCCATTACACAGCCTCTTGGTCTCTGAATAATGTAACTCAGGCATTATCTTTTGCTCCAGTTTAACAAATTCTCAATTAAGGTTCAAAAATACCCCCCCCCCCAGTCACTCTGAAAGAGAATCTTGATCTGTAACAACAGTAACCTGTGAGGGTCTCTGATAATACTTCTGTGAGACTAGGTTTCTAATTAGCCTGTTCTTGGAAGACTGTTGCCTTTCTCTCATGCTCCAGAATGATGGTGTATTTCGAGGGTGTCAACTTTGTCATTAGAAAATAAACAAACCTGAGTATGCAATACAATCTCTCACCTAGCTGGACGGGCACTTTGCATCTCTTCTAACCTGCATTCGTTATGCTGTCCCTTTCCCGGCTGTGGGCAGTGAGATTGTTTGGCAGATGCTTGCCACAATAGCAAATTTGTAAGTAATTCAGTGAGCTTCTAGTCGAAAGCTAAGGGTGCCTGAGGCTTCTCTAATCCTCCTGCGCTACAAATCAGCGCAACCTTTCAATGCAACCTGGACGTCGGTGTGCCAACAGGGAGGAGTGACAGGCTCGCTACTGTGTGGGAAGAGATGGCAACTGCGCAATGCCTCCTTGCTCCCATTGCAGCCAATTGTTTGGGGAATTGGGAGAACCATAAATAAAAGGCAGAGATCAAATTTTGCTGTTGAGACAGAAGTTTGGTTTAAAAAAAAAAAGTTTGAGAGTGGTGATGCTTCTGTGCAAAATGGTTGTGTAATTCTGGGTCAGAGAATCATAATTTCTAGATAATTTAGAGCCTGTGACTGCTTGCAAGCCCTGACTTAGGGTGCTGAAGTTGTTCTTTTACTTTGACTTCGTTTTGAGCTGATAGGTGTTTCCATGATAGCTGTTCCCAGGTCTAATTATCCCTTGTTTGGGACTGTCGCTATGCTTTGTGAACGCGTGCTGCCATGAATGCAGCTGGCAGAATGAAGGCCTCTGGCAACGGGATCTCCTTGAAGGACTGTACAAATTCCAGATAGTCTGCTTTTATGGACACAGGGCTTTAGGACAGCAATGTGAAATAGTGTGGCTACCTGTTCCTTGTAACCAGCGCAAAGTGCCCGGCTGCTTGCCTAAGCTAACTGTACCTGTCACAGTAATCAGCAGTATTGCCCAGTTCCTTTTCTTTCTTGTTGCACAGCTCTTTGTGTCCTCTCCAACCCAATAAAATTGTTAAACTGAAGGGCATTTATAATGATATTTCTAAAGACATTGACAAAAGTTAAAAGAATTGGGCTGTGTGAGTGGAGAGGGAGGAGGAGTCATTGCAAGTCCATAATGTTTCTTTGTTCCTAGAAAAGGTGTTAAAGTTGAATTTCCTTTCCTTCTTAGAGAAGAATGGGAAGCTAGCACAATGTGCAATGAATGGCCTTTGCCTTCGGCTGCTTTTACAAACTGTTAAAATAGTAAAGACCATTTAAAAATCTCACAAATATAGCTGTGAATTCAAGGTACCAAGGTAGCAGACCCCTCTCACTAAATACTAGTGTTTGCCCAGCAAAGTTGAAATGCACCTTTGGAAAAGGACCGTCCTACAGCACATGGGCAGAGGGAGGGATGGAGTAAAGACATGGGGTCCCATCCTCTGCAGTGAGGAAAAGAATGCCAGCAAGAACATTTCTCATGCCTTTTACTGTCCCCAAAGAGCTAGCGTGACCTTTTATTTTTCCAGGTCTTGGCCAAAGCATTCCCTTACAAAGCATGCTTAGTATATCCAAACTGAACTCCCGCAGCTCAAACTGTAATTGCGTGCTTAGTCACATCCCTTTTCTTGCAGAAAATGTCTGTCTAGTTGTGGATCGGTAGCAGAATCACTGGGAAATTTATATTTCATTTAAAGCTTCTCTGTATTTTACTGTAACTTCCTATAATCAGTTTAATTGTCCCAAAAGCACAATTCTTTTCCCAGAGAAAGCAACCCAGTCCCCCCATGTGCATGCTCCTGAAGGAGGAGCTCGGTGGGGGATGACGAAGGAGGGGGCTGAGTTGGTGACTGAGCTCTAGTACTGGAAATGGAAGGAGGGTCCCCCGTGGCAGTGTAGTTCTGCAAATGATGCTGTGTCTCCAGGAACCAGAAATACAACCAGATTGTCCATTGCTCTAGTCCTGTGTCCTCCCAAGAGGCCACTGGTATGTGTAAGAAGGTATTTCCAGAAATGCCAGCATGGAGTGGTCTTGACAGGTCAGGCCCATGACAAAAGCTGGGGGACAGACGGTGTCCTTCTGGCAGCCAGTCTTGGCAATGTAATTTCTGATCTCTGTTATGTAGCAATAAAATAGTCTTTTTAGGGATTTTTTTGCACAGTGAAAGCAAAACCTGATTTATGGCTAATTTCATGAATAGTTGTAGTGAATCAGGTTTTGCAATGTACTGTAAGACTCCAGTGGGGCTTCTGCGGGAGGACATTAAATTAGCCTAGTTATCTATGTTGTTGTTGTAATGAACATTTATATTATGGGAACTCCCAGAGGCCCAGATATGACTGAGGCCTCATTATGTCAAGAACTGTACAAATAGAGGCAGTCCCTATCCAGCAGAGTTTACATGACTGCTCTGTTTCTTCATTAGTGTATTTTAACAGATAGCCCAGGGCTCCAGTTGTGTAACCTATGAGTTTCTTTATAGCAGACATGTTTAAAAGATAATCTAAATAAAGGTTGGGCTTTCAAAAGGATTTTATATGTCTTTAGGAATAGACATGATCTTATTTAATGCAATCTTGTATCTACATTTCTCTCTTGCCACAGTACTGTGAAAGGATGTCCATAGTAGAGGAACTCTTGACAATGTCTTGAACTTACTTTTGAATGGACATGTCTGTTAGCTCTCAAAGGCTCTTGTGCGCCTGAATCACCTAAACACTCAGAGGATAAATACCCCTTGCAATTCTGAATATTTTTATATTTTTCTCAGTGTAAAATATTTACCTTATTTTTAAGTGCTGGAAGAAATATTTGCGACTTCTGAAAGTAATGGGCAGTGTTGGCATCAGTGTTTCACTGGTACGAATTTCCTGGTTTAAACTGTTTCCACTGTGTAGTTTACATACCTACATCACTTCAAAAATATTTTCAGCCTTTTTAGCCAAATCCTGCAAACAATGAGCATTTTTAAAGCTGCATCAGTCAGGAGCAGTATGTTTTCTCTTCAGTAACAAACACTTGTGTTTCAAACTCGGCGTAGTGGTTGCGGTGCTTACTCGCGCACATGGCCTTTTTGAGGTTAGCTAACCTAGTTGTGTTAGCAATGACACCAGCATTAGTGACTCACAGCCTAGCTCATATAAATGAAGCTTTCTTCACAACTAGTTAAGGTTTTAATGAGATTTGTGTTCCTGGTGTCTTCAGTGCTCTCCTTAAATGTCCTCTGTTTAAAAAAACAACAAACAAACAAACAAACAAAAACCTTCAAGAGAACATTTATATTAATATTCTCAAGTAAAATGATATGTTATGGCATCGGGGAAGAAAGAGATGTGTAGCTACTCTTTTTTTTTGTTTTGTTCATTCTTTAACCTTTTTAAATGTTTATTTAAAAGTGTTGTGCATCTTGCCCTGATCGTGTTTGTCCATCAGTCACTCGTGTAACACACGTTTTCATTACAGACAGCAGTCAGCCGACCAGGGTTGTTATTGGATTTATTATCCCAGACAGCTGGATGCTGCAGCATCTCCCTTGCTCTGCCCGCCCTTCCTTTCCATAGCTTGCTGGCACTCCACACTTGCCTTACGGGTTCCCCATACCTCTCAGTAGAGCGGAGGTGCTTCCCTTGGTTGGATTAACCAGTGATTAAGCTAAAATATGCAACTCATTTTCCTGTACAAAGAGCGGAGATGGAACAAATGGAAGTGAAGAAAAGCATCTCCTAAAAAATAATGAAAGGCAGAATATAGATTCTGACCTTTAAAAATGCTTATTATACAGTATGTGGTTAAAAGAACTGTCTGAAGGCAAGCGTAATGCTAGATGTTCGTTTTAGAAGACAAACCTTCAGAGAGCTGAGGCTGAACTATTCTGAGAGTTCTGGGTGCAGGCTGGGCTGCTTGCAGATCAGATTGCATTCCTGGTATAAACTCTGTCCTCACCTTCCAGTCCCCCCACCCCAAAAGCAGTCTCTTAATCTCTTTTATTGAATCTTGCCTTGTAATGTTATAGGTGGATTATTTATTACATTAAGAACCTGAAAGTCAGTTCTGCACACTGCCCTATCTACCCACCTCGTATCGCTTGTGCTTTTGAATATCGTTCCATTTGCTCTCGGCAGCTGCTAATCCTTCAAGGCCTTAAGCACCTGCTTTGTTTCACAGTGCAATCCGCTTGCGCTGCCATCAGTAGAGCTCCTGAGGGACTGCCTGGTGGGAATGCTTGTCAGGCTTTGTAGGATCTGGCCCTTTAATTTGATGTATGGAAAACGATTACTTTAGTAGATGTTATCTTTTAAAAACTTTTGTGGACCTTAAATGAAATATAATTCTTCATAATGATTCTTGTTCTGCAAGTTCCTTCTTTTTTCTTCCATGTTTTTTTCCAGGATTACCACATCACTGAGAATGAGAAGCATTTTAAAGGAGGCTGGTTGTTGGATAAATTATATTGAAACTACTTTGGCAATTTCCTTTGAAGAAACAAAGTAGTATTAAATAGAAGTTTAATCAATCCACTATACCTCAGCATATGCCTGAGAGCAGAGGTGTTTGCATTCTGTGGTGGTGAGGATTGTATATAGGTGGGTAAGGACAGAAGCAATTTCTTCTTCCTTCTGCTTCTCAGCATGTGGCATCAGTAGGGACCATCCAGTTCCCAGATTAGATACATTTCTCAAGGTCACTTATTTAAGGGTGAAATTACATAGTGTTTACCTGGGCTGCTTATGATTACACAAATTCTTTTTGAAGTCTACAGATTTTTTATTTTTTTTTAAGTCTCTTTATTCCTGTAGATTTTGACAGGGACAAAACTATTTCTACCTTCATAGGGCAAAGGTTAAAATCCTTGCTGGACTAGCTGCATTACTTTTAGTCTATGGGGGGGAAAAAGCATCAGGCCACTTATATTGTGTATTGTTCAACACAAACACTTCTCCATTGAGATACTTCTCAAGATTGGTAGTGATAAAAAGCATTTATCATCCAGTGGGTGAAGTGACCCATATAAAATCAATTTAGTTTTTAGGTAAGGATTTTCAAAGCTATGTTGCTAGAAAACAAATATTATGCTCACTGTTTTGCATTTATACAAGCTGGAAGGGTATTATTAACAGGTGATATAGCTAAAATTCTGTTAATATCGGTGATTTAGAATAGGAAAAGTTCCACAAGTACTGTATTGCTAGAGTTTCAGTAAACTTGGCCAGACACTTGTGCGCTGCACAGCAAAAATGATCAAAAATTTCACTTAGCCACACATTGGATTCATACTCTCAAAATTTAGTCCAGGTTGATTAGAGCCTATGTAACTTATTACATAAAGTTGATTCCACCTGCAGGTTTTCAGGAAAACCTTGACTTATGCCAGTTTCAGACTTCGTTACTACATTTTGTACAGGCTCTTGCTGTAGCCTCCATGCTTGGGTGCTTGGTGCTGGAGTGGATATTGACTTTCTGCTGAGACAGACATGGCAAGCTGCTGTGTTTTGTTTAACGTTTAAAAGCTCCTCAGGCTGCCTAAGGTTCACATCTACTTTAGGAGGGGAGGGAAAGAACAGAAAAGAAAGAGGGGATGAAAAAATCCTGAAAAATCAAAGGTAAAAAAATAGTTCTTGTTCTGAGTCACTAAATTCAAATCTGTCTCTGAATAACAGAAAACTGGTTTTTGAAAAACTTCTAAATATCTCCCTATTCTAAGGTCAAAGAAAATAGTAATCAAAGAAAATAATAATCCTATTCATGGTAGAAGATTGATCAATAAGAAATCCAAATAGGATGGTGCTTTTATTTGGGATGTGTTTGACAGCTTTAGGCATTAGAGGGAGGTAAGATTGAGGGCACCTTAGAAGTCTGTGACCTCTGTATAGAGAAGTGCAAGAAGCGCTTCCCAAAGGCCATTTGTATCTAAGGTACATGCCTGATGTTATATGGGTTCTCTAGCTCACGCGAAGACCATGCACATATGTCTAAAAGGACGAAATTTTGAAAAGGCCCAAACAGGTGAAGCATCTCAATGCCAGTGACGTCTGTGGAAGTTTGGCATAGAATTTACTGAAGTACAAATGAAAAGCCCAAAAGGTGTCTTTCTGCATCTTAGCATGGCGATGCACCTTTGAAAACCTGTTCCCCGTTTCAGCAATCATGCTTTGAGGCCTGACCTGGATTTGCCAATCCATTTTCTGTTGATCTTGGAGAAGTAATCTGGCGGTAAAGATAGATGATCCTGCTGATCCAGGTCTGCCTCTTGCCCCAGTCTTCAGAAATCTGCATTGCCGCTTGGACTGACACCCTGTTTGTCGCCCGCAGAACGCAGCCTGCTGCTGAAAAATGCTGTAGCTGTTGCTAACAGTGGTGCAGGCAGTGCTGGTCTTGGTGCTGAGTCTCCAGCTGCATGGAGAGCTGTAATTTATGAAGTTAACCATGTTCGTAAGTAGAGTAGGTGTGTAACTGTCAGCACGTGTGAGTTTAATGGAAGCAAACAAACAAAGGAGAAAGTACTCCCAGAAGCAGAATTTTAGGATCAGATATTAAAGCATGTGGAGAAAGTCATGTCTTAAATTCCTAGGTCTGGTGTGGCCTGGGAAAATTATTTGTTTGAATGAGAGTTGATGTATTTCCCCGTACCGAAGTATGTGGTTCAGGAGCCTGTTGAGAACTGATCCGATAGACTCAGTGCAGCTTCCCCAGAGTGGTGGTTGCTGAATGTAAGAAAAATACGTTTATTATAAAGCATTTGATAGGGAAAAAATTACAATTTTTACTATCATTAAAAAGAAATTGTCACATTTTTTCTTACTTTTGCAAAAACAATTCTATGAATTTTCTGTAGAAAAGCAATAAAACTCACTGTGATGCTTTAGTGTCATTAGTATCACATCACGTTAGTATCATATGGCAAAAATATCATTTTTTTTTTTTCCCCAGTGTGTTTTTTCCCCAGTCTTGGTAAGAGCCTTAGCAGGAGGAAATTACAATAACCAGTTCACTTTATCTCTCTTGTTCCTGATCTGCAAAGACCTGTTAATACCAGTTAACAGTATCCAAAATGTAAAGGTAACTGTATTCTGCTGAGACAACTTTGCTAGACAGTTTCTTTGAGTGTCGTGCTGCTCTGGATTCAGCTCTTCCTTGGCTTTCTGTCCTCTTTCATCGATAGTCAGGCACTGCCCAAGCTGGCCCCCCCTAGCAGGGCTCTCCCGCTCTGCCCCAGAGCCTCGCCTCCCTCCAGCCTTTCCCTCTAGTCTCGCTCCCCTGTCTGTCAGCATGAACCACCTATTTGAAAAATTTCCATGTTGAGCTGGAATACAAGCCCACCCCTCTATCACACTTAAAAACCTTTCTTTAAAATATTTCTGCTGACAAAAATGTGGGAAACTTCGTACTAAGCCACGAAGTTTTACTAAGCAGCATTGTTTCTTCACATCTCAATGTTTTTATTTGTTGTTTCATGTTTAAGTTGGAAGTTCTTTGGAGGAAAGAAGCATCTTTATTTTTAATTTATCCTTTTCTGCACAGTATCTGCCAAACTTATCTCTGTCATGACTTGGGGTCCTTTACTGTGTTAAAAATGAAGAGTAACTTGGAAGTCCTTGAAAGAGAAAAATGAGTAGCTTAGCTTTCAAGTCTCCCTCCTGCAATTGTCCCTGCTTTAATCTGAGGTGATTAAAGTTCTATCCTTATATTACTAAGTATGGTTAATTCCATAGGAATTTTGATTAAGTGTTTTGAGCCTGCAGCCCAATTTAGATTAAATAATATTGCCATGTGCCAATAATTTTTTTTTTCTCTTCCAGGATTCTACCCATAAAGATATTACATTAGAAAGTAAAGGCAGTCACTATGGTTTCAAGCATATCAGTTTGGAAGTATTTTAACTATGAAAGATGTAGGAAAAAATGAGGCTGAAATGATTCTCTGCATTTCATTCTCATTGAATCAATTCCATTTTGAAAAGCTGCATCTGTAGTTTTTCATTACCGTTACTTCCAAACCCAGTTACTATGCCACCTTTCCGGCTCTTGACTAATGGCATTATTGAGTTCCTTATCAGATGAAGTTATTCCAAGCCCTAGGGATAAAATTCTGAGAGAGTTTATTACTGTGATAGAATTTGTATGGATTACTTGCATCACAAGACTGATTCTTTGTTATTTATACATACACTCATGACACTTTATATAAATTTACAAGTAAGAACAGCACAGTATAGTTCTCTTATTAAGGGAATTCAATATATTCACTCTACTAAAGTTCTACATCTCCAAATAGTTCTCCTGCATCATTTTAACAAATTGACTAGTATGACATTAAATGTGCCGTTCTGCTCTTTTGCAATCCTGAAAGTGACTGAGACTTGGATGCAGTCTGTTCTTCCCATAACTTTCTGACTCTCCATTGCATTAGTTGCTATCATTTATGGTATAACAGTAACAGCTTACATAGCAAGTAAAACAACTTATGTAGAGAATCTTAATTGCACATTAAGCTGCCTTCTTCACTGGGTTGAGGAAACTCAATATAAGGCAAGTTTGAATCATACTGGTTCTCTCCACCCACAGAGTTCATTAGCTGTTTAAAAATCTTTGTATTGTTAGCTAAACTGATGTGGCTTTGAATCTGGCTGAGGCTGTAGACGTAAATGATGAATGTGCAAAACTGCTGGGATGAAGAGTGGCTTAACCTGTTCTCTGCCTCCTAAATATGTCTGATTTCCCAGAGTCTGGATTAACACCTAAAAGGAAAATGAAGATTTACCACCAATAGAGAAGAAGGAAAAAAAAAAATTCTTTGCTCATAAGAGACTGGTTATGTTCTACTCTTGAGCTATATCTGTTCTGGACATAAAACTGACATGAGACTGCTCCCATTAACCAAGAACTTGCTGGGAGCAATATCCCACTGCCATTAGAAAAACACATCAGTGTTTTAGCAGAAAAGTAAGCATAGCAGTTTAAATAACCAAACTTTTCTATTACATCACCTGGGAAATATATTATAATACTTATGTCCATTTAGAAGCAGTAAAACAGTTTAATAGCTCTAAGTTACATATTATTTTTTTTTCTTAGCTAGACACAGAGGCACCATGTGCTTACTTTGTACTGCCTCTTTATTGATCTGCATTGCATGAAATAGGACAAGTTGCCAGCAAAGGCACCTGAGCTGGCTCCTGTAAAATGATGAATCAATAGGTTAAATTTAATTGACATGGCATACTATTTTGAATGAATAAACCTGGCTGTATATAACAGTGGAGTTCAACCTTTTATCTTTGTTTCCTTGGGATTGAGACTCTAAAACTCTAGGTTACATCCCTTACTCAAACTTACTGTATGTTTCTGATACTATAATGCTATAATATCTTGCTGTATGTCATTGCCATCTCAGCTACAAGACTGTAATGTCAGAGTTCATCTTGGTTGTGTTGCCATTATACCCTTTGCACAAGGCAAAAATATTTACCAGAGCAGAGACAGAAAGAGTAGTCACTGTGTAATGTATGTGAAAAATGATCTATAAATACAGACCCTGATTGACTGGAAATGAAACACTGGGATAAAAAATCCATTTCTGAAAAGCGTGATTGTGCTGAGGAGTGCATTGCCAGCTCCAGGGTTTTATAGAATTTGTACAGTTTAAGCTTTACTTCATTTCTTATATAGTAACTGAAATATCAGGACAGTATACTAATGGGTTTAGAAAAACAGTTATTGTAAGACTGTTGCCAAATTACACAGCCAGACCTTGCTGTGTGCACTCTCCAGCACAGTTTCGTATGCTATTCTAGATTAGAAAAGTTTTTAAACAAAGGAAGGAAAGTGTCAGAGATGGCAGATTCAGGGAAATAAAAACGTAAAATATCTGATGTGGGTTACTTCAAGCTCGTATTGCTTGTAGTAAAAGAGCTGCTTTTGAGACACTTGCTCTTTACTCTGAGCTGGCGATGAAACAGCTCATAGTAGGTTTTAGGTGGTTAGAAAATACTGTTTAGCTTTTGGACATTCCTGTCATGCTGAAGGATGGGTACATTTTAGGAAGCATCACAGTGGACTTTTTTCAGACTGATATCCCTGCTTGCTCCCTTCACTCAGACTAAGTACAGCGAAAAGCGCTAAATGTGCCTTTGCTTAAGGACAGCTGAAGTATCCAGAGACTAGAATGAGTGTGAACACAGAGACATGGTTTCAATTTGATTTTTATCTGTCATTTGAGCAGGTATGGAGACACCTAGAAGCTGCTAGGGGGCAGCAAGAAAACCAAGAGATAGCATCCCGAAAGCAAGAGGCAGCACAAGCAGCACTGGCAGTGCAGCACCCATCAGGGGTGCGAAGAGCAGTCTCGCGAGGCAGAGTGCAGTCTGGGAAGGTAAATGAACAACTGGTTAAGAGAAAGGGTTCCTGTGTGTTTGGATGACTGTTGCCATGTTCCCTGAGGTATCTCAGAAGGCTTAAACATACAGCAGCATTCTTGTGCCTGTACTTGCTTACCTACCGTGTGGGCTCAGAACACAACAGATGTCCTCAGCTGGGGAATTCTACTTTCTTTTTAAATTTTCCTGAAAGCCAGGTTTTGGTCAGTAAAGCATATTTGATGCATTTATCACCCCTGGATCCTTCTTGGAGCTACTTTGGGTTTGCAGGAGTTAACAGCAAAGCGTGCAAAAAAATTCAGTGAGTTAGATGGGAGCTCAGTACTATTTGAGTCCAGGCCCATGCTGTGTGTCACCTTAACAAAGCCTGGTGATTGTACAAGGTCATTTTGGTCAAACCTTTGGGAAAGATGTTTTGATTCCTAGAACTTGTGGCAAAATTTGGAAGGCTTGCAAACGCTGGTTGTAGGATGTTTGAGGGGTGAAACGCTTTAATCACTGTGGGTGTTTGGAGGCTGTTGGCCCTCACAGTGTGTGAGATGCAGAAACGCTTGCATGACACCTCAATGAGCCCGTGTGTGTGAGAAGACAGGCAAGCCAGTTGCTTCAGAGTGCCTTCGCTACCTGGGCAGTTTAAAGGGGTCAAAGCCCCTGGGCTTTGCGAGCATCTGTCAAAAGCTTAGTACTACTTAAATGTATAATAAATTATGAAAAAACCTCATCTCTATTAATAGACTTTCTCTTCCAAAGCATTGTATGCCTTCAGATCCAGGCTGCTGCGTAACAGCCTGACCCAATCAGAGATGCTGCTGGGAAACAACAGTACTTATTTCTGAGAAAGGGGAGATTCATTGAGAATGACCTTTCAGCCCTTTAGCCATTTCATAAATGTGCTCTCCTGAGGTGCTGTTACTTAACTACAGGCATCAAGACTTGTTCTCCCGCTGGCTCTGCGGTGGCTGCTCATTGACAGGTTGGAGCAGTTGATGCAATTCCTCCTGGGCCGCTGCCTTGGAAAGGTCACGGACGCGCTGACAAAGCCTGTTGCTCGGCTTTTAAAGCCAGTAGGAATCAAATCTTATCAGTAACTGTGACCAACAACGCTACATGAGATGTTTTGCAGCTAAATATTCTATTACAGATTAGAGCCACTGGGAAAACTCTTGAAGTGTGTGGGGGGGAAGGTAAATAAAAACTTCTTTAAGACTGAAGTCATTTAGCAATCTAGCTGGTCTCTTCTGGACAATGTATTTGGACTACTACAGTATGTTGCTGAAGAAAATACATAATGACTTCATTGTGGCTTATAATTATTTTTTTTTTGAAAACATAATAATCTCCCCCCTGCCCCATTACAGTAATTCAAAAAGAAAAGAATTTTGTCTTTTCTGGATCTGCTCACTAGATTAAAAAAAAAAAAAAAGTGCGTGGTGTGTGTGTGTGCTTAGTGAAAGTGTGGGTTTTTGCATGAAACCTCAGGAATTTTAAATGCATTGTTTATCCCATGTAATGCCCCATTTCCAGTACAGCGCTGAAGTAGAAGTACTGTGTGGTTGCACTAACTGCCTAGAAATGCTCATGAAAATGGCTGTTTGCTTAGGGAATGGAACTGGGTGCTGTTCAGAGAGGGTGGAAAGACAGTTAAAAAAGATAAAAGAACTAAATCAAGAAAGATGATATGTTGAAATCATGTATGTGCCGTGCTTGGCTGGATCAAAGGCTGTAGGTTAAACTAAAAAGGAGCCTAACTCCCTTAGGGAACAGTATGTATTGTATGCATGTATTCTGTGCATTTGACCTGTTTAAGGTCCTATGGTGAAGTACGGTTTCAGTGGTAAGAAATGAAAAGTTCTTTAGCAGCCTTTTTATCCTTGCTATTGCACTGAATGGGACATTTCTATTCTCTATGAGGTATCTGGGAATCTGCTTTGCGTTACTTTTCGTTGCAGTAGCCATAGTGGACACTTCTAAATTGCTTGGAGTAAAAACGATACTGAAGATTAGTTTAACCAAATGCTGTCAACCAAATGCATTGTGCCAGCCATGGGTACCACAAGCTTAAAGATGTTTATAAAATGGGAGAAGCAGCAATAGGCATATATTAGTTTTATATCAGTCATAAATAGGAATGTGCTTAAAAACAGATTCTTTTCCTCAGTTGAGAAACATACCTGGAAGGAGGTGAAGCTAAGCTAAGCAACACTTGCATGTGAATTTTCATTGAGATCTCTAAAGAGCTGTGATTGCATGTAAAGAATTAGACACATATCTAAGTAATTGTTCGGTTATATTGATTTGCTCAGTTTGATTTTTTCAAAAGACAACACACTTGATGTCGCTGAGCAAAGCAATTACATGCTACCGGAGAAATTCCAAGTGGCTGATGGTAGCTCTTGCTTAATGTGACTGATGTATGGTAATTTTTGTATTCAAAGAGGAAATGAGGTTTTCACACAGATTTGAGAAAAGGATCAAAATGAGTCCTTAAATTACGTTTTGCTTCAGTTCATGAGATATAGGAGGTTTAGAGGTGAAATAGAAATTCTCTCTAATTTCTGTGGAGTTCATAAACCAATTAAAATATTTGTTAAACTAGCTTTCCTTTTTTTAACCTACATCTCTGTGCGTACTATTTACTCGCGACCCTCTCTCACTCGCTTTTAAGGCTTGACTTCAACTGCTTGGAGGAATCTAAAATCAGCAGAGAAGTTGTTGGGTAGGCTCCTAAAACTAATTATGTGGCTTCACTACTTTCCTCTATCATTAGTTGAATCTTGTTGCTTTTTTCCAGTCAGTACTGAATTCTGTGTGGCAGAGATGAGTGGAGGAAGCTGTCTTGTGAGTGATTCTGGATCTAGTGAGGTAGTATGGGACTGAGGGAGAGAAAGATAATATAGATCCAAACAAAAATTCATACGGGGAAGAGGGTTTCAGGTAATGGGTATGTGGTAATTGGGAATGCAGAGCAAAATGATAATTGGTCTAGCTGTCTCAAGAAGTTTCGTTATTGCCAAACAAATACCTGAACCAAAAATGTACTCCTGTGTCATTAGATATCTGTTCAGCTCTGTCATTGACGTCTGAAACCAAAATGACTTCTGCTTCCTCTGCTAAGACTGCTATAAGATCTGCCTCAACAGCTACTGAAGAAGTTTAAAGGAATGAAAAAACTGCCTTCATCAGCATGTTGATAGGGCTCTTTAAAAATAGTATTTTCTGCACGAAATTAAGCTCTGTGTCTTTATTTTGACAAATATAAACAACCCATGCAATCAGGATGCCTGAAAGCTTATGGTGCCATTTTCCCAAAGTCTCTGCAGCAGTTGTGTAGGTCGTGGGAGCGCAGGCCCAGGCATGCGCTGGGTCATGCATGGTGTAGACTTGCCGGCGTTGTCAGCCAACCTTTGGGTTTTGCTTTACTGACCTGTTCTGCAAGGGGTGATAACATGAATGCTAAAACTTACTTCCCAGTGACAACCTATTCAGGGGGCCATATTGAATTCGGGAGGTTTAAATGGTGTCTTTTTCTACTCTTTCCAGTCCAACTTTGTTATGAAAAGGAGTTCTGCATGAGATGCTGCATGCGGTTAGCTGAACCGTGCTTTAGAAAATGGATCTACTGAATGAAATGGGAGAGGTTGGAGGGAAGGGAAAAGGGAGAGAGCTGGACCGTGGAGAGGGGATGAGTGTTGATTGAAGCTGTCCACTTCAACTATTTGAAAGTGGGAAGCGATGGTTTCCAGAGAACACTTGTAGGAAATGTGTGCTTCAAATAAGCTAAATTGGCCACTGGACACTACAGCATTTCTATTTGAAATGCTCCTGGAAAAGCACCTTTCTGACTGATATTGTGGCAGTGAGGCCAAAAATGGAGAAGTCTACAAGGGCAATTTTCAAAATGGGGGCCTTTTCCGGAAGGGTCAGATTTCAAAGGAGTGAGGATGAAAACAACATTTAAAATAAGTGCTATTGTAAAGTACTGAAACAGCAGTATAGTTTTGGCTATGCTGCTGCTGCAAGATGTAATTATGCAGAGAAAGGCAATTAATTTGCTAGGCTTTACATCAAAAGAAACAATTTTGAAAATATAAATTTCTAACATACAATATTAATAATAGGCATTTTGCCTGGCATGAAAATTGTATTTTCATGCCATTACTGAATTTTTGAGGAGCTTGGTTTGTGACTTCTAAAGACGCATTTTGACATGGGTGAAGCCGGGTGCAAGCATAAGAAGCTGTTTCTGAAACAGTGGTGCTTAGCACTTGTAAAACCATGCAGAAATATTTAAGGTGAAGCATTCGGAACTGGAGACAAGCTTTTAAAAGACAGCCTTCCTATCTTCACTAGTAAAATGAGTATTGCTTTTCATACAGGCTACTATGCATATATACAGTAGTGCTTTGAGGATCTTTCTCTCTTATAATTAGATATATGTAGACTGAAGAGATAAAACGGACGTCTCCTGTCTGCTTTTAGATCTGACTTGATTTGATTTATTTGTTTATATGACCCATGGAACAGAGTTTGTGCAATGAGGTGCTGTGGCCAAGGTTACGCTCTTTAAACTTGGTTGAAGGCAAGAGAAAGGGTGGGTAGCAATAATGTCTATTGCCAGCCATAAAAGCCTACACAATGTTCTTGCTTTACAACTCATTGCTTGTGTTAAAATGCACTTAATTCCTCACAGTAGTTTCTATCTTAATAAAAACTTGCAGCTTTTAAAACTATGGAGAAATTTGAATGACAAGTTGGTACTTATGGTAATAAACTGGTTAGATGGATTCCTCTCATAAAGTGGCCAAAAACATGTTCTTGAGTGGTATCATTCAGAAGTCTGTAACATCTGCAAAAAACCTTAAACCTTATAGATTGTCTCTTTGTTGCCATAGCAACACCAAACCAGGAGCAGTAGCTGTAAACTTTAAAATATGGCTTTTCAGCCAGTCAGCCTTCTCCTGCAATACTGAAACCTTTTCTTGAAATTCAAGTGGGTGGGAGATTTTTTTCCCCAGACATCAGTCTGACTCTAAATGCTAAAGCAACCAAAATTAGGCTATAAATCATCATAATAGTAGTTTTCAAAAAATTCTTTACTGGATCAATTGAGATCATACAAAGTAGTAAGTTTTTTGAGCCCAATCACTAATAATTAGCACATCATGAATGTGTTCCAAGATGAAGGGACTTGGGGAGGGGGCAGGAATCAACACCAAAAAACAGAAGGAAGAATGTGGAAAGGAAGAATGTGGAAAGAGAGAGAGCTGATGACAAAATTTCACCTTTTAGTTTGTATAAGTGTTTGACATTATGGTACCTTCTTCACGCCTTTTTTCAGAACGTATTCACTTTCCCTTTATTGCCTTTGCCAGAGTGAAATAATGTTAACCCATTCATTAAATCTTCTATGAGCCCCCAAAAAACAGTGCTGTTTTGTTCTCTGGCCTGTATTAAGGCCTGAAGTAACAGTCAAGGAAGAATTTGGAGAAAATGTTCAGTGGTGAGAGAGGTAGTATCCAAGTTCTTCTAATACCATCTGGCAGTCACGCTGGTGTTAGCAATAGTCCATGTAAGTAGAGATGCATGTGAGTTATATACTGGAAGTATATCAGTTAACTCTTACTGATACCTGGTTGTGTTATGAGAAGAAACTGTATAAATATAAGAGGCATCCTGCCCAACAAACTTACTGTTTGTTGTGCGTGTTGATTTCAATAATGGGAAAACTAGATTTCTCAATATGGCTAGTGTGCGCTGCTGCCGAGTGCAGCATGCAGATGGCCCTGGCTCTGTGCTGGTGCAGTGGCAGCAGAGTTGCTGCAGGTGACAGGAAGATACTTGGGTTCTGTTCATTCATACGTATCGAGAAAAATGGCCCATAAGTATTAGTGATATCTGCGTGAACTTGTAGAAAAGAACGGTATGCACTAGTATGAGTGGGGAGCTAATTTGACCGCAAGACCTATTGCTCTTACTGATAAGATATGGGCAGTCCGGGACATCCATGAGGATTTGACTCGTGTGTAAGACTGAACTGAATTACCAGGAGGCAGCCTTGAGCGCTGGCACAGTATTCTTAGCATGTGTATTAGTGCATATTACTCTTACTGTGTTCTTAGAGCTCATATTTTGTATTCAGGTTTCTATTGATTATTCCCTGTGTGGTAACAGTCTGTTCAGAGTCCCTTCTTGAAGTTCAAAGGCAGTTCAGATGCTCACATGGATTGTGCTATAACTTCTTTGTCTAAAGCTTCTGTTCCACAAAGACAACCAAATTTGAAGACATCAAAAGATGGGAAACCCACTACTTCCTTTCATAACTAGTTCCAAAGATTAATCATGCTCACAGGTTTGTAGATTTTTGCTTATTTCTCATTTGAATTTGTTTGGCTTTCGTTACCAGTCATTTGACTTTTGTGTGCTCATCTCCACTATATTGAAGAGCTTTTTATCACCTGATATTTTCTCCCTGCAAAGGGGCATCATAGTTCTGTAACCTTTTGATTTTCTTTGTGACAAACTAAACAGATTGAGCTCCTTAATCTTTTGATGTAAAGCATTGTCATGCGTAGTGCCAGTCACTCATATTAATAGGAAAATTCACATTGAAAAATGTCAGCACTAAGAGAGAAGGGAGTTTAATAAATCTGTGTTGGATTAATGTAGGCCAAACATCTCATTATTCACGTACATGCAAATATCTTGCATTGTAAATAATCTTTAAGAGTAGGACACACTGCACCATTCCTTGAATGGCAGGTTGACAACTTTTCTGTTAGCCAGCAAACATTAAATAGTTCCGTACGTGTTGTGAGTAAATGAACATTGACTTTATTTATGCATATGCATGGAATGAGTCTCTTATTCACATGACAACTGGGATGACAAAATCTAATGAGGGAGAGAGAGTTCAGTTCATTCAAGAGTTATAGATTAGTGATGGATAAATATAGAAATATGCTGCTTATGTAGGTGTGACTGGATTGTAAAAAGGCTATTCAAAATGATAAAAGTGATTAGGCCTCTGCCGATATAGGATTATGTTCTGCTATATATACTCTGCTAGCTCATTATTATCCTACCCAAGTAGATACCAACTTGCAGTTTCCCTACCCTGTGTTTAGGCAAGAAAAATGTCTTTCCTGGTTACTCTGTATTTAGTTCAGTTTCCTTGAAATAAAATAATACAGAATTGAATAAGTATTTTTCATAATGGGTGGTACCCCAAGCTTGGTTATGAGCTGGTTAGACTAAGGATGAATGATATGAAATACTTTGTCCAGGCAGAGCTAATCGTAACATATTTATAGGTAAAGAGCAGGAGTATGGATGGACTTTTACTTTTTCCTCTTTCTCTGTTCTGGATGTTAAGATTAATTAAATCTTCCGGTTTTCTTGAGAATGGCTGAGAAATAGAGGGCAGAAACTGCTTCTGTGGTTTGTCCATATTAATGAAAATGATCCTTTTCAAAAATATTAATTGTCCTTAGGAACATAGATATTTGAAATGGTGTGCTGCATATTAACAAGCAAGCAGTGATGATGCAAAATCTTAAAGGTGACACTTAAAAATGTTCCCTGTGCTCTTATTCTGCTGAGAGCAATACCCAGAAACCTGTCCTTTCATTAAGTATAGCTTACACTAAGAACGGAGTGAAATGTTAGAACTATTATTTGGTGAGCAATACAAGGTTCTCTCAGGATAGAAATAGGGAGACTTTCTCAATTATCTCTTCTTTCCCTCCCACCCTCCCTCTCTCTTATATTCTATTGTTGTACAATGTATTATATTATTGTCTACTATGTTCTGTAATATAGAAGGGAGGTCGTATGTCCTGGAGCAGTGCTTACTGTAACAGTAGGACTTGCATCTCCTCTCTTGTGCGATCCTGCTTTTTCTGTGTTACAGTGGGTCTGATTTATGGGGAATTTCTTTTAATGTGCTGGATCTGAGGATTCTCACTTTGCTAAGACAACTGATTGCTGAAACCCACTGAAGCCGGACCTTGACATTTGTAATGCGCAAGATTAACTATTGCAGTCTCTAAGTCTAGAGAGTTACTATCCACTATGCAAATGTATTATATGTTTGTGGAATATGCTTTCAAGGGGCTGCATGCATTTATTTTTCTCGCACCACTCTGCAAGCTTTGCCACCTTTCCTCTGTCTCGCTGCCAACCTCTTTGGCTTGAAGGTCCTACATGTGCTGCACAACGGAGCACAGTAAGGAGAACTCCCAACTGGAACTGGGCAACTGGTAAGTCCATGTTGGCCCACTGTACCAGTGGGCATAGACACTACTAGCTCAGGCCCCAAAAGCAATACAGTTGCATTAGGACAGGCTTGCACTTAAGAGAATTAGCCACAGCTCTCACCTGAGCCAATTAGTTTGAGAACAGCACTATCCCCATGTAACTGGTAAGAAGTTGTCTGGTTAGTCCTGGCACGCTGGTCACCACTAAGCCAGAAATGTCGCCTTGATCAGTATCAGTAATGAAATAGAGGATGTTTTTATTATATTTGTAAATGATGCTGAACTGGGGAAGGATGGTGCAAGTACACCGGAGATTAGGAAAAGAACAGTGTTCGCAGTGTTTGCAGAACACTATGAAATTTGTAGCTGCAGCTCCTTCAGCAAACACTTTGGTATCTTTCCATTTGTCCTGTCTGTTTAGACGGTGTAATGATTGAAGGCAAGGTTAGTGTTAGAGTATAATACAAATAATAAAATAAATACTGGGAAGTGAATATACCTTCCACTTTTTATAGATCCCTGAGGTGTGCCCAAAGGTATTTTTCCATTATGATTTGCAATGGAAGGTGTGGGGTTTGGGTTTTTTTTTTTAAATGTGCTTGGATTCTCACATATTCATCAACAGTTGAGCCTCCCAATGCTATATACGTGTCTGTTAATTTGCAACTGACATTGTGGATATTTTTGTTTGTAATTTGAAGCGTGCAGGGAAGTTATTAGGCAGGCATGGCACCACATTTCTTGCCTGCTTCCTGAAGTCATTAAAATCAAAGTATTTTTTAGGTTTTTTTTTAATCTACCTTTATGTTCTTGTTTGTTCATTGTTATTTATAATTTTCTATTAAGGTGATCTGTTTATATGCTTATAATACTTGATTATATAATGCTGTTTATATAATGTGTGCATCAAGCAACTTTTTCTTTATAACATTTTCCATTTTGGGTCTTTGCAATACATCTTTTTCAAGGAATTATTCAGAGAAGCAGGACATAATTTTAGTCAGGGAAACATATAACTAGTTGTCGATTGGACATCAAAAACCTGCCATCCTGTATGAATAGATAGGCTCAAATCATACTCACCCTAATAGCAAGAAGTTGAGTAAGAGGTAGGTTCTAAGGAAGACATTGGAATTAGTGCCTATCTGAACAGTTAGGTATGCACTTGCAAAATGTGGTAGCTTGAGATTTCAGGAATGCGTATCAAAGGGAACTGAGGCAATTTTTGAATAAGGTGCATTTAAAGGAATTCTTAAAATCCACCTAATATGCAGGAAGACAGAAGAATGGCAAAAGGTACAACTAACGCACAGGCGAGCCAATATATATTTGAAAAATGGTTCTAGGGACTTTCTTGTCAAGAAACTACTTAATATTTGATTAATTTAACTAGGACTTAAGTTGTTCTTTGGCTGCTCGTTATCCCTCTGCCAGCGATGAGCTTTGCCCTTATGATAAGCTGGAAAGAATTTTGTACTGTGTTTAGCATCTAAGGGAAATGGATTGAAATACATGGACAGAGTGTAGATGAGATTCTGGCTGGAAAATGTTGGAGCAAAGTACCTTTCAATAAACTGTAATCCATTCAATGGATTTACCCTGTTCATATGTTATGTACAGGCAGCTTGTGCTTTCCTTTATTGTCTTGTTTTACTATATGTTTCCAAATCCATACAAGTATGAAACTGATGTGAAGCGTTTCAAATTGCTTGCTCTTCTTGCTCTGTTGCAAACGGTCAAATAAATGGTATAGGATTGTTTCAGTTATTGATGATGGATGAGCCTGTGTGAATAGGCAGATGTCTGGTTTTACTCAGCCTCCTTTTGGTTGTGCTTGTGCTATTTGCATGGGCTTCTGTGGAAACAGCATGCATAGCCACTATAAGGTGCATTTCCCTGAGGAATTATTGTGCCCGTTAAAATTTTTACTTTTTGCAAAAGTATCAGTGAAAACTTTCTTGGATTTTTTTTTCTTGGAGTATTAATACTTGTAAAACTCACATGTGGCTGTTTGAGGAGAGTAAACACATGCATGCATAGCTGAAGATGAACATAAATAGTTACAATTCCAAATAAAATTGAATTCATCTAATTAACTTAACATCTAACCACAGCCTTACTTATCAGCTACTACTTAGAAGGAACACTTTGGGGGGAAAAAAAATTTCTCCATGACTTAAGCAGTAGACAAAACAGTCGCAGCATAGTCATTGCAGCATTAACCACAACTATTCAAAAATAGCCTACGTTGTGAAATATCTAAGGGGAGAATAAGTGAGAAAGCAATAATTATTTCTAAACTGTGTTTTGTAAGTCCTGAATTTACAGAGCTGTTTGAAGCTGCACTTGGTCTCCTCTCCAGCACTGCCAAGGAAGAGCAAAATTCTCACTGGAGCTGGGAGGGGGCAATGGGTGATAAACTTCATGATCAGTTATTATCTGCTGTTGTGAACACAGGAGAGCAGGGCCTGAACAGCAGAAGGGAAGGATTTCTCCCTTACCTTGTAATTCAAAATATTCTTCACAGAGTTACTGAGAAGGATGGCACAGCAGCATTCTCATCCTCCACTTGTGTCACCAAATGAGCAGATACAACTGGAGGAAGGCTGTGTCTGTGCGTGGAGGAGGAGGAGGAGGATCCGTGCAGGTACTGGCAGACAATGTTGCTGAAACAATGTGGTTCTGGCAAATCTGGGACTCTTACCAGACTGCTGCAAACTCAGCTGGACTTTAAAGTCACTAGGGTCTTGTTGAGTGATATGAGTGGAGTTTGTCACTCTGAGGAGGAGAAAAAAAGAATACTTGCCAAAAGCCGTTACTGCATTGAGGACTTGTAAATACATTTGATACGGATTCTCTGGAAATATGCCTTTACGTGAACAGCGGATAGGCAAGACTGCAGGGAGATGTGAAGTTAAGGCCAAATTAGTTGTACCAGTAGGCTTTGCTTGGAATACTAAATATTTATGTTCATCGTTAGTATGTGCATCACTTTATGTGCCATTCATCTGAATATAAATATCGAAGAGTCTGACATGGCATTACTCACGATGTATAAACTGTCAGAGCACTTCACTCTAAATCATTTATACTGTGGCAACCTCATTAATTAATGGATAAGTTAAAAAAAAAAAAAAAGGGGGGGGGCATTTTATTCCTGAGTGAGGAGCAAAGTACTGTATTACTAAATAAGTTGCAGAGTGAGAACATAGAGTTGACTGACTAGGTTTAAATGTTTCTGTACTCATGGACAGTAGTCTTCCTTACTGTCTTTTTATAGTATCTTCAAAGGGTGATCTTTTTTCAAAAGCATCTTCATACTGTAAGTTGATGTGTCCTTTAGTCAAAGAACCTGATGTTCTTAGATCCTTGGGGAGAACTTATTTTCTAGTAGTAATGTGACCTGATGTATCTGATGTTCTGCATTGTGCTTGGTATTTCAGAAAGAAACTTTGGCTTTGCCCTTACCCTGTCACAGGAATCTCAGCTCCCTGGGAAGGAGGACTGTGTGACAGAGGAGGGGAGGTTTGTAGACCACCTTCTCAGCTGACAGAAGCTAGAATGCTAGGAAGACTCTTTCCAGCAGATGGTTTGGCCTTGGAAAATGTCGGTCTCAACAGGTTCTGTGGAGATCCCAGAATAGAGTAGGGGCTGGCTGTTTTGGAGCAGTACTTGAAACACTAAGATTATGGAGTGAGGAATGTCAAACTAATTTCTCCAGTGCAGAAGAGTTGTGTAACCCACCCCACATGCACACTTTTTTTTCTTTTTTTTTTTCTACCAGGTGATGTTGTGATTAGCTGGAACATGACCTGTTCAAGAGTGTTTCAAAACCTAGATCGAAGCAGTGGTTAAAGAACAGTTATGTGATGGCCAATGATATGCTCTTAGTTTTTGAGGAATAGTACAGCCTAGCAAGGTACATATATTTCCTCAGAAGAGTGAAAGAACTAACCAATATATTGAGATGGTAGAGAATGTAGATATGCTCAAAATCAAAAGCACTAACTAAAAAAACCAAAACCAACCAAACAGAAAACCCCCTTTCTTTAAGTATCAGTTACCCTCTCCTCTGCTCTACAAGTGCCCAGAAACACAGCATCTGTTCCCCCCTCCTTTCAGGGACCTTCATATCCTCCCTGTCCATGAGTGGGTTTGCCTATAGACACAGTAACGTCCATTCCTTGATTTCTTTGTTTCCATCAGATTACTGTATGAACGAAATCTGCATCTTCCACATTAAATGCTTCAGATTTCAGTGCCAGACTTTTGGTCTACGTACCTTTTCTTTTTTTGAACACATTCAACTTTTCTCCTAAACAGCTGAACTTAATAACTATTTAATATCTCTTGGTTTCTATAATAAGCAGGTTCTTTTTTGTTACTCAGGTAATGAGTTTTCTCTCTAGTACTTTCATAGGATATAAAGCTCCAGCACAGAAGGACAGGTTCTGACTGTTCTGCCCCACTTGTTTTTAAGGCATCTGATATAAATTCTTTTGCTTCCTCACCTAGGATTTTTGTGTGCATGAAGCTCAAGTCAATTCTGCTATAAAAGGTCACCAAACACTAGGATAATATATCCGATATCTGTAATTAGGCCTTTGAGGAAAGGATCTTGCGGAAGCACTAACAATCCTGGAGAAGCTAATTAAAGCTGAAATATGAATATAGTAACATCCTCAAGGAAAAAAAATCAACTATATTATTGCATTAAGAGAAAAGGGTTCTGAACTTTGACTCAGATACCCTTTGTATCCTGAACTACACAGCTTTCACTTGAATCTGAATTTTTCTAATTTAAATTAACTACTAGGAGCTTCTGTTAGAATAATAGGAGAATTGTGATTTTTTTTAAAATTTTTTAAAGAAGATAAAGTGAGTTATCGCCACTTATAGCACAAAAGCCAGGAAGCCCAAATATCTGCTCCTTTCCACAGATGTATATCAGGATTGGATCCACAGAATTTACAGGAGTTACGTCAGTGTAAATGAGAGAAGAACAAGACTTTTGTAGCGTAGATATTTCCTTGTGAATACTCAGCTCTTCCTGTCTGCAAAAGGTGCCATGACTTTGTGATTATTTCTCCAAATTACTGGACAGTCAAGTCTCAAACCTGCGCAGCATTAACAAAAATGCTAGACTTGACATCCAGAAATCATCTGGAAGATGCATATATTCAAATCTGAGTGGGAGCATGCATTCCCATGTGGATTGGCGCTGGGGTATTGCAGGACTGAGGCTCCTTCTAGTGCTTTTTCACATTGACAAGAGCAGGTCTAGGGAAGAAAGGGTTTCTGTGATTCCTGTGAATCGGTTCTTCATGACTAGCACTTATCCATACCATTTCTCCACAGCTGGCTTATTTCAAGTTAGGATGTGGGAGTCCGCAGAAGAACTGAAGTTAAAACTCAGTATCTTGATGTGTGAGTGGTACTGAATTTCAAAAGCACTTGAAATTTAGACTGGTTTCTGCTTTGCAGCTATACCTTACTCCACAGTTCACTGAACCAAACCAAAAGCCAGTCAGTCTCTAAACTTCCTAATGCATTTGAAGTCATGTAGGCATTTTGGAGTTGCCGCTTGCATTCATTTGTTTTATGCAGTTCTGGAAGAAACAGGTTATACCAGACTGAAAATGTGTAGGATGTATTTCACGATTCCTTGTCTGGCTGATCTCTGGCTTTGCCTAAAATGAGCAGAAAGCCTGCAAAGATGAGGAAATGGATGAATTAAGGTGATCAAAATCCTGTTCAGTATGAGTGTTGGGAATATTCTGAGGCAGCCTGACTTGGAGGTAGTTGACAAAGGGGCTGAGTATAGAAGAACAGTACTGCTAACATTCTAAAAAAAAGACCAGTTAGATACACTGGGCCTGATAATATCATAATGGGGATTAATAAAAGAATGGAGTTAAGTGATGGGGTATCAGTTCTGAGCATAGGCCTAATAAAAAGGCAGCGCGATAGCCTGTTATCCTCTTTTTCTATAGTTGTTCATGTATATATGGGCATCAAAATCTCTTCTGTTCTTCATTCATAAAAGTAGACTTAATTTCAGTGCCTTAGGACCTCTGACCATGCAATAGTGATTCCAGCTTTATCCTTAGGGTAAGATACTAAATATTGTGTTGCTTTACATGGCCTTGGAAAACAAAATCCATGAAATGTGCTTGTTATAAAGGATGGCGACACAGGGAGGGCTTCGGGTAACAGACGATTGGTGTGTGCAGGCCCCCTTGGGGAAACATGGAGATTTTGGGTGAGATGCTATGACAGCAAGTACTAAAAACCTTAAATTTGGACTAATCACAGGTGTACAGGAGGAGAGTCCAGCACTTTCCATGATGAAGGTGGCGAAAGTGCAGGGGAGTGCTGGGATGGGGGTAGGATGGCAGGGAAGGGCGGTGAGGCGAGGGCGGTCGTGCTGACGGCGGTGCTTGGGGGGTTGTGATACCCCGACTGAAACTGTCGGCCAGGAGCAAACGAGGCGCTCGCAGCCCTCCCTGCTACCCCAGCCACCAGCTTCTGCTTCGTCCCCTGTCCTGGCGTTCATGTAACGCGGGGGTAGGCTGCTTTAAGCAAGTAAAATCACTGGAAACTTTTTGTGGCTTCAGCTCCCTGAACCAACTTGTCTTAAATCTGAACCTTTTGGTTGTGCGAAACACAGCCCATCCTGTTTCCTTTTGAGCAGCCAGCAGAGCCCAGAGGCGGGCAAAGCTTGTGTGGGGCCACCTGGCTGGCGGCTGGCCTTGGGCTTGAGGGCGTCCCCTGCTCCTTTGAGGCTGTCCCTGCACGGCCGCAGCATGGGAGAACCTCCGCTGTGCTCAGGCAAGGGAGCAGGACCAGCCTTTGGCTGCAGGAGTCGACGCTGCTGGCGGGTGCAAGGGCAGGTCCCTACTTTGCCTTCCCTTGCTCCTGGCTTGCTGTCACCTCAGACGAGCGAGGAGCTGCAGAGCAGCGTCAAAATCAGCACATTGCTCCTCGTGGAGCCCGAAGCCCGGGGGCTGTGCCGGCAGAGGACCAGGGAACCAGCCAGCTCCGTCACACAAACCAAATTTAATGCTTATTCGGGTACGGCACCTGCTGATACCATTACCTGCGTGGCGGTCCCTCGAAGCACGCCGTGCGTCACTCTCCAGTACTCCGAGGAGTCTGCAGCTAATCATTTTGCTTTGTTTCATTAGCTCTGCTGTAATGTAGCAGAGCTAATGCAGTCATATCCCGGTTAAGGTATTGAGCGGCTTTAGCTGCTTATCTGCCATAGAAAGAATGACATTCACTTTTGCAATGAAAATTAAATGTGGAAATAATTCCCTTTTCCTTTTTGGAATATTACTGTGCTATTAAATAGGCTTAAGACAATTAAAGAGTAATGAAATGAAGTTGCATGCATCATTATTTTAAAGGAGATTGAATGAAAATATACTGTCTATCTATTCCAACCCTTGCCTAATCCTCAGTTTAACAGAGATTTTTAAGGGCCATGATGCACATACATTTTAATAACAAAGCTGAGTCTCTAAAACAGAAATTATAGTATCTATGCTCTGAATGAAGTAAGTATAAAAGACCCTGAAGATTCTATTTTCTCAGATGCATTAAGTCAAAAGTTGTTCTGTTAAATAATGTAGTTAATCCTAGAGAAATTAAATACAAAATGATAGTAGAATATCAAGTTCTTTGCTCCCAATTACTCTTAGAGTGGCAACTAGTCACAAACAACTTATTTCTATCGTTAACCATAAATATTTTTAGCTTACTTTAATTGACCCCAATGTCTTGGTTTGACCAGGTTGCAACTGCTGCACAATACGTAGTGGTTTCACAGATGGTGAACTGAAGCACAAGCAGACTAAGAACTAGGTCTTCAGAGGAGGATCACTGCAACTTCCTTGGTGGTCTGTGGTGGTGCAGGGGACTGAATCTGGCTCTCTGAAGCCTGTAGCTGACATCCTACTACTTCCTCTAAGATACTTTATAAATTGGGCTTGGGCACTCAGGTCTGGTTCCAAAAACTATGATTTAATATTTATTTTTCAGTGCAGAATGGCTGACCAGAGTAGAACATGACCTTCCCTCTTATCTTTGTTGTACTCGCTTTAGTTAGGAAATAGTGTAATCTGTAATGGGGGGGAAATCAACCAGGTACTTAATTCTGTATGGGGGGGGGAACCTTCAGTGAATCCTTTAATGAAGGACCTTATTTCTTGCAAACCTGACATATGATGTCATTCACTTAACAGCTGATGAACTGAGTGTAGAAATTGTAAAGAGCTGCTGTCTTTCATCAGAGAGCAAGGAACTTGATTAGGTTAGGGAAAATGGTGGTGTTCCTCCTCTGCAGCCCCTTTGCCCTGGAGATCATGTCTCGCTTGCTTGCCTGTGCTTGCCCACTTCCTCCTCCTGCATGGCTTTCAGCTGGAGCTGTGAAGAGTGCTCGAGGTGCTTGGTAGCACGCCTGGGAGAAATGGTGGAGCCTATGCCCGCAAAACTTTCCATATGCCTTTGTGTACCTCTGTGTTGGCTGCCCTGGTTAATATAGCAAAAGAAGTTCTTCTAAACGTCCTTAAAGTCTCAGACTGAGCATGCACTTTGAAAATCATGCTGTTTATTTAGAGTGGCTGAAAACTTGAGAGAGGTTTATCTTCTACTCGCAGTCTGACTGAAGAATATACACATAGTACATGCACACAAATGCACACATTGACCACTCTAAAAAAGTGTTGGTCAGTAGAATGCCATGAAAAGACTTTCAAAAATATGTGTAACCTGGACTGGCAGTAATTTTGCAAGCCATCAAAATACAGTCCATTCCCTGTGATTTATACAGGAGTGCAGAGGTCTGGGAAAATGCAGTCAAGGACCAAGTTACATGCAGTTCACTCAGTGTGTCTGAGTGCTTTTTTTTTTTTTGCGTGGAGTGGGGGAAGATTTTTTTTTTTTAAGACATTGCACTTAAATTTATTTTGATTTAGAAGCAGAGCTAGATTATATCAGTGGGCAATCTTCAAGTTTTAGCTGCCTTCTTTCAAAATAAGGACTGAATGGAACAGAAGAAATTGCCAAATAAGAGGAAACATTTTCAGAATAAAATATTCATACAAGGAGGAAATGGGCTCTGTGTTTAATTAAAAAAAGAGAAAAGGTCCAGTGTGACAGCAGTTATATGTATTCAAATATTGTGCCTTTCTTCAACTCGTGGTTATAGATCCAAAATATATAATTAATGATCCCATCAATAATAGATTTCTAATTTTAAGCTATAAAATATAATTCCTTTGCTTGTTTTTATAGGACGGCCCTTTAAGAGAAATCTTCTTTGGCACTGAATCTTATCACAAGATGCAAAGAAAAAGATGAAGGGGCTGCAATCTATGACAGACTGACAGGGAAGTTCCTGTTTAGAAAATGCAAATTTTGTAGATCTCAACTTTCCTTTTAAAAAAAAAAAGTGAACTGCAAGATGAAAGTAGCTAGTTGGCTCTGAAGACCCATGATGGAATGCAATTTTACCTCTTTCAGTCACCATCTCAGATCTGAACAGGTAAAAAGAGAAACCCATTAATGTTTGATTGCTGCATGAAATAAGTTGGTGGGTTCAGACTCATTTACACTAGACCAGGTGCCTATTACATGGAAACTACCCTTACAGGTGGCTCTAATTGATACTTTTGTAGACTCTCTCAGGTAGACAATGAATCTAAGGCATATGAGAAGTGAATGTTGCCTTTATCTGGAGACTACTGTTCTCTTTTATATTGGTTTTATACTAATCATTTTTCTCAGCTGACGTCCTAATTCATAGTGACAGATCTGGGGCGATGTTATTCTCCAGGGTCTGGTTTGAAGCGTAACGGTGGGACGCCATGAGGAATTTTTCTGCATGCTTGTCCATAAGTTGCTCCATAGGTGCAATCTCAGTGAGTTTTCTTTGCTTTAAAAATATTGTTCATGTTGTTCTTGGGACAGATTGATGAGCAGTTTGGTTAAGAGAAACGTTCTAGTCAGTGTAAAGGATTTTTTTTTTTTTTTTTTTAAGAAGAGCTGTCTCCCTTTTCTTTTTCACTTTTGCACTTTGTCTCCCTTCTCTTTTTTACCACTTAAATGCTTTTGACTCTTTTTCCTTCTCCAAAGTTTCTGTTGAATTGCTAACAAGTACTTGTGTGCCTGTCAAGACTCTGCTGTGGACTATACATAAGCCTGTGCTCCAGCAGTGTTAGATGGTAATGTGTGTTGCACGTACCATCTCTTGGGCAGGAAATGAAATAAAGATACAGTAATTTCAAAATTCAAAGTGTTGTGGTATGGCTAATGTAACAGTGAACAGTCATTCCAGTTTAAATAAGAACTTGCTGTGATTATGCCTGAACTGCATCTGTATTTCCCCAGTCATTCTGTCTTTGCTTTTTCTCTTGGAAGTAGGTATTATGCTGTAACATCCAAACAGATCATTAAAACTCCCTCCAAAGCCGTGTCTAAAGGACATGATGTTTTTTAACTGAGAAACAGAGATTAGCATTTGAGCAATTACAACTTGAATGTAGAATTTCAGCTACCAATGAGAAATGGTAGTGAGTGAAACTTATGAAAATTGCTGAATAACTTTAAAAACTAAGTAGGTTAAGAATCTCAGCATACTTATAAACAGGCTATGAATTGGAAAAGGAGGCAAAAGTCACCATTTATTTTGGTAGGATTATTTATGCAGTTCCATGTTAAACCTGGTACATTGAACGGTTCCTAGACTTAGTAACTATTTTGGCTAACTAAATTACTCTTGCGGTTTCCTTTACTGTTTAAACTATTTGTGCTATTCTTCTGGCATTATTAAATAATTACCCAGTTTTATAGTGGGGTGGTAGAGTTTCAGTGCCAGCAGATGCATTTCAGTGCTTTGGTTCCATGGCAGACGTATTTTAATGTTGTATTTCAGAATCAAATAAAATGTGATTTATTTACAGCTCATAAGTCAGTTTCTTTTGCAAAGTACTTGAGAATCAAAGCAAATATTTCAACATAAAATAAAGATAATATCTGCAGATGATAATCTTCCTTCTAATAGTAGTTAGTCCCAAACAATTACAAAATGGAGCTATGAAATAAAAATGGCCATACCGTCATTAATTAGCTTTAAAAAGTTGAAGAAGGAGCATAAAGGGCAGAAGACCAAACAGACTAGTTGGCAGACTCCGCAGAGTGTTTTTCCAGCACTGTTGCCCTGGCTGGAGAGAATCAGCTGCTCCTTTCTTGTAAGGAGGCAGCGTGGGTGCCAGCCTCTGGGAGAGCCAGCCTCCCCAGAATGCTTCACTTAAAGAAATGCTAAGATAAAAGGCTGCAGAGAAACGCTTGCTCTTCAAAACAGCACCTTCACGTCAAATAGTAAATGTTCTGGTTAGAAGCAGGACTACTGCTAGCTGAGGAAAACATGTCTTCAAAGGTACAATGTGAAGAGACCTGTATTCAAAGCTGAACTGTGCTTTGAGAATTTCACTTGCCTTCAACCTGTCTCAAAATGTATCTCAGCAAATGCCTCTTTTGGAGAAAAAAAAGAACAAGTCTTCAGATGAATTTATTTGTGGAAGTATACGCAAGCAATAATGTAGCTGCTGGGGAAAGCGCTGCTTCCTTCTTCTCTCCTACCTTGCAAGAAAAGTCTTTCACCAAGGTGAACAGATAACAGTGGATCTAATCAGTAAGCCTTTTGCCTACCAGGAAAGTAGAAAAATAAGCACAAGCTACTTATTGTGTGATAATAAAAGGAAATAGGTGTTCAACTTCATATTGCAAGCTGCTTGGAGAACAGAATCCTATTGTGCTAGGACACCATACAACCAAACACGGAGAAAAACAGTGCTTCCTTTGAAGGGTTTATTCTCTTGTAGGGAGCCAAGAGGATGGAAAAGTGCTTTAAGAGGTTAGCCTTCAAAAAGCTAATATGCATGCTATGTAATCAAACACCCACTGGGTTACTCATTGATTATTAGTCATTCACGGTTGACTCAAGATGCCAAACAAACTTATTTTCATAGTATTTCTTTATTTGTGTTCACAGAAATTAGACTGGAAAGACAGTATTGTGCTACCAGCAATCCTGCTCTTCAAATAGCATGTAAAAGTGAGATCACAAATGCTGGTTAGCATTACAGCTACGAGGAACCTCACAGTCTGTTGGTGAGGGAGCAACCTTATCAGTTCATTCCTACCATTTACTGCATTCAGATTTTGGACAATATATTGGATGATATATTATGGACAATATCTTGCATATTGCAAATACCTTTTAATTTACATTAGAGAAGTTAATTTTCATTGCTATCCTAAAAATGTTCTGCCATGTTGATAATGTGATAACTTGGTCTCTGGAGAAGTGGGAGTTTTAGTGGTGACCCACATAGGATGGGACTGTTTTACCCAGAGGACAAAAAAAAAAAAGAAAAAGAAAAAGAAAAAAAGTCCATGAATTGCATGGATGTAAAATTAGTGTAAAGAAAAGTAAAAGATGGAGAAAATATCTGCTGCATAGATGGAGAGGATGGAGGAAGGAAAAGAAGAAAGAAAGAAGAAGAATAACCACTGCTATCCAGAGACATTTTTGTTTGTTTTTGAGACAGGATAGTTTCATTAGGCAATGGATAACTTGACCTTAGCTATTGCCTCTGTCAAAAGAGAATGAAAAGGCAGAAGAAAATGAAAATGTTTAAAATAAATGAATATAGCTATTGTACACAAATGAGAGAGAGATATAATATCTCTTCAGATCACTCCCACAGGGAAATGTGCATTATTTTTCAGTCTGGATTTTTTTTTTTTTTTCATTCTGAGTGTTCTGCCTTCTTCTCTGGCAAGATGGTTTTTTTCAGAAAGATACTTTGTGGTGAGCTGAACGTTACATACTCTATAAGCAGGGGATGGAAAAGGATATGAGAATTTATGATAAGGTTGATGTTTAGGAAAGTGAGATGTTTGCTTATGTGTGTTGTGCCTGGTTCTTATTTACACATTTCTTATTAACACATTTACAAGAGCAGAAGCGCAACATTGAATTGCACCTGCATTTGTTTTGGATCTTTACATTTCATTTCATATAAAGGCTCAATTTTCTGACAGACTTCTCACTGAAGTCTGTGGGAATGTTGACTATCCAGAGCTTTCAGGATGGGACTCAAAGGAGTCCATATATTCCACCTCACAGAAGTCCCTGACATAACTTCCCATTTAGGTTATGGGGGTTTTGTTCAAGATTTGTTTGGAGGGCTGGAATTTTTGAGAGGAAAATAGCAGAAGAGAACAAGAAACTAAGAGTAAACATTTGCAAAGCAATGCTCAGTCTTTCATGGTTCGTATTTTTATCAAAGCTGATAGAGGATTCTGCATCTTGCATTTTCCATGCAAATAGTCTTCTGAGGTGAGATGTGGCTGCAGAACTCCTGCTGTTGTTTAAAGTTAGATTAAGCTATGTGGAAGAAGGTTAAAAATTGCGTACTGATTTTAGTGTAGATTATTTTAACTCCTGGCATACTGGAAACTTTGCCAAAATCATCAAAAATCTGATACCAAAATAGTGAAAGACAATGGGCTTGTTCAGAAGACTCTTTCTGAATGTGCCCTCGTATCATTTCTGCAAGGCAGGGATGTGTTGTGAAGGAGTGCTCTTTCAGCCTTGGAGACACTGCCAGCCTTTTGCTGGGTTTATGTTCCCTGATCATGCCAGGATTTGAAACAATATTGTACTAAATGTGGAGACGGTATGTCTGTGTCAGTGATGGCATGGATTTCCCTAGCCTTTGGCAAAATGCAACGTTAGGGACAGGCCTATATGTTTCTTGTTACTTCTGGTTGGATAAAGAAATAGAGTCAAGGTAAAAGGTAGGTCTTAGCTGAAGAATGTGTGTATGTATGTCTTAAGCTTCATATGAGATGTTGAGGTTATAAATTAAGTTAGATATACCTACACCAATACTTCTGCATAAGCATTATTACTTAAAAACAAATCTTTTCCCCCAAATTGTATTTGATGCAGACAAATATTCCATGTGCTTTCATGAATGCCTTTGAAAAGCTGCACCAGTCAGCTGCCATCATCCCAGGCGACTTTGGCTTTCTAAGGGTATATTCAGGTCACCCACAGTGGGACAATAAAGGGTGTACTGCCACCGGAAGCCTGGAAATGTGACTGGGTGTGATGTTACCCTGTGCTTTTCTCCCACAAGTTTGCATGTGACTCCATACAACCTCTCAGTAAGATTGTTTCTAAGTGGCCCATTGACGCCTGAGTGAACTATTCGGACAGTTAGGATCTTGTGAATCATGATGGAGTTAATGACTGCTCACAAAGACTGATATTTTGCAGGTATGAACACTACATTCTCATCTGCCTTCATGTGTAGTTTTAGTGCTTGAAAGAGGCAATGCTATTACAGATAACATGGGGAGAAAGGGAATTGTTAGAGCACTTGTAACAGCCGCTACATTACCCACCTTTCTGGCTCCATTGAGTGATTTCACAGTGGGTCGAAGTTATTCTCTTGACAGAACTATTTATATACTGTGTGACTCAGCTGCCTTCTGAGGGATGGCAGCTTTCCTACTTGATAAACTTTGTGGTGCCATTCATGTGTCATTTCTTCCTTAAAATATTCATTCCATGATGCTATTTCAGTGGTGGAAGTGCTGTAAGCGTAAAAACAATGATGGGAAAAAAAAAAGTGTGCAAATTGCTTTACGTTAATCATAACCTGAAAATTTGACAAAATTGATTTGCTGTTTGTATTTCTTTCCTTGTGCCAATAACAAAAGACCTTCTGCTGCAGAAGAATTAAAAATAAGGAGTCTGTATTTTCTGTTGAGCCTGAACTTCATTTTACATCTGTAGAGTTTTTGTCTATACAGTAACTTCAATAGCTTCTATGAATTAATTCCATATTTATAATAACAATGAAAAATCCGGATTGGCCCTTCCTTTGTTGCCATGTATTATGAAATTCATTTCTTTTGTGTGAGGCATAGGTACTGTTTAATGAGATATTCATTGGCCTTTTGCAGGGGCTGTTTGCTCGAGCAGGCAGGATTTTAGCTTGGAATAATACTTCCATTGTTCTTGTGAGAACTTGGATCTATGTGTCTTTGTATTACACCACTTCACTCTAGGTCTGTTCGGCTATGTTTATGTTTTCCTTACTATTGATGTGATGTCCTTTTGCTTTGTGTTTTCATTTGTATGCAGTAAGGTTTTCCCCCTTTTTCTCCTCCTTTTTAATTTTTGTTGTTGTTGTTGTTGTAAGAGTATTCCTCCTCATATCCCGTGGTCTTTTTTATTCTGTAAAAGTGATTGTTTTGCATTTCCTTGAGGCACTGAGCCATTGCAGTGGTGGGAGATAATCTTTTTCTCCACAGCAAGTTATTTGCATGAAAAGGAGGAGTATGTGGATTGGGTTTTAACCTTCAATCCTATTGGTTTTCACCTTTTTCAATCTTTTATTTGCACCATCTTTTTTAACTGAGTTTGTAGTGATTTTGTGGTGTTGGGTTTGTTTTTGCTGGGAGATAGCTGAAGCTTAGCTGATGTCAGATGTTTGCATGCATACTCTGAAATTGTTCCCTCAATCCAACCAAATTCATCTTTATGAATTCAAAATCATCTTTATTCATATTGTCCTTGTTTTTAATTTAAAATAGAAATCCCTTACCATATAAATGTAACAGCACATTCAAATAAGAATTCAGAATATTTATATTCAATTACGTTGATGGTAGCATGTGCTCGTATACTAATATGCAGAGCTTCTTGGCTAAAGCATGCGTTTCTGGGAGGGAAAAGAGACCTGTGAAATCATAACAGCAGCTAAGGATATGCTGATCTTTGACTACAGGTAGAAATACTAGTCTGTTTCATCTTCAGAGAGATTTTGTGGAGAAAGTACATTTATAAAGCAAATTCTTTGGTGAGAAGGAGCTGATGGCTGGTTCAGGATGCTCTTTTAGTCTGCTCAAAGATTTTACCTGTTCTGTTGCAGATTTTTTGTGATGCCTGAATACTAATAATCACTGATTTGATAAAGATAGAATATATAAGAGAGGAAATCATGTGCAAAGGGTGATGGAATGCAAATCACATGTGCAAGTGACAAAGTTACATCCTAAAGGTGGGACTTAAGTCCCTTTCTTACCCTTTATCTTTGAATTGGATAAACACTGTCCGTGTGCAATATGGGTTCCTCTACTGCATGGGAAATGCTGAAAAACATGTTTCCCTCTGTTTTAGATTCGGTGTTTCAATGGTGCCTGGTGTCCTTGAGAAAGGGCATTTACTTTGCATGATAGTGCTGGTTCCAGTATATTCAATCCCCCAAAGCAATACCTAAAGCCAAAATGGACCAGAATGGACATTTTACTTGGGCTAAATTAATGTGAAAAAGTCAGCTTAGTTCTAATGTTTCACAGGTGGAAAACCACAAAATATTTGACAAGCTGAAAGCTCAATATGGTTTCAGTTACACAGATGCTAATGTCAAATAAGCAATTATACAGAAGTCAAACTTCTCCTGTAAATTTGTAACACAGTAGAAGAACATTATGCATAATTATGTTACATATCATTTTAAGGATGAAGCTCATATTCCAGGCTTCATTAGCTTTCAGAGTCTTTGTAATATATCTGTTGAACGCATCCTAAAAAGTTAGAGACAAGATTATCATTGATTTTTATTCACAGCAAGACAGATTTAGTTGATAATTGATGCTGTAGTTTCAGTTCTGTTTCTTTAAATACACGTTCTCTTAAATCTTGGTATCTCTATCTGTAAGACTCTTGCATGATACCAGTCGTGATACTGCATATATTTTTTGACCTGGTTAGAATTGTCTTCGGGCTCTGCCATGTGGGTGCTGGAGCGAAGAGCTGCAGCGACTGAGCCATTATTGCTGCCGGATATCTGCTTTGCCCTGTTGCCAGAAGTTACCACTGGTGTGGCAGAGATGCTGGAGACAAATCTACACTTCTACCTTGCTCCTGCAATTTATAGCCTGACATTTTAATATAAATGGCAATTTAAATATGCTGGACCATGAACTGGAGTGGCTGAGGAATGAGCCCATAGTAAAGTTATTTGAATGAGCTAATAGCTTAAAATTCCTTTAGTCTTCTGGAGCCCTATTTTCCCTTTTTTCCTGGCAACTTCCGACCTGACCAGACACTGAACTGGTCCTGTCCTTATCTGGACCAAGTGTCCATTGTTTCTCATTATGTTACTGTCCGAATTCAGAAATTTGCCTCAGAGGTGCAGCTATTCCAGAGAGCCATTGTGAAAGGAGTATGTGAAGATGATAATCCTGGAAAAAGAAGACTCTAAAGATCAGCTGGCCTGCGTGTGCATGGCTTTAGTGCCTGGAATTTTTGTATTTGAAGAATTTGGCAAGCAGTATTTAACTTAATTCCTTCTTGGGGACATGTGTTTTGCCACCTTGTCCATTGTTTGTTGAAGGAACTACACATTTGAACAGAAAAAAATAGAACTAACTGTATGATGGAATTATCTAATCTCTTGTAAATCTGGCTTTTTTTCTCAGCAAGCTTGGTATCATATTGCCTGTAAAGTTAATATTCTTCTGTATCCAAAAAAGCTGCTTGGATATGTGGCCTCAAATGATCCAGGTGTCAAGCTAGAAATTTTTTCAAATTTTTCATGCTGTTTAGAGATGGTGATAAGGGCTCTGTATGTGTCAGCATATGCTGTTTCTTAAGGTAATGATATTTCTGTTAGACATGTAAATTTTAAATCAAGAAGAGTTTTATTTCTGGAGTAGTGTTACACACACAGTGTTGCTCTGAATCAACAGAATTAATCAATTCTTTATCTGTTTTGTTCTCTCATCTCTGCTCTTCTGAATTGTTTTGCTAACACGCTCTTTATCAAATTAAATGTGCAGCTTTTGATTAGAACTGGGCCTTTCTCTGTTTCCATCAGTTCTTTAGTTTCTGAAAACTAGAGGTCTTTGATATTATTCTCTTTTTAAGCCCATTTTTAAATCAGAATAATGGGTTATGAAATGCTGGCAAAATTAACCTTCTGAAAACTGGTAAAAGTAATGACTGGAAAATTCTCAAGCTTGCCGTAAATTACATCTCAAAGTCTTTCTGCCTACCATTCCTTAAATTAAGCTTTGAAGGAATCTCATTCCAGCAGATATAGCGTATTGTACTATATCACAGACATCATCTGTGTCGTACGGGTTCATGAGAAGATAAAAAATTTAACTTGGTCTTTATGTCAAAATATGGTTGCAATATACGGACACAAAGACAACATAAAGATTTGTGTTTTTCATCTTAGATCAGAAAGTAATTGATTTATCAAGGAAAATCTGAGGAACAGAAAGAACATACTTTTCATGAGACTTGATTCATGACAGATGAAAATTTCCGAAACCTTCAAAAGTTAAACATGAAGCAAGCTTTTTAAAATGTCAGAAACATAATGGGAGGTGAGTCAAAAGAATAAAAGTGGTATTTTTTAAAAAAAGTATAAAATCATTAGTATGTTTATGGAAAACAATCTTAGTCTTCATTTCTGACTTTTTAATTTTTGTTTAGTTTACAATTTATCATCCCTTTCACACTGCAAGGTGCAATAGCTTAGAAAGAGAATGGTGGATTTCGTTCTGTCATTCACATCATTAAAAAAATTGTTAATAACGTATCCAGAACTTGAAATGATGTAAAAGGAAAATACAGTGGTTTGATTCCATGTATCAAATTGATATTGCAGGGCAGGTAGTAAACTGGGCCACACTTAGTTTCTTTAAAAAAAACCAACATGTTATTTCAGCTGAACACCAGAAACATCTCCTTTTGCAGGAGTTTGCAGATATTTTAGCTTAGCATTTCAATTAAGTATAAAAACATATTCATTGAAGAGTCTCCATATTACGCAAATAGTTCAGAGAAGGTACAAACACTAATAGATGTGGATCGAGTGTTCCTGTGCAGAAAATTTCAGGTGGGAACACACTGTCCATTCAGAGAATGTATTTCAGGGAATTATGAAGACTTGGTTAGCTACTCAGTCCAGCACTTCAAATATGAGCCTCATTCACACTCCTTCAGCTCCATAAGTCCTTTTTGCCAGTCAGGCACTAACATGGATCCCGGACCAATAGACATCAAATCAAGGAAATGATGCCTATCAATAAGGCACTCCATTACAAAAATCAGTAATACTGCCAGGCACAGTAAAGTTGGTTGTGTCTGTGTCCATAACATAAAAATAGGTCACTATTCAACACATATTATCTGATACACTTTAAGAAAGGCACTTTAAGAAAGGCTTGTTTAAGCAATAATTGTGCAAATAAATAATTAGACACGGTACAGCTACAGTAAGAAATACCTGAATGTCACCATAATCATTTAGTCAGGCATCCTTCTCACCTTTTATTTGTTTGGTTGGCTTTTAAATTCTAAATGCAAAGCAGAGACTCTCTGCTCTGGAATAAAGCATTTAGTATAATGAAACTCATATTTGGATTGGAGCCTCTGGCCATTATGTATAATATATATATACAATAAATGTTAATTGTAATAATTAAACAAGTCTGTATATTTTAACCCTTGTCTACTCAAGCTTTGAAAATGACATTGACCACAAGTTAGTGACTTATTCACCTTGCCAACCTGTTACAGTTCCTGACTAGAACTTAATGTTTATACCTAAATTATTTAAATGATGATTCACACTGTCTGTACACTGGCTGCAGTGGAAAGTTATGGGAATTTGATCTAACACAGCTGTTCTTGGTGTATAATATGAGGGGACTTAGGTATTCCTCTTTTCAATCTGATTTAAAAGAAAATTTTATAAAACATTAATGCCATTCTTTAAGTTTTCCCTTCTCTTGGAATTCATTGTACTGTCTTGAATATTCTTTTTTTTTTTTTACATAATTCTGTTATTTGTTTTCTTTTTGCTTTCTAATCTGCCTTTGTTCAAGGCAGATTCATGTACTAAAAACTTCATGTACTAAAAACTAATAAATGTTTCTTTAAAGGGAAATTGACCCATCAGTCTCATTCTCTCCAACTCCATCCGCACACTAATTTTTTTTCAGTATTTCCTTTAATGAAACTAATGATACTACTTAGTCCTTCCCATTCTGTTTTTCATTCTCCAGTCCTGATTTATGAATCTGTTCTTGGGCAGATACACCTTATCCTCTTCTCTGACTAGTTCTTACTACCACGTACTGTTTTGAATGGCCATGTGGAGCTTAATGTAATTGTCATTCTAATGCATTATAAATGACCTGTAAAGACACAGACCTCACAGCTTGCTCAAAATCATTTAAAAAATTCTCTTTCTTCTCATATTTGTGGCCAAAAATTAGACTTTGAAGCATGAATCACATAGCTTAGTTAAGACTGTGAAGAAGCTTAGGATGCCAGGCATAGGTAGAAATAAACTGTAATTCATAAAGCTGTAAAAAAGCATAGTGACAGCCTCAGAAGTCTGTCTACTGCTTTTACTGAACCTTTCTTATTGTTTTGACTTTAACCAGGGATTATGATTTTTATCATAACCCAAGGACCTTATTTAAACTTACAGTCTAACTTGCATCTTACTGGGTTTTACCCAGCCTTCCTTTCAACTAAGACGTTATTATTTTCTATTATCAACTCAATGCAATTGTTTAAATTTAAACTTCTGTATCTGTATTTACATGCATGAATTTTGGTTTCTAAGCTAATGCATTTGGTCTTTATGCAGTAATACTTCATATGCACTATAAAGTGGACATAGAGCATTTTTAAACTCTAATGTTAGAATACCAATGAGTTCTAATGGTTAATGGTGTGATTAACTTCCTTGATCTCAAATGTTAAGTGACTTAGTTGTGGCTGTAATTAACAGCTTCTTTCACATACGCTTATTGTCAGGATGCATTATATACAGCCAGAGTTCCTTCTCTGGCCAGAAATATGGGAAGGACAGGGTCCAGTATCATCTCATATTTAATATCAACTTATATTTGAGATAATACACTTAATTTCAAGGAGGGAAAAGGATTTTTTGCATTTAATATTGTTCTATTTGTCTTATCTTTTATATAGAAAATGGAATAAGCTGTGACGTACAGCCAGAAATGTAATAAAGTATTAAAGTTCTGCCAGTTAGAGGGAAAACAAAAGCAAATGCAATCACACCAGAGAAATGCAATTCTACACAGTGTGATACGCAGTGCTACCTCACTCCATTAGAATTGGCTGGGGATTTTTAATTCGCATTTCCCAGGTTTCCCCCGTTGACTAAATTTCACATATTGCTTTAGTTGTATACAGTTTTTGCATTCCTACATCAACCAGAAACAGGGGCTTTAAGACCATAAGTGCTGATGTTTTCTCATGTGCTTAGCTGCGATCACATCCCAAGAGTGCGGCTGGGCGCCCGCAAGGGACCCCGGAGAGCGGGGACAGCCGGCAGGGTGCTGGCAGCAGAGCGGGGCGCAGACCCCGAGGAGACAGTGGGGAGTGGAGGTGGCAGAGGGAACAATGTTTTCGCAAGCAACTTGAGGAGACCCTGTGGAGCTGTTGCAATTCATCAATCCATTAAAAAGTTGCCAAGGACCTTTGTTTTCAAACCTTTTATTTTTATTCTGTTTTACATGACAGAAGTGAGTTTCATTATTTGCTAGCTTTTCATGTTTTTTCTTTCTACGTAGCTTAAGAAGTTTGAAGACCTTGAGGCTCTGGTATTTTTTGTGATTTGATTTTGAGAGAAATGGTGGAGGCAGGTCAAACTGACAACTCTGGGTGATTTGGGGGCCCAGTGCTTTTTTCATCAGTACTTGGACTTGCAGCATTCAAAGATGAGTGATGCTCAAGTCATTGTGTTAATAATTACAACGTAGAATACAGGCCAATTTTCAAAATTAGATCCATTCAATAGTGTATCTAATACATGAACCTGCGTCATTTATATTAAGTTGTTGTTAGACAAAATCTAAATTTTCCTTTCGAATTCACCTATTTATTTCATAAATATATAGATAGTTGCTGAAACTAAAAGTCATTTTGAAATAGAAGCCAAAAATGTTCCACAATGAAATTCTGAAATTTTCAGGCTCCCCCTCACCATATTTTCATATTTTTGTATACCCTGAGATATTTCTGATGATCTGACATTTTCTAAGAGATATTCTGTAGGAGAAAAAATTACCTTGAGATTATGGGCATTTGCTTGGGGGGGGTTCTGAATTTTCTTCATTGTTCTTGTTGTTTATTAAACTAGACAAAATATTTTCCTTCAGTTTGAATCTCAAGGGCTTTGATCATGAATTTACAATTTTTTTCTGATTATTAGTTTCACAGTTCTGAAGTTTCATTTTTATAAGCAAGTTAGGCACAGGAAAGAGTGAATATAATTTCAGTGATTTTGTTGTTTTTAAAAGTGTACATGAAGGCCCCAAGTCTTCTCTCATACATGATCTCTGAAAATTATATTTAGGTTTCCAGGTCAGTTAGATAAATTTTTACCAATTTACAAAAATGAACACTGGTTTCTTAATATGGCTGTTTTCAACTTTAGCACTCTTCTGAATAGCAGACTTATTTAGGATGTCCCAAAATAGTCTCTCTTGACATATGCTGTTAAGTATGTAGGCAGTGTGCACATGAATCTGTACAAACAAGGTTGTGTTACTGAGAGGAAAAAGTCAAGTAATATACAAAGAAAAAGCAACAGCAGTATTAGTATATACCAAAGAACACTGTGCACTTCCAGGAGTATTTTTTTATTATTATTTATTTCCTTACAGGAAATGATATAATACATACCTTCTAATGTCAGTAATTGACAATTCATGTTCATGCATTCTTAGCACATGCTAGTTTTGTTGCGGTAATGAATAATATCTACTACTGTAGTAGCCTAAAATGGACTCGTATGCAGAACATAGAACTTATGCAGACTGCAATAAACAGACAAAAGCCTGTACCACCTTCTGCAGTATCTTGTAGCATAACCAGTCTAGCGGTTGTCTATAGCAAGAAGGACCAGTTTGGTTATCTGAAGTATCCCTACTTACATACCAGTTAGCAGGGGCACTGTGAGAAGTAAAGACGGTATACTACTACTTTTCATAAAATCGCAAGACTTCAGACTCTAATGGTGGGCTACATTCAGATTTGAAATCAATAGTTCTGCCTTGTATGTGCATGCTTTGTGCTTTTCTGGCTTCCTTTGGATTACTTATGTCTAATGCCATTTTCAAGCAGCCATAATCCTGCGATAGTTAGCTTTCTTTGTTCAGTGCATTAGTTCATCAGGCCTCCTTTATGCTATTGTATGGCATTTAGTTGTGTAGAGCTTTTTTAGAATTTCTGTAGATAAAGTTTTGAAGATCATTACTGTGGTATTACCATTCTCCAGTGGTCTTAGAAAAATCCATTGATGATTTTTGTTGACGATGTTCCTCTGATGCACTTTTAAGGAGATAAATTGTGATCCAATGAAAGATACTAATTTTTCACAAGTTTGAACAGAGTTAAAAAAACTGGAGAAGGAAGAGGATCAGGGCAGAAGTGATTTGTGAAATAAATGTTTTTTTGGAGGATTTTCTGAAATAATTTACCGTCATAGCATAGCATAAGCTATATGGTGGTTGGCCAAAGAACCCTGTGATTTTGGTCTCTAGCTTTTCCCACACTGAATCACAGAAGAGGAAAGGTTTAGAAGACCCTTCCATGAATCAGTGTTGTCTTGTCTTATTCCTGGAAAATAACGCAGTAATTTATAGCACCTGCAAGCTGGGCGGCTAGTTCTGGCCATTAACACAAATCCCCCCCCTTTTTTTTTCCTTCTGAAAAAATCTCTTGATGTATATTGACAAACAATGTGTGTGTGTGCATTTCACCTAGAAGAGTAATCTGGAACTCTGTAATATTATACATCCCTCTTTTACAGGGAAAAGGACCAAAAGGAGAAAAGCTAAGATATATTAGTAGAGTTGGATCAAACTGATTTGTATCATTTGCTCATCCTTTTGTTAGGAATTCACAGAACTTCTGCTGCATCAGACATGCTAGGCAAGTGCCTTAAAATGATCCTTCTCTAGCTTCTGTAGCTATTCTTGCAATGAGTTCAGCTATATCTGTTGTCCTCCACGTAGGTGTCTGATGAAGATATGGGTAGGTGCGGCAAATAAGTCATTTTATTTTTTGTTCCTGGTCAGTATTACACAGGGATATAGACTGAAATTGTAGTAGTCTCACTGGCCATCTTGCAACCTGCATTTCCCCAGGTTCCGTAAAGAAAATGCACAACATAGTTTGAAAAAAAAAAAAGATTAAAGAAAAATAAAAGGTTTGTGAACTGTGCGCCAAACTTAGTTTTTGGGGAAGATGTTTAAATGTACGGATGTGATTTCGTTTGAGTTTTCATCTAGCATGCAATTAATATGTCCAAAAAAAGGGAACTGAAGAATAGTGGTAAAATCTGATTTCAGTCTTGCTATGCTAATGTAACAAAGTACATCCCGGTGGTAGTTTTCACATACTTTAGGAACCTTGCCAAGCACAGGAACTTTAAGATAATACTGGCATTCAGGTTGTTGTTTAATAACATGACCATTATCAAAAAATAATATTAGGTGGCAGTGAAAGTTGTTATGGTTCATATCTAAAGTGACACAGCCTGTCACTGTGAGGATGCTGTATCCTCTTACGGTGCTGACTGCTAATAATATTCTCCTTTGATCAAGACAAGAAAGCACCTTTGCAGTGCTTCCATTTGTTGAATTGCTTAAGGGATAGTAAAGGAGCCTTTAGGTATTTTTCTTGTCATAGTTACTGATGAATGTCATTCAGAAAACACTTGGTTTCCTTCCAAACGCTGTTTTGGCATCTCTCTCTGAGAACAGTAGGCAGAATATTTGCTGTTGTTCAAGTGCCGCTTCCTTTTGAATTTTGATTTTTGCACAATCAAATGTTTTCTCAGTAAGGTGCTTTGTAATAGCTGAAACTGAAGTATTACAGTAATGTTTGCTGAGCTTGAAGCAATGTTTTCAGTAACTACCTGCCCATACAGCAGACATGATTCTGTCTAAAGCTGCAGTGCACAATATGGAATCAAGCAGTTACTCAGCATATATTTAACATTATGCTTGTACACAGAAAATCAAGGCAAGGGATTGGTTTGTGAGGCAGTTCACGAGACATCATCAAGGTTCGGGAAGTGGAAAACTTCTGAAGAGTTACAAGGAAGTAGATTTAGATAGTATAAAGACTACTGAACCAGTGTCCAACATCAGTTCAGTGTCTTGATGCTGTCCTCCTGCTGATACAAAAGCCTCAGCAATACACAGTATTGGATCCCCAGTGTATCTGGGAACAGCTTTCACACTCAGAACAGTAGCATTTGGTACAGTAATTGTGCAGACTTTCTGTAACGCTTGCATATAGCTTCTTTTGCAGAACACTTGGTGCCATCAGTGACACTATTCTAGAAGAGAAAAAGAATTTGCCTTGCTTACTTTATATTTGTTGAGACTGAGGTCTTTTTCACATAGCTTTTATAATTTCACTTTGGCTTGCTTGAAACCAGACCTTTAAGTGCATGGCTTTAGACAGAACAAAAAGTAAAGATGATCTTCCAGGATTTGCTAGGGGCGTTTTCATTATGAACAACCTGGAAGCTAAGGCATATGTCTCTGTGAGAAGGCATACAGGAAACACTTCTGTTTTTAAGTCATCTTGCACTGTGTTTTGCTGGCAAGCCCTGTGTTTGGCTATGAATTGGAATTGGTCCAGGAGTGGACCTGCCTTCAGTTTCTTCTGGGTGTGGGGCTGGAGGAGGGTAAGGGCCATGTCAGGGCTGCCATTCTTTTCATTGCCATTTGAATGATGAATGTCTTTGCTGTCATCCACCCAAAATGGCACTCTTGTGATAGCTTCTCCATCCTCTGGTTTGTGGCTGTCTACTGCTGTAATATCTTCAGCTGTTGTGTTTCATGAGCCAAGTATTCTGGTCTGTGAAGTATTTTCCTAACTTTCCATTCTAAGAATTTGCTGGAGTAGCTATTATGGTGATAGGATCCAAAGACATGTTGTGAGCTTTTCCAAAACTTCTGTTTTCCTTTTTTCTGAACTTGTAAATATTCACTCTTTCCAGTACATAATGTCTCATATCTTTGGGATTCCTCTCCTAACTTTTCAGTGGGACTCCATGGGAAAACGGCAAGTTAGAGCTTGAGAAAAGCAAGTTGATGTTTTTTAAGTGGTAAGAACCATATCCAAGTGTTGTAGTCATTGTTTGAATGCTTAGTATGATATAATGGCGATTTATTTATTTATTTATTTACAAAAAATAGTTTTAAAGTTAAAGTTGTGTATTTGCATTTGAAGGATTGAATGAAGAACTCAAAAGAAGCAGGATGCAATTCGGTGGGGTTTTCTTGAAGAGGCCGGCAGGCCCCAAGGAGCTGGCTACGGTTGCCTGTGAGGCAAAATGCTGTGTTGCCCTTGGAAAGGCAATGTGCCATTGGCTGGGGTGGGAAAGGAGGCAAAATGGCAGCAGCGTAGAGGAGGTGGTGGGAGGCAGCTGGGGGGTTGTGCAAGGGCGAGCGGTGCCGGGCCCCAGCTGGGAGCTAGCGCTGAGGAGCTGTGTGGCCGCGTGGGCCAAGGGGAGAGCAGTGCGTGTCGTTTGCCCCGAGGTTAGCAAGGCCCGTGACAGAGTCTCCCGCAGCCTGCTGGTAGCCGCTGGGCGAGGTGTGGAGGGGAGAAGCGGGCTGCGAGGCGGGTGGGCCAGTGTCTTGCTGGAGGCAGGAGGAAGCGCCAGCGAGGGCCAGGTGCTGACGGTGTTGCTTGGGGTGAGTGTTGGGGCTGATGGTGGTGAAGGTGCGAAGGAAGGGCTTGGGTGGAGGTGGTGGGCAGGGGGCACCTGCCGCAGGGTTGTGGGTGACTTGAAAGAGCGGGGAGGGCGGGAAGGCCGTTGGCCGATGCCCTGGAGGGGAGGGTGTCCGCAGGCTGGGGAAGCGTGCTGTCAGAAACCTGGCGGAGGGGAAGGGGAGGGCACGCACGATGCGGCGCCTGCTGCGGACCGCCGCCCCTGCAGCGCGCGGGCTGGGGCCGGGCTGGCTGAGGAGCAGCTCTGCGGAAAAGGCCCTGGGGGCCGGTGGTGGCGGCAGCGCAGGGGTAAGAGGAGCGGCGAGCGCAGCTGGAGGCGGCTGGAGGAGAAGGCAAGCCTGGGTGGTGCTGGAGTGCCGCGGGCAGGTGGGGGAAGCGATAGCTGCCCTTTGGGCGGCCCTTGTGAGGGGGCGCGTGGAGGGCTGTGTGCGTTTTGGGCTGCCCGGAGAGCGCGAGGCAGGCGGCGCCGTCGTGGCGGGGGCGAGGGGCGGCCCGCGGGCTGAGGAGGGGGCTGGAGGCCAGGATGCGGGCAGGAGGCCGCTGGCAGCGCCTGTGCCGCAGGGGCAGCCTTTGTGTGCGTGCAGCCAAACGGCGGGCGGGAAGGATGCGAAGGCAAGGGGCCCTGAGCCCCCGGTCCTTGGCAAGGAGGGCGACTTTCAGGCCACAGCCGCCCCGGCTGCACTCGGCGCCCTCTTTGGGCGCCATCACAGTGGCCTGCTGCTGTCACCGGTGACCTCGCTGCCCATTGTCCCGGGCAGCATAAAAAAGGGCGCCTGGGGGTGGGGCCCGGCTCACCGAGCTTCTGGCTCCCGTCGCGCCAAGGAGACTTGGAGCAGGCAGGGTGCGAGGAGGCCGAAGGCAGCTGCTGCCCCTCTTTGTGAGGCGCGTTCAGGAAGCTTGCCGTGCGGGATGGACGGCAGGGCGGGCCACGACGGCAAGAGGGCGCTCCTGAAGCGGGCGAACTCCCGCTACCACCTGAGGACGCTCGTAGTCACCGCCAGTGGTCGCACAAGGAGTGCTGCGGAGTCAGTGGAGGTGGACCATCCACAAGAAGCTGGGGTTCAACCGATGGAGGTGGACCCTCCGCAAGAGGCTGGGGTTCAGCCCATGGAGGTGGACCCTCCTGAAGACCGCGTGGAACCAATGGAGGTGGACCCACCGGCGGCGAAGCGGGCACGGCCCAGCATGGACATGTATGGGGTGGCCTGGAGAGCGGGGCGTCGCCGTACCACCAAGAGGGCCCCGGCCTCTCAAGGCCCTCTGCCTGGGCCCAGTGGCCTGCAAGTGGTTCTTCCGCAGCCAGCGGGTAGCCAAGAGCAGGCGAAGAAGGGGGCCGTGCCCAAGCGGGGAAGGAGGCGTTAGCCCAGCCCGCCAGCACAGGGTCCCGCGGCCATCAGTAAAAGAGCTGTTGACTTTGTAGTCTTGCGTGAGCCCTCCTTTCCTGCCCCGCAGCGCGCCCACCCCCTGTCACTGGCGTGTGCAGAGGTGGGATCTCTGGTGGCCTGAGGCGGGGAGGAGAGGGCCTGTCTTCCTTGGGGCTGTTGTGGCGGGGTGACAGGAGGAGTGCGTGGGAGGGGCCCCTCAGGTCCCGGGGGCCTCGAGGGTGTTTCTTTTGATCTGAGGAGGAGGAGGAGGAGGCGGCGGCGAGTGGGGGCTTGCTGCCTTGAGCTCCTTGTCCCTGCGGCTGCCTAAGGGGTGGCTGAAGCTGGAGGCCGAGCCTTCCTGGGTGGGTGTGCACAGAGCCTGAAGAAGAGAGGCGCCGAAGCAGCTGCAGAGCGAGTTGTTCCTTTGGAGAAGCCAGAGCCTTTGCTTGTGGCCGTGATCTCTGCAGGAAGGTGTGTTCTGCTCGCCTCCATAGGAGTCGTTTTCAGGATGGGGCTGATTTGTGACGAGCGTCCCACGGCTTTGCTCTCTGCCTGGCGCTCGGGAGGCTGCCTGCGGTGCTCCGTGCCCTGTCTCTGCCGCCCGACTCTGGGTGTAGCGCCTGAGACAAGAGGCAGCTGTGCCCGGAGCTGCTGCTTCTGCCTGAGCCTGGGACTGGTGTTCTCTAGAGCTGCTGTCACTGTTGCCTCTGGGGCTCTCTCCCGCTGTGAAGGTGTGCTGGGCACTTGGGGTTGTGTTTCAGGATGCTGCGCACTGGGGAGGGTCTTCCTGGGGTTGCTGTCCAGCTGGCGTCACCAGCCTGCCTCTCCCTCTCTCTCGATGGTGCAGGAGAAGTCAGCTGTGTGGTCCTCAGCCTTGGAGGTGCTTCTCTGTAGAAACGCGGTGAGGTCTCGTGAAAGGGTGGGTGCGTTTCCTTTGTGTGTACGGGCCCTCTAAGGAGACCAGTTTCATCAGAAAAGGCCTTCTTTTAGCTTTGCTTTCCTCCTCCTCTCTTTGCTTTCCTCCTCCTCTCTTTGCTTTCCTCCCCCCTGCTCTCTTTGCCCCCCTGCTCTCTCTTCCCCTGTAGTCTGTTTCCAGCGCAGCCCTCCTGTGGTCTTGGGAAGGTTGCGGACGAGTTTTTTTCCTGCCGGAGAGTGCTAAAGGGATTCCTGCTAGTTGGCGTTTGCTGTTTGGAGGTGCGAGGAGCGTGTGTTTCTCCTCCGGGAACTATGTTACGAAAAAGGTTGAGTTTCCTTTGCAGGTGTTGGACACTCTGAAATTTTTGGGCGGGTTGTGCTCTTTGAGCCGCCAGCAGAGCAAGGTGGCAGTGTGTGGCCTGTGCCTTTGCCCGGACAGACGGCGCCCGTCTGGTCTGTTCCTTCCAGCTGTTGACTGCGTAAGGCAGTCCTGGAGTGGAGGTTTCTGAGTGAAGCGGGCTGCAGTCAAACTGCATGTAGCCTAAGGGGGAGCCTGTGTGGGAGCGATAGCCTCCAGCTGCGGTAACACGAGTGAGTGAGCGTGCCTTGGCTGTGGAGCTTGTAGGCAGGTGGAGTGTCCGAAGCAGGAGCCCGCTGAGTACTGCGTGGCTTTGCAGGTGCCTTTTTCCCGCGTGTCTCTTCTTTCCCCTTGCCAGCCGTCAGCTTCTGCTTGTGCGCTGGAAAGTGCTCTCAGGTGGGTGTGCAGGGGAGAGCTGGCCTGCAAAGGCATTGTGGGAGGAGCAGGTGAGGTGGAGTTGCCCGAAGACCCTGGGAGGTGGAGGGAGAAGTCACTTGATGTGCTCTGGTGCATGGACAGGCTCTTCTGTGGGGTGCCAGTGAAGTTTTTTGTGGTGTTTGCAGCTCTTATGCTCCGTGGGGCAGTCTGCGAACTTCTTTCTTCATGGCTCCCTTTCTGTCGCGGTGTGTGCTGAGCACCGTGTCAGCCAGGATCGCCATCTTTTCCTGAAGAGAGCCTGTCCCTGAGAAAAGAGTGTCCCTGTCAAAGTGGTGGTGCTTGGAAAGGAGCCCCGCAGTGGTGCCCATGGAGTGGTCAAATAGGTGCCTCAAGAGGTTCCTGGAGGAGGGCTCGCAGGAGAGTGAGTGGGGGCAGCTGGCCTGACTTGCAGGTGTGCATAGCCCAGGTGGCTGCTGAAGTGCTGGGTGAGGTGCTGGCTGGGGTGCGTATATGCGTGCGTGCGTGTGTGCGCGCGTGCGTGTTCAAGGCCCCACAGGTGATGTGTGTGAGAGCCTGGGGTATGGGTACTTCAGGCCTGGAAAGATGGGTGGTGTGAGGGAGGAGAGCAGGGCCCCCCCGCGGTGCTGCTGCCAAGCAAATGCTGCGGTGCTGTGCGGAGGGAAGAAGCGGGGCTTTGGCCAGAAGGTGTCAAGCCTGAAGCGTGAGGAGTGCTTGTGACTGGGGCTAGTTCCTAACTGGCGGCCCTCCCCGTCTGCTCAGGAAGGTGATGACCTTGAGGCTTGTAGCCCTGAAAGAGACCAAAGCGGCACTTCTGTGGAGCTTTTGTGCCTGGAGGAAGCGGTAATTCTCCATCTGCCGGGTCTCCAAAGTCGTAGCGTGCACCCCTTTGCTTGAACGGCTTCCCCTTCCCCAAGGAGTATTTTGTCGTCTTGCTGACTGCGTCCTACTCAAATGCTGCTCCAGCGTATGCAGGCCCAGGGCAGTCTGGCGTGAGGAACGATGGTCGTGGCTTGCCGTTGTCTTTCGCCGTGCCGCCGCTCTCCTTCCTTTTCCAAGATGAGTCATTGCTAGAGGCCTGGGAACCTGCAACTGGCTCGTAGGTGTAACGGCTGAAATGCGTGGCAACGACTGTTCGAGCTGGGTGGTATGCTGGGGACGCAAGCAGCTCAGCTCCATTTGTGTTGCAGATGAGCCCGTCGTGCAACTTCTGTCGCCCCTTTGCTGTGTGGGCTCTCCCAGGACTCTACGGCCCTGACTTGAGCACCTGAGCGCCTTCGTGCGTTGTCCCGCCAGTGGCGCTCCAGAAGTCAGCGTCAAGTTTAGCAGAAGCATAGGGAGATGAGGTTATAAACGTAGAGCGTGAGCAGCTGCGTTCCTGGTTCTGCTGCGTGCCTGGCTCTGGAGCAGGACACGGGGCGTGCCCTGAGGTAAGAGCGTGCGTGCCCCGTGCTCTCTGGAGAGCGGGGCTCCTCCTGGCAAGAGCTGCTTGGAGATGCAGCTGCAGGCCTGTTGCTCGTGGCTGAAATGGTGTTCCCGAGAGTCGTCTTCCACGGCGTGAGTCTTGTGAGTTGCTCTCGTATTGAAAAAGCATTGGTGAAAAGCCCCGGGGAAGATGGCTGCAATGAAGGGAGCCTGTTGCTTTGTGTCCTTTGCCATTTGTCTGTGAGGAGAAGAGAAAGGGGAAGGAAGAGGAGGGGAGTGAGCCACTGGTGTCCCTAGGCCGAGGCATGCCTCCTCAAACCAAGAGCTGTTGTGCTTGCAGTTTTCCTCTTGGGTGCTGCGTTGTGGTTTTGGTTGGTCGATCGGTCTGTCTGTAAATGGCTCTATTTTTCCTCATTTTTTTTCTCGTTGCCTTGGCACTGAGTTTGCGAAGATGGGTGCTGAATGAGCTAGGAGGTCTTTTGGGACCCAAATGACTTTGCAACGTCTTCTGAGTCTCTCACTGTCTCTGTCACACAAAGTCAGCTGTGACATGCTGTGCACTTGGGAAGGGGGAGCAGGTAAGCTGCGACAGGTGTGCTGACACAGTGTTGCTGCGACATTGCAGTAGGTTTGAAGAAGCCGGCGGGCCCCAGGGAGCTGGCTATGGTTGCCTGTGAGGCAAAATGCTGTGTTGCCCTTGGAAAGGCAATGTGCCATTGGCTGGGGTGGGAAAGGAGGCGAAATGGCAGCAGCGTAGAGGAGGTGGTGGGAGGCAGCTGGGGGGTTGTGCAAGGGCGAGCGGTGCCGGGCCCCAGCTGGGAGCTAGAGCTGAGGAGCTGTGTGGCCGCGTGGGCCAAGGGGAGAGCAGTGCGTGTCGTTTGCCCCGAGGTTAGCAAGGCCCGTGACAGAGTCTCCCGCAGCCTGCTGGTAGCCGCTGGGCGAGGTGTGGAGGGGAGAAGCGGGCTGCGAGGCGGGTGGGCCAGTGTCTTGCTGGAGGCAGGAGGAAGCGCCAGCGAGGGCCAGGTGCTGACGGTGTTGCTTGGGGTGAGTGTTGGGGCTGATGGTGGTGAAGGTGCGAAGGAAGGGCTTGGGTGGAGGTGGTGGGCAGGGGGCACCTGCCGCAGGGTTGTGGGTGACTTGAAAGAGCGGGGAGGGCGGGAAGGCCGTTGGCCGATGCCCTGGAGGGGAGGGTGTCCGCAGGCTGGGGAAGCGTGCTGTCAGAAACCTGGCGGAGGGGAAGGGGAGGGCACGCACGATGCGGCGCCTGCTGCGGACCGCCGCCCCTGCAGCGCGCAGGCTGGGGCCGGGCTGGCTGAGGAGCAGCTCTGCGGAAAAGGCCCTGGGGGCCGGTGGTGGCGGCAGCGCAGGGGTAAGAGGAGCGGCGAGCGCAGCTGGAGGCGGCTGGAGGAGAAGGCAAGCCTGGGTGGTGCTGGAGTGCCGCGGGCAGGTGGGGGAAGCGATAGCTGCCCTTTGGGCGGCCCTTGTGAGGGGGCGCGTGGAGGGCTGTGTGCGTTTTGGGCTGCCCGGAGAGCGCGAGGCAGGCGGTGCCGTCGTGGCGGGGGCGAGGGGCGGCCCGCGGGCTGAGGAGGGGGCTGGAGGCCAGGATGCGGGCAGGAGGCCGCTGGCAGCGCCTGTGCCGCAGGGGCAGCCTTTGTGTGCGTGCAGCCAAACGGCGGGCGGGAAGGATGCGAAGGCAAGGGGCCCTGAGCCCCCGGTCCTTGGCAAGGAGGGCGACTTTCAGGCCACAGCCGCCCCGGCTGCACTCGGCGCCCTCTTTGGGCGCCATCACAGTGGCCTGCTGCTGTCACCGGTGACCTCGCTGCCCATTGTCCCGGGCAGCATAAAAAAGGGTGCCTGGGGGTGGGGCCCGGCTCACCGAGCTTCTGGCTCCCGTCGCGCCAAGGAGACTTGGAGCAGGCAGGGTGCGAGGAGGCCGAAGGCAGCTGCTGCCCCTCTTTGTGAGGCGCGTTCAGGAAGCTTGCCGTGCGGGATGGACGGCAGGGCGGGCCACGACGGCAAGAGGGCGCTCCTGAAGCGGGCGAACTCCCGCTACCACCTGAGGACGCTCGTAGTCACCGCCAGTGGTCGCACAAGGAGTGCTGCGGAGTCAGTGGAGGTGGACCATCCACAAGAAGCTGGGGTTCAACCGATGGAGGTGGACCCTCCGCAAGAGGCTGGGGTTCAGCCCATGGAGGTGGACCCTCCTGAAGACCGCGTGGAACCAATGGAGGTGGACCCACCGGCGGCGAAGCGGGCACGGCCCAGCATGGACATGTATGGGGTGGCCTGGAGAGCGGGGCGTCGCCGTACCACCAAGAGGGCCCCGGCCTCTCAAGGCCCTCTGCCTGGGCCCAGTGGCCTGCAAGTGGTTCTTCCGCAGCCAGCGGGTAGCCAAGAGCAGGCGAAGAAGGGGGCCGTGCCCAAGCGGGGAAGGAGGCGTTAGCCCAGCCCGCCAGCACAGGGTCCCGCGGCCATCAGTAAAAGAGCTGTTGACTTTGTAGTCTTGCGTGAGCCCTCCTTTCCTGCCCCGCAGCGCGCCCACCCCCTGTCGCTGGCGTGTGCAGAGGTGGGATCTCTGGTGGCCTGAGGCGGGGAGGAGAGGGCCTGTCTTCCTTGGGGCTGTTGTGGCAGGGTGACAGGAGGAGTGCGTGGGAGGGGGGGGCCCCTCAGGTCCCGGGGGCCTCGAGGGTGTTTCTTTTGATCTGAGGAGGAGGAGGAGGAGGCGGCGGCGAGTGGGGGCTTGCTGCCTTGAGCTCCTTGTCCCTGCGGCTGCCTAAGGGGTGGCTGAAGCTGGAGGCCGAGCCTTCCTGGGTGGGTGTGCACAGAGCCTGAAGAAGAGAGGCGCCGAAGCAGCTGCAGAGCGAGTTGTTCCTTTGGAGAAGCCAGAGCCTTTGCTTGTGGCCGTGATCTCTGCAGGAAGGTGTGTTCTGCTCGCCTCCATAGGAGTCGTTTTCAGGATGGGGCTGATTTGTGACGAGCGTCCCACGGCTTTGCTCTCTGCCTGGCGCTCGGGAGGCTGCCTGCGGTGCTCCGTGCCCTGTCTCTGCCGCCCGACTCTGGGTGTAGCGCCTGAGACAAGAGGCAGCTGTGCCCGGAGCTGCTGCTTCTGCCTGAGCCTGGGACTGGTGTTCTCTAGAGCTGCTGTCACTGTTGCCTCTGGGGTTCTCTCCCGCTGTGAAGGTGTGCTGGGCACTTGGGGTTGTGTTTCAGGATGCTGCGCACTGGGGAGGGTCTTCCTGGGGTTGCTGTCCAGCTGGCGTCACCAGCCTGCCTCTCCCTCTCTCTCGATGGTGCAGGAGAAGTCAGCTGTGTGGTCCTCAGCCTTGGAGGTGCTTCTCTGTAGAAACGCGGTGAGGTCTCGTGAAAGGGTGGGTGCGTTTCCTTTGTGTGTACGGGCCCTCTAAGGAGACCAGTTTCATCAGAAAAGGCCTTCTTTTAGCTTTGCTTTCCTCCTCCTCTCTTTGCTTTCCTCCTCCTCTCTTTGCTTTCCTCCCCCCTGCTCTCTTTGCCCCCCTGCTCTCTCTTCCCCTGTAGTCTGTTTCCAGCGCAGCCCTCCTGTGGTCTTGGGAAGGTTGCGGACGAGTTTTTTTCCTGCCGGAGAGTGCTAAAGGGATTCCTGCTAGTTGGCGTTTGCTGTTTGGAGGTGCGAGGAGCGTGTGTTTCTCCTCCGGGAACTATGTTACGAAAAAGGTTGAGTTTCCTTTGCAGGTGTTGGACACTCTGAAATTTTTGGGCGGGTTGTGCTCTTTGAGCCGCCAGCAGAGCAAGGTGGCAGTGTGTGGCCTGTGCCTTTGCCCGGACAGACGGCGCCCGTCTGGTCTGTTCCTTCCAGCTGTTGACTGCGTAAGGCAGTCCTGGAGTGGAGGTTTCTGAGTGAAGCGGGCTGCAGTCAAACTGCATGTAGCCTAAGGGGGAGCCTGTGTGGGAGCGATAGCCTCCAGCTGCGGTAACACGAGTGAGTGAGCGTGCCTTGGCTGTGGAGCTTGTAGGCAGGTGGAGTGTCCGAAGCAGGAGCCCGCTGAGTACTGCGTGGCTTTGCAGGTGCCTTTTTCCCGCGTGTCTCTTCTTTCCCCTTGCCAGCCGTCAGCTTCTGCTTGTGCGCTGGAAAGTGCTCTCAGGTGGGTGTGCAGGGGAGAGCTGGCCTGCAAAGGCATTGTGGGAGGAGCAGGTGAGGTGGAGTTGCCCGAAGACCCTGGGAGGTGGAGGGAGAAGTCACTTGATGTGCTCTGGTGCATGGACAGGCTCTTCTGTGGGGTGCCAGTGAAGTTTTTTGTGGTGTTTGCAGCTCTTATGCTCCGTGGGGCAGTCTGCGAACTTCTTTCTTCATGGCTCCCTTTCTGTCGCGGTGTGTGCTGAGCACCGTGTCAGCCAGGATCGCCATCTTTTCCTGAAGAGAGCCTGTCCCTGAGAAAAGAGTGTCCCTGTCAAAGTGGTGGTGCTTGGAAAGGAGCCCCGCAGTGGTGCCCATGGAGTGGTCAAATAGGTGCCTCAAGAGGTTCCTGGAGGAGGGCTCGCAGGAGAGTGAGTGGGGGCAGCTGGCCTGACTTGCAGGTGTGCATAGCCCAGGTGGCTGCTGAAGTGCTGGGTGAGGTGCTGGCTGGGGTGCGTATATGCGTGCGTGCGTGTGTGCGCGCGTGCGTGTTCAAGGCCCCACAGGTGATGTGTGTGAGAGCCTGGGGTATGGGTACTTCAGGCCTGGAAAGATGGGTGGTGTGAGGGAGGAGAGCAGGGCCCCCCCGCGGTGCTGCTGCCAAGCAAATGCTGCGGTGCTGTGCGGAGGGAAGAAGCGGGGCTTTGGCCAGAAGGTGTCAAGCCTGAAGCGTGAGGAGTGCTTGTGACTGGGGCTAGTTCCTAACTGGCGGCCCTCCCCGTCTGCTCAGGAAGGTGATGACCTTGAGGCTTGTAGCCCTGAAAGAGACCAAAGCGGCACTTCTGTGGAGCTTTTGTGCCTGGAGGAAGCGGTAATTCTCCATCTGCCGGGTCTCCAAAGTCGTAGCGTGCACCCCTTTGCTTGAACGGCTTCCCCTTCCCCAAGGAGTATTTTGTCGTCTTGCTGACTGCGTCCTACTCAAATGCTGCTCCAGCGTATGCAGGCCCAGGGCAGTCTGGCGTGAGGAACGATGGTCGTGGCTTGCCGTTGTCTTTCGCCGTGCCGCCGCTCTCCTTCCTTTTCCAAGATGAGTCATTGCTAGAGGCCTGGGAACCTGCAACTGGCTCGTAGGTGTAACGGCTGAAATGCGTGGCAACGACTGTTCGAGCTGGGTGGTATGCTGGGGACGCAAGCAGCTCAGCTCCATTTGTGTTGCAGATGAGCCCGTCGTGCAACTTCTGTCGCCCCTTTGCTGTGTGGGCTCTCCCAGGACTCTACGGCCCTGACTTGAGCACCTGAGCGCCTTCGTGCGTTGTCCCGCCAGTGGCGCTCCAGAAGTCAGCGTCAAGTTTAGCAGAAGCATAGGGAGATGAGGTTATAAACGTAGAGCGTGAGCAGCTGCGTTCCTGGTTCTGCTGCGTGCCTGGCTCTGGAGCAGGACACGGGGCGTGCCCTGAGGTAAGAGCGTGCGTGCCCCGTGCTCTCTGGAGAGCGGGGCTCCTCCTGGCAAGAGCTGCTTGGAGATGCAGCTGCAGGCCTGTTGCTCGTGGCTGAAATGGTGTTCCCGAGAGTCGTCTTCCACGGCGTGAGTCTTGTGAGTTGCTCTCGTATTGAAAAAGCATTGGTGAAAAGCCCCGGGGAAGATGGCTGCAATGAAGGGAGCCTGTTGCTTTGTGTCCTTTGCCATTTGTCTGTGAGGAGAAGAGAAAGGGGAAGGAAGAGGAGGGGAGTGAGCCACTGGTGTCCCTAGGCCGAGGCATGCCTCCTCAAACCAAGAGCTGTTGTGCTTGCAGTTTTCCTCTTGGGTGCTGCGTTGTGGTTTTGGTTGGTCGATCGGTCTGTCTGTAAATGGCTCTATTTTTCCTCATTTTTTTTCTCGTTGCCTTGGCACTGAGTTTGCGAAGATGGGTGCTGAATGAGCTAGGAGGTCTTTTGGGACCCAAATGACTTTGCAACGTCTTCTGAGTCTCTCACTGTCTCTGTCACACAAAGTCAGCTGTGACATGCTGTGCACTTGGGAAGGGGGAGCAGGTAAGCTGCGACAGGTGTGCTGACACAGTGTTGCTGCGACATTGCAGTAGGTTTGAAGAAGCCGGCGGGCCCCAGGGAGCTGGCTATGGTTGCCTGTGAGGCAAAATGCTGTGTTGCCCTTGGAAAGGCAATGTGCCATTGGCTGGGGTGGGAAAGGAGGCGAAATGGCAGCAGCGTAGAGGAGGTGGTGGGAGGCAGCTGGGGGGTTGTGCAAGGGCGAGCGGTGCCGGGCCCCAGCTGGGAGCTAGCGCTGAGGAGCTGTGTGGCCGCGTGGGCCAAGGGGAGAGCAGTGCGTGTCGTTTGCCCCGAGGTTAGCAAGGCCCGTGACAGAGTCTCCCGCAGCCTGCTGGTAGCCGCTGGGCGAGGTGTGGAGGGGAGAAGCGGGCTGCGAGGCGGGTGGGCCAGTGTCTTGCTGGAGGCAGGAGGAAGCGCCAGCGAGGGCCAGGTGCTGACGGTGTTGCTTGGGGTGAGTGTTGGGGCTGATGGTGGTGAAGGTGCGAAGGAAGGGCTTGGGTGGAGGTGGTGGGCAGGGGGCACCTGCCGCAGGGTTGTGGGTGACTTGAAAGAGCGGGGAGGGCGGGAAGGCCGTTGGCCGATGCCCTGGAGGGGAGGGTGTCCGCAGGCTGGGGAAGCGTGCTGTCAGAAACCTGGCGGAGGGGAAGGGGAGGGCACGCACGATGCGGCGCCTGCTGCGGACCGCCGCCCCTGCAGCGCGCAGGCTGGGGCCGGGCTGGCTGAGGAGCAGCTCTGCGGAAAAGGCCCTGGGGGCCGGTGGTGGCGGCAGCGCAGGGGTAAGAGGAGCGGCGAGCGCAGCTGGAGGCGGCTGGAGGAGAAGGCAAGCCTGGGTGGTGCTGGAGTGCCGCGGGCAGGTGGGGGAAGCGATAGCTGCCCTTTGGGCGGCCCTTGTGAGGGGGCGCGTGGAGGGCTGTGTGCGTTTTGGGCTGCCCGGAGAGCGCGAGGCAGGCGGTGCCGTCGTGGCGGGGGCGAGGGGCGGCCCGCGGGCTGAGGAGGGGGCTGGAGGCCAGGATGCGGGCAGGAGGCCGCTGGCAGCGCCTGTGCCGCAGGGGCAGCCTTTGTGTGCGTGCAGCCAAACGGCGGGCGGGAAGGATGCGAAGGCAAGGGGCCCTGAGCCCCCGGTCCTTGGCAAGGAGGGCGACTTTCAGGCCACAGCCGCCCCGGCTGCACTCGGCGCCCTCTTTGGGCGCCATCACAGTGGCCTGCTGCTGTCACCGGTGACCTCGCTGCCCATTGTCCCGGGCAGCATAAAAAAGGGCGCCTGGGGGTGGGGCCCGGCTCACCGAGCTTCTGGCTCCCGTCGCGCCAAGGAGACTTGGAGCAGGCAGGGTGCGAGGAGGCCGAAGGCAGCTGCTGCCCCTCTTTGTGAGGCGCGTTCAGGAAGCTTGCCGTGCGGGATGGACGGCAGGGCGGGCCACGACGGCAAGAGGGCACTCCTGAAGCGGGCGAACTCCCGCTACCACCTGAGGACGCTCGTAGTCACCGCCAGTGGTCGCACAAGGAGTGCTGCGGAGTCAGTGGAGGTGGACCATCCACAAGAAGCTGGGGTTCAACCGATGGAGGTGGACCCTCCGCAAGAGGCTGGGGTTCAGCCCATGGAGGTGGACCCTCCTGAAGACCGCGTGGAACCAATGGAGGTGGACCCACCGGCGGCGAAGCGGGCACGGCCCAGCATGGACATGTATGGGGTGGCCTGGAGAGCGGGGCGTCGCCGTACCACCAAGAGGGCCCCGGCCTCTCAAGGCCCTCTGCCTGGGCCCAGTGGCCTGCAAGTGGTTCTTCCGCAGCCAGCGGGTAGCCAAGAGCAGGCGAAGAAGGGGGCCGTGCCCAAGCGGGGAAGGAGGCGTTAGCCCAGCCCGCCAGCACAGGGTCCCGCGGCCATCAGTAAAAGAGCTGTTGACTTTGTAGTCTTGCGTGAGCCCTCCTTTCCTGCCCCGCAGCGCGCCCACCCCCTGTCACTGGCGTGTGCAGAGGTGGGATCTCTGGTGGCCTGAGGCGGGGAGGAGAGGGCCTGTCTTCCTTGGGGCTGTTGTGGCGGGGTGACAGGAGGAGTGCGTGGGAGGGGCCCCTCAGGTCCCGGGGGCCTCGAGGGTGTTTCTTTTGATCTGAGGAGGAGGAGGAGGAGGCGGCGGCGAGTGGGGGCTTGCTGCCTTGAGCTCCTTGTCCCTGCGGCTGCCTAAGGGGTGGCTGAAGCTGGAGGCCGAGCCTTCCTGGGTGGGTGTGCACAGAGCCTGAAGAAGAGAGGCGCCGAAGCAGCTGCAGAGCGAGTTGTTCCTTTGGAGAAGCCAGAGCCTTTGCTTGTGGCCGTGATCTCTGCAGGAAGGTGTGTTCTGCTCGCCTCCATAGGAGTCGTTTTCAGGATGGGGCTGATTTGTGACGAGCGTCCCACGGCTTTGCTCTCTGCCTGGCGCTCGGGAGGCTGCCTGCGGTGCTCCGTGCCCTGTCTCTGCCGCCCGACTCTGGGTGTAGCGCCTGAGACAAGAGGCAGCTGTGCCCGGAGCTGCTGCTTCTGCCTGAGCCTGGGACTGGTGTTCTCTAGAGCTGCTGTCACTGTTGCCTCTGGGGTTCTCTCCCGCTGTGAAGGTGTGCTGGGCACTTGGGGTTGTGTTTCAGGATGCTGCGCACTGGGGAGGGTCTTCCTGGGGTTGCTGTCCAGCTGGCGTCACCAGCCTGCCTCTCCCTCTCTCTCGATGGTGCAGGAGAAGTCAGCTGTGTGGTCCTCAGCCTTGGAGGTGCTTCTCTGTAGAAACGCGGTGAGGTCTCGTGAAAGGGTGGGTGCGTTTCCTTTGTGTGTACGGGCCCTCTAAGGAGACCAGTTTCATCAGAAAAGGCCTTCTTTTAGCTTTGCTTTCCTCCTCCTCTCTTTGCTTTCCTCCCCCCTGCTCTCTTTGCCCCCCTGCTCTCTTTGCCCCCCTGCTCTCTCTTCCCCTGTAGTCTGTTTCCAGCGCAGCCCTCCTGTGGTCTTGGGAAGGTTGCGGACGAGTTTTTTTCCTGCCGGAGAGTGCTAAAGGGATTCCTGCTAGTTGGCGTTTGCTGTTTGGAGGTGCGAGGAGCGTGTGTTTCTCCTCCGGGAACTATGTTACGAAAAAGGTTGAGTTTCCTTTGCAGGTGTTGGACACTCTGAAATTTTTGGGCGGGTTGTGCTCTTTGAGCCGCCAGCAGAGCAAGGTGGCAGTGTGTGGCCTGTGCCTTTGCCCGGACAGACGGCGCCCGTCTGGTCTGTTCCTTCCAGCTGTTGACTGCGTAAGGCAGTCCTGGAGTGGAGGTTTCTGAGTGAAGCGGGCTGCAGTCAAACTGCATGTAGCCTAAGGGGGAGCCTGTGTGGGAGCGATAGCCTCCAGCTGCGGTAACACGAGTGAGTGAGCGTGCCTTGGCTGTGGAGCTTGTAGGCAGGTGGAGTGTCCGAAGCAGGAGCCCGCTGAGTACTGCGTGGCTTTGCAGGTGCCTTTTTCCCGCGTGTCTCTTCTTTCCCCTTGCCAGCCGTCAGCTTCTGCTTGTGCGCTGGAAAGTGCTCTCAGGTGGGTGTGCAGGGGAGAGCTGGCCTGCAAAGGCATTGTGGGAGGAGCAGGTGAGGTGGAGTTGCCCGAAGACCCTGGGAGGTGGAGGGAGAAGTCACTTGATGTGCTCTGGTGCATGGACAGGCTCTTCTGTGGGGTGCCAGTGAAGTTTTTTGTGGTGTTTGCAGCTCTTATGCTCCGTGGGGCAGTCTGCGAACTTCTTTCTTCATGGCTCCCTTTCTGTCGCGGTGTGTGCTGAGCACCGTGTCAGCCAGGATCGCCATCTTTTCCTGAAGAGAGCCTGTCCCTGAGAAAAGAGTGTCCCTGTCAAAGTGGTGGTGCTTGGAAAGGAGCCCCGCAGTGGTGCCCATGGAGTGGTCAAATAGGTGCCTCAAGAGGTTCCTGGAGGAGGGCTCGCAGGAGAGTGAGTGGGGGCAGCTGGCCTGACTTGCAGGTGTGCATAGCCCAGGTGGCTGCTGAAGTGCTGGGTGAGGTGCTGGCTGGGGTGCGTATATGCGTGCGTGCGTGTGTGCGCGCGTGCGTGTTCAAGGCCCCACAGGTGATGTGTGTGAGAGCCTGGGGTATGGGTACTTCAGGCCTGGAAAGATGGGTGGTGTGAGGGAGGAGAGCAGGGCCCCCCCGCGGTGCTGCTGCCAAGCAAATGCTGCGGTGCTGTGCGGAGGGAAGAAGCGGGGCTTTGGCCAGAAGGTGTCAAGCCTGAAGCGTGAGGAGTGCTTGTGACTGGGGCTAGTTCCTAACTGGCGGCCCTCCCCGTCTGCTCAGGAAGGTGATGACCTTGAGGCTTGTAGCCCTGAAAGAGACCAAAGCGGCACTTCTGTGGAGCTTTTGTGCCTGGAGGAAGCGGTAATTCTCCATCTGCCGGGTCTCCAAAGTCGTAGCGTGCACCCCTTTGCTTGAACGGCTTCCCCTTCCCCAAGGAGTATTTTGTCGTCTTGCTGACTGCGTCCTACTCAAATGCTGCTCCAGCGTATGCAGGCCCAGGGCAGTCTGGCGTGAGGAACGATGGTCGTGGCTTGCCGTTGTCTTTCGCCGTGCCGCCGCTCTCCTTCCTTTTCCAAGATGAGTCATTGCTAGAGGCCTGGGAACCTGCAACTGGCTCGTAGGTGTAACGGCTGAAATGCGTGGCAACGACTGTTCGAGCTGGGTGGTATGCTGGGGACGCAAGCAGCTCAGCTCCATTTGTGTTGCAGATGAGCCCGTCGTGCAACTTCTGTCGCCCCTTTGCTGTGTGGGCTCTCCCAGGACTCTACGGCCCTGACTTGAGCACCTGAGCGCCTTCGTGCGTTGTCCCGCCAGTGGCGCTCCAGAAGTCAGCGTCAAGTTTAGCAGAAGCATAGGGAGATGAGGTTATAAACGTAGAGCGTGAGCAGCTGCGTTCCTGGTTCTGCTGCGTGCCTGGCTCTGGAGCAGGACACGGGGCGTGCCCTGAGGTAAGAGCGTGCGTGCCCCGTGCTCTCTGGAGAGCGGGGCTCCTCCTGGCAAGAGCTGCTTGGAGATGCAGCTGCAGGCCTGTTGCTCGTGGCTGAAATGGTGTTCCCGAGAGTCGTCTTCCACGGCGTGAGTCTTGTGAGTTGCTCTCGTATTGAAAAAGCATTGGTGAAAAGCCCCGGGGAAGATGGCTGCAATGAAGGGAGCCTGTTGCTTTGTGTCCTTTGCCATTTGTCTGTGAGGAGAAGAGAAAGGGGAAGGAAGAGGAGGGGAGTGAGCCACTGGTGTCCCTAGGCCGAGGCATGCCTCCTCAAACCAAGAGCTGTTGTGCTTGCAGTTTTCCTCTTGGGTGCTGCGTTGTGGTTTTGGTTGGTCGATCGGTCTGTCTGTAAATGGCTCTATTTTTCCTCATTTTTTTTCTCGTTGCCTTGGCACTGAGTTTGCGAAGATGGGTGCTGAATGAGCTAGGAGGTCTTTTGGGACCCAAATGACTTTGCAACGTCTTCTGAGTCTCTCACTGTCTCTGTCACACAAAGTCAGCTGTGACATGCTGTGCACTTGGGAAGGGGGAGCAGGTAAGCTGCGACAGGTGTGCTGACACAGTGTTGCTGCGACATTGCAGTAGGTTTGAAGAAGCCGGCGGGCCCCAGGGAGCTGGCTATGGTTGCCTGTGAGGCAAAATGCTGTGTTGCCCTTGGAAAGGCAATGTGCCATTGGCTGGGGTGGGAAAGGAGGCGAAATGGCAGCAGCGTAGAGGAGGTGGTGGGAGGCAGCTGGGGGGTTGTGCAAGGGCGAGCGGTGCCGGGCCCCAGCTGGGAGCTAGCGCTGAGGAGCTGTGTGGCCGCGTGGGCCAAGGGGAGAGCAGTGCGTGTCGTTTGCCCCGAGGTTAGCAAGGCCCGTGACAGAGTCTCCCGCAGCCTGCTGGTAGCCGCTGGGCGAGGTGTGGAGGGGAGAAGCGGGCTGCGAGGCGGGTGGGCCAGTGTCTTGCTGGAGGCAGGAGGAAGCGCCAGCGAGGGCCAGGTGCTGACGGTGTTGCTTGGGGTGAGTGTTGGGGCTGATGGTGGTGAAGGTGCGAAGGAAGGGCTTGGGTGGAGGTGGTGGGCAGGGGGCACCTGCCGCAGGGTTGTGGGTGACTTGAAAGAGCGGGGAGGGCGGGAAGGCCGTTGGCCGATGCCCTGGAGGGGAGGGTGTCCGCAGGCTGGGGAAGCGTGCTGTCAGAAACCTGGCGGAGGGGAAGGGGAGGGCACGCACGATGCGGCGCCTGCTGCGGACCGCCGCCCCTGCAGCGCGCAGGCTGGGGCCGGGCTGGCTGAGGAGCAGCTCTGCGGAAAAGGCCCTGGGGGCCGGTGGTGGCGGCAGCGCAGGGGTAAGAGGAGCGGCGAGCGCAGCTGGAGGCGGCTGGAGGAGAAGGCAAGCCTGGGTGGTGCTGGAGTGCCGCGGGCAGGTGGGGGAAGCGATAGCTGCCCTTTGGGCGGCCCTTGTGAGGGGGCGCGTGGAGGGCTGTGTGCGTTTTGGGCTGCCCGGAGAGCGCGAGGCAGGCGGTGCCGTCGTGGCGGGGGCGAGGGGCGGCCCGCGGGCTGAGGAGGGGGCTGGAGGCCAGGATGCGGGCAGGAGGCCGCTGGCAGCGCCTGTGCCGCAGGGGCAGCCTTTGTGTGCGTGCAGCCAAACGGCGGGCGGGAAGGATGCGAAGGCAAGGGGCCCTGAGCCCCCGGTCCTTGGCAAGGAGGGCGACTTTCAGGCCACAGCCGCCCCGGCTGCACTCGGCGCCCTCTTTGGGCGCCATCACAGTGGCCTGCTGCTGTCACCGGTGACCTCGCTGCCCATTGTCCCGGGCAGCATAAAAAAGGGCGCCTGGGGGTGGGGCCCGGCTCACCGAGCTTCTGGCTCCCGTCGCGCCAAGGAGACTTGGAGCAGGCAGGGTGCGAGGAGGCCGAAGGCAGCTGCTGCCCCTCTTTGTGAGGCGCGTTCAGGAAGCTTGCCGTGCGGGATGGACGGCAGGGCGGGCCACGACGGCAAGAGGGCGCTCCTGAAGCGGGCGAACTCCCGCTACCACCTGAGGACGCTCGTAGTCACCGCCAGTGGTCGCACAAGGAGTGCTGCGGAGTCAGTGGAGGTGGACCATCCACAAGAAGCTGGGGTTCAACCGATGGAGGTGGACCCTCCGCAAGAGGCTGGGGTTCAGCCCATGGAGGTGGACCCTCCTGAAGACCGCGTGGAACCAATGGAGGTGGACCCACCGGCGGCGAAGCGGGCACGGCCCAGCATGGACATGTATGGGGTGGCCTGGAGAGCGGGGCGTCGCCGTACCACCAAGAGGGCCCCGGCCTCTCAAGGCCCTCTGCCTGGGCCCAGTGGCCTGCAAGTGGTTCTTCCGCAGCCAGCGGGTAGCCAAGAGCAGGCGAAGAAGGGGGCCGTGCCCAAGCGGGGAAGGAGGCGTTAGCCCAGCCCGCCAGCACAGGGTCCCGCGGCCATCAGTAAAAGAGCTGTTGACTTTGTAGTCTTGCGTGAGCCCTCCTTTCCTGCCCCGCAGCGCGCCCACCCCCTGTCGCTGGCGTGTGCAGAGGTGGGATCTCTGGTGGCCTGAGGCGGGGAGGAGAGGGCCTGTCTTCCTTGGGGCTGTTGTGGCGGGGTGACAGGAGGAGTGCGTGGGAGGGGCCCCTCAGGTCCCGGGGGCCTCGAGGGTGTTTCTTTTGATCTGAGGAGGAGGAGGAGGAGGCGGCGGCGAGTGGGGGCTTGCTGCCTTGAGCTCCTTGTCCCTGCGGCTGCCTAAGGGGTGGCTGAAGCTGGAGGCCGAGCCTTCCTGGGTGGGTGTGCACAGAGCCTGAAGAAGAGAGGCGCCGAAGCAGCTGCAGAGCGAGTTGTTCCTTTGGAGAAGCCAGAGCCTTTGCTTGTGGCCGTGATCTCTGCAGGAAGGTGTGTTCTGCTCGCCTCCATAGGAGTCGTTTTCAGGATGGGGCTGATTTGTGACGAGCGTCCCACGGCTTTGCTCTCTGCCTGGCGCTCGGGAGGCTGCCTGCGGTGCTCCGTGCCCTGTCTCTGCCGCCCGACTCTGGGTGTAGCGCCTGAGACAAGAGGCAGCTGTGCCCGGAGCTGCTGCTTCTGCCTGAGCCTGGGACTGGTGTTCTCTAGAGCTGCTGTCACTGTTGCCTCTGGGGTTCTCTCCCGCTGTGAAGGTGTGCTGGGCACTTGGGGTTGTGTTTCAGGATGCTGCGCACTGGGGAGGGTCTTCCTGGGGTTGCTGTCCAGCTGGCGTCACCAGCCTGCCTCTCCCTCTCTCTCGATGGTGCAGGAGAAGTCAGCTGTGTGGTCCTCAGCCTTGGAGGTGCTTCTCTGTAGAAACGCGGTGAGGTCTCGTGAAAGGGTGGGTGCGTTTCCTTTGTGTGTACGGGCCCTCTAAGGAGACCAGTTTCATCAGAAAAGGCCTTCTTTTAGCTTTGCTTTCCTCCTCCTCTCTTTGCTTTCCTCCCCCCTGCTCTCTTTGCCCCCCTGCTCTCTTTGCCCCCCTGCTCTCTCTTCCCCTGTAGTCTGTTTCCAGCGCAGCCCTCCTGTGGTCTTGGGAAGGTTGCGGACGAGTTTTTTTCCTGCCGGAGAGTGCTAAAGGGATTCCTGCTAGTTGGCGTTTGCTGTTTGGAGGTGCGAGGAGCGTGTGTTTCTCCTCCGGGAACTATGTTACGAAAAAGGTTGAGTTTCCTTTGCAGGTGTTGGACACTCTGAAATTTTTGGGCGGGTTGTGCTCTTTGAGCCGCCAGCAGAGCAAGGTGGCAGTGTGTGGCCTGTGCCTTTGCCCGGACAGACGGCGCCCGTCTGGTCTGTTCCTTCCAGCTGTTGACTGCGTAAGGCAGTCCTGGAGTGGAGGTTTCTGAGTGAAGCGGGCTGCAGTCAAACTGCATGTAGCCTAAGGGGGAGCCTGTGTGGGAGCGATAGCCTCCAGCTGCGGTAACACGAGTGAGTGAGCGTGCCTTGGCTGTGGAGCTTGTAGGCAGGTGGAGTGTCCGAAGCAGGAGCCCGCTGAGTACTGCGTGGCTTTGCAGGTGCCTTTTTCCCGCGTGTCTCTTCTTTCCCCTTGCCAGCCGTCAGCTTCTGCTTGTGCGCTGGAAAGTGCTCTCAGGTGGGTGTGCAGGGGAGAGCTGGCCTGCAAAGGCATTGTGGGAGGAGCAGGTGAGGTGGAGTTGCCCGAAGACCCTGGGAGGTGGAGGGAGAAGTCACTTGATGTGCTCTGGTGCATGGACAGGCTCTTCTGTGGGGTGCCAGTGAAGTTTTTTGTGGTGTTTGCAGCTCTTATGCTCCGTGGGGCAGTCTGCGAACTTCTTTCTTCATGGCTCCCTTTCTGTCGCGGTGTGTGCTGAGCACCGTGTCAGCCAGGATCGCCATCTTTTCCTGAAGAGAGCCTGTCCCTGAGAAAAGAGTGTCCCTGTCAAAGTGGTGGTGCTTGGAAAGGAGCCCCGCAGTGGTGCCCATGGAGTGGTCAAATAGGTGCCTCAAGAGGTTCCTGGAGGAGGGCTCGCAGGAGAGTGAGTGGGGGCAGCTGGCCTGACTTGCAGGTGTGCATAGCCCAGGTGGCTGCTGAAGTGCTGGGTGAGGTGCTGGCTGGGGTGCGTATATGCGTGCGTGCGTGTGTGCGCGCGTGCGTGTTCAAGGCCCCACAGGTGATGTGTGTGAGAGCCTGGGGTATGGGTACTTCAGGCCTGGAAAGATGGGTGGTGTGAGGGAGGAGAGCAGGGCCCCCCCGCGGTGCTGCTGCCAAGCAAATGCTGCGGTGCTGTGCGGAGGGAAGAAGCGGGGCTTTGGCCAGAAGGTGTCAAGCCTGAAGCGTGAGGAGTGCTTGTGACTGGGGCTAGTTCCTAACTGGCGGCCCTCCCCGTCTGCTCAGGAAGGTGATGACCTTGAGGCTTGTAGCCCTGAAAGAGACCAAAGCGGCACTTCTGTGGAGCTTTTGTGCCTGGAGGAAGCGGTAATTCTCCATCTGCCGGGTCTCCAAAGTCGTAGCGTGCACCCCTTTGCTTGAACGGCTTCCCCTTCCCCAAGGAGTATTTTGTCGTCTTGCTGACTGCGTCCTACTCAAATGCTGCTCCAGCGTATGCAGGCCCAGGGCAGTCTGGCGTGAGGAACGATGGTCGTGGCTTGCCGTTGTCTTTCGCCGTGCCGCCGCTCTCCTTCCTTTTCCAAGATGAGTCATTGCTAGAGGCCTGGGAACCTGCAACTGGCTCGTAGGTGTAACGGCTGAAATGCGTGGCAACGACTGTTCGAGCTGGGTGGTATGCTGGGGACGCAAGCAGCTCAGCTCCATTTGTGTTGCAGATGAGCCCGTCGTGCAACTTCTGTCGCCCCTTTGCTGTGTGGGCTCTCCCAGGACTCTACGGCCCTGACTTGAGCACCTGAGCGCCTTCGTGCGTTGTCCCGCCAGTGGCGCTCCAGAAGTCAGCGTCAAGTTTAGCAGAAGCATAGGGAGATGAGGTTATAAACGTAGAGCGTGAGCAGCTGCGTTCCTGGTTCTGCTGCGTGCCTGGCTCTGGAGCAGGACACGGGGCGTGCCCTGAGGTAAGAGCATGCGTGCCCCGTGCTCTCTGGAGAGCGGGGCTCCTCCTGGCAAGAGCTGCTTGGAGATGCAGCTGCAGGCCTGTTGCTCGTGGCTGAAATGGTGTTCCCGAGAGTCGTCTTCCACGGCGTGAGTCTTGTGAGTTGCTCTCGTATTGAAAAAGCATTGGTGAAAAGCCCCGGGGAAGATGGCTGCAATGAAGGGAGCCTGTTGCTTTGTGTCCTTTGCCATTTGTCTGTGAGGAGAAGAGAAAGGGGAAGGAAGAGGAGGGGAGTGAGCCACTGGTGTCCCTAGGCCGAGGCATGCCTCCTCAAACCAAGAGCTGTTGTGCTTGCAGTTTTCCTCTTGGGTGCTGCGTTGTGGTTTTGGTTGGTCGATCGGTCTGTCTGTAAATGGCTCTATTTTTCCTCATTTTTTTTCTCGTTGCCTTGGCACTGAGTTTGCGAAGATGGGTGCTGAATGAGCTAGGAGGTCTTTTGGGACCCAAATGACTTTGCAACGTCTTCTGAGTCTCTCACTGTCTCTGTCACACAAAGTCAGCTGTGACATGCTGTGCACTTGGGAAGGGGGAGCAGGTAAGCTGCGACAGGTGTGCTGACACAGTGTTGCTGCGACATTGCAGTAGGTTTGAAGAAGCCGGCGGGCCCCAGGGAGCTGGCTATGGTTGCCTGTGAGGCAAAATGCTGTGTTGCCCTTGGAAAGGCAATGTGCCATTGGCTGGGGTGGGAAAGGAGGCGAAATGGCAGCAGCGTAGAGGAGGTGGTGGGAGGCAGCTGGGGGGTTGTGCAAGGGCGAGCGGTGCCGGGCCCCAGCTGGGAGCTAGCGCTGAGGAGCTGTGTGGCCGCGTGGGCCAAGGGGAGAGCAGTGCGTGTCGTTTGCCCCGAGGTTAGCAAGGCCCGTGACAGAGTCTCCCGCAGCCTGCTGGTAGCCGCTGGGCGAGGTGTGGAGGGGAGAAGCGGGCTGCGAGGCGGGTGGGCCAGTGTCTTGCTGGAGGCAGGAGGAAGCGCCAGCGAGGGCCAGGTGCTGACGGTGTTGCTTGGGGTGAGTGTTGGGGCTGATGGTGGTGAAGGTGCGAAGGAAGGGCTTGGGTGGAGGTGGTGGGCAGGGGGCACCTGCCGCAGGGTTGTGGGTGACTTGAAAGAGCGGGGAGGGCGGGAAGGCCGTTGGCCGATGCCCTGGAGGGGAGGGTGTCCGCAGGCTGGGGAAGCGTGCTGTCAGAAACCTGGCGGAGGGGAAGGGGAGGGCACGCACGATGCGGCGCCTGCTGCGGACCGCCGCCCCTGCAGCGCGCAGGCTGGGGCCGGGCTGGCTGAGGAGCAGCTCTGCGGAAAAGGCCCTGGGGGCCGGTGGTGGCGGCAGCGCAGGGGTAAGAGGAGCGGCGAGCGCAGCTGGAGGCGGCTGGAGGAGAAGGCAAGCCTGGGTGGTGCTGGAGTGCCGCGGGCAGGTGGGGGAAGCGATAGCTGCCCTTTGGGCGGCCCTTGTGAGGGGGCGCGTGGAGGGCTGTGTGCGTTTTGGGCTGCCCGGAGAGCGCGAGGCAGGCGGTGCCGTCGTGGCGGGGGCGAGGGGCGGCCCGCGGGCTGAGGAGGGGGCTGGAGGCCAGGATGCGGGCAGGAGGCCGCTGGCAGCGCCTGTGCCGCAGGGGCAGCCTTTGTGTGCGTGCAGCCAAACGGCGGGCGGGAAGGATGCGAAGGCAAGGGGCCCTGAGCCCCCGGTCCTTGGCAAGGAGGGCGACTTTCAGGCCACAGCCGCCCCGGCTGCACTCGGCGCCCTCTTTGGGCGCCATCACAGTGGCCTGCTGCTGTCACCGGTGACCTCGCTGCCCATTGTCCCGGGCAGCATAAAAAAGGGCGCCTGGGGGTGGGGCCCGGCTCACCGAGCTTCTGGCTCCCGTCGCGCCAAGGAGACTTGGAGCAGGCAGGGTGCGAGGAGGCCGAAGGCAGCTGCTGCCCCTCTTTGTGAGGCGCGTTCAGGAAGCTTGCCGTGCGGGATGGACGGCAGGGCGGGCCACGACGGCAAGAGGGCGCTCCTGAAGCGGGCGAACTCCCGCTACCACCTGAGGACGCTCGTAGTCACCGCCAGTGGTCGCACAAGGAGTGCTGCGGAGTCAGTGGAGGTGGACCATCCACAAGAAGCTGGGGTTCAACCGATGGAGGTGGACCCTCCGCAAGAGGCTGGGGTTCAGCCCATGGAGGTGGACCCTCCTGAAGACCGCGTGGAACCAATGGAGGTGGACCCACCGGCGGCGAAGCGGGCACGGCCCAGCATGGACATGTATGGGGTGGCCTGGAGAGCGGGGCGTCGCCGTACCACCAAGAGGGCCCCGGCCTCTCAAGGCCCTCTGCCTGGGCCCAGTGGCCTGCAAGTGGTTCTTCCGCAGCCAGCGGGTAGCCAAGAGCAGGCGAAGAAGGGGGCCGTGCCCAAGCGGGGAAGGAGGCGTTAGCCCAGCCCGCCAGCACAGGGTCCCGCGGCCATCAGTAAAAGAGCTGTTGACTTTGTAGTCTTGCGTGAGCCCTCCTTTCCTGCCCCGCAGCGCGCCCACCCCCTGTCACTGGCGTGTGCAGAGGTGGGATCTCTGGTGGCCTGAGGCAGGGAGGAGAGGGCCTGTCTTCCTTGGGGCTGTTGTGGCGGGGTGACAGGAGGAGTGCGTGGGAGGGGCCCCTCAGGTCCCGGGGGCCTCGAGGGTGTTTCTTTTGATCTGAGGAGGAGGAGGAGGAGGCGGCGGCGAGTGGGGGCTTGCTGCCTTGAGCTCCTTGTCCCTGCGGCTGCCTAAGGGGTGGCTGAAGCTGGAGGCCGAGCCTTCCTGGGTGGGTGTGCACAGAGCCTGAAGAAGAGAGGCGCCGAAGCAGCTGCAGAGCGAGTTGTTCCTTTGGAGAAGCCAGAGCCTTTGCTTGTGGCCGTGATCTCTGCAGGAAGGTGTGTTCTGCTCGCCTCCATAGGAGTCGTTTTCAGGATGGGGCTGATTTGTGACGAGCGTCCCACGGCTTTGCTCTCTGCCTGGCGCTCGGGAGGCTGCCTGCGGTGCTCCGTGCCCTGTCTCTGCCGCCCGACTCTGGGTGTAGCGCCTGAGACAAGAGGCAGCTGTGCCCGGAGCTGCTGCTTCTGCCTGAGCCTGGGACTGGTGTTCTCTAGAGCTGCTGTCACTGTTGCCTCTGGGGTTCTCTCCCGCTGTGAAGGTGTGCTGGGCACTTGGGGTTGTGTTTCAGGATGCTGCGCACTGGGGAGGGTCTTCCTGGGGTTGCTGTCCAGCTGGCGTCACCAGCCTGCCTCTCCCTCTCTCTCGATGGTGCAGGAGAAGTCAGCTGTGTGGTCCTCAGCCTTGGAGGTGCTTCTCTGTAGAAACGCGGTGAGGTCTCGTGAAAGGGTGGGTGCGTTTCCTTTGTGTGTACGGGCCCTCTAAGGAGACCGGTTTCATCAGAAAAGGCCTTCTTTTAGCTTTGCTTTCCTCCTCCTCTCTTTGCTTTCCTCCCCCCTGCTCTCTTTGCCCCCCTGCTCTCTTTGCCCCCCTGCTCTCTCTTCCCCTGTAGTCTGTTTCCAGCGCAGCCCTCCTGTGGTCTTGGGAAGGTTGCGGACGAGTTTTTTTCCTGCCGGAGAGTGCTAAAGGGATTCCTGCTAGTTGGCGTTTGCTGTTTGGAGGTGCGAGGAGCGTGTGTTTCTCCTCCGGGAACTATGTTACGAAAAAGGTTGAGTTTCCTTTGCAGGTGTTGGACACTCTGAAATTTTTGGGCGGGTTGTGCTCTTTGAGCCGCCAGCAGAGCAAGGTGGCAGTGTGTGGCCTGTGCCTTTGCCCGGACAGACGGCGCCCGTCTGGTCTGTTCCTTCCAGCTGTTGACTGCGTAAGGCAGTCCTGGAGTGGAGGTTTCTGAGTGAAGCGGGCTGCAGTCAAACTGCATGTAGCCTAAGGGGGAGCCTGTGTGGGAGCGATAGCCTCCAGCTGCGGTAACACGAGTGAGTGAGCGTGCCTTGGCTGTGGAGCTTGTAGGCAGGTGGAGTGTCCGAAGCAGGAGCCCGCTGAGTACTGCGTGGCTTTGCAGGTGCCTTTTTCCCGCGTGTCTCTTCTTTCCCCTTGCCAGCCGTCAGCTTCTGCTTGTGCGCTGGAAAGTGCTCTCAGGTGGGTGTGCAGGGGAGAGCTGGCCTGCAAAGGCATTGTGGGAGGAGCAGGTGAGGTGGAGTTGCCCGAAGACCCTGGGAGGTGGAGGGAGAAGTCACTTGATGTGCTCTGGTGCATGGACAGGCTCTTCTGTGGGGTGCCAGTGAAGTTTTTTGTGGTGTTTGCAGCTCTTATGCTCCGTGGGGCAGTCTGCGAACTTCTTTCTTCATGGCTCCCTTTCTGTCGCGGTGTGTGCTGAGCACCGTGTCAGCCAGGATCGCCATCTTTTCCTGAAGAGAGCCTGTCCCTGAGAAAAGAGTGTCCCTGTCAAAGTGGTGGTGCTTGGAAAGGAGCCCCGCAGTGGTGCCCATGGAGTGGTCAAATAGGTGCCTCAAGAGGTTCCTGGAGGAGGGCTCGCAGGAGAGTGAGTGGGGGCAGCTGGCCTGACTTGCAGGTGTGCATAGCCCAGGTGGCTGCTGAAGTGCTGGGTGAGGTGCTGGCTGGGGTGCGTATATGCGTGCGTGCGTGTGTGCGCGCGTGCGTGTTCAAGGCCCCACAGGTGATGTGTGTGAGAGCCTGGGGTATGGGTACTTCAGGCCTGGAAAGATGGGTGGTGTGAGGGAGGAGAGCAGGGCCCCCCCGCGGTGCTGCTGCCAAGCAAATGCTGCGGTGCTGTGCGGAGGGAAGAAGCGGGGCTTTGGCCAGAAGGTGTCAAGCCTGAAGCGTGAGGAGTGCTTGTGACTGGGGCTAGTTCCTAACTGGCGGCCCTCCCCGTCTGCTCAGGAAGGTGATGACCTTGAGGCTTGTAGCCCTGAAAGAGACCAAAGCGGCACTTCTGTGGAGCTTTTGTGCCTGGAGGAAGCGGTAATTCTCCATCTGCCGGGTCTCCAAAGTCGTAGCGTGCACCCCTTTGCTTGAACGGCTTCCCCTTCCCCAAGGAGTATTTTGTCGTCTTGCTGACTGCGTCCTACTCAAATGCTGCTCCAGCGTATGCAGGCCCAGGGCAGTCTGGCGTGAGGAACGATGGTCGTGGCTTGCCGTTGTCTTTCGCCGTGCCGCCGCTCTCCTTCCTTTTCCAAGATGAGTCATTGCTAGAGGCCTGGGAACCTGCAACTGGCTCGTAGGTGTAACGGCTGAAATGCGTGGCAACGACTGTTCGAGCTGGGTGGTATGCTGGGGACGCAAGCAGCTCAGCTCCATTTGTGTTGCAGATGAGCCCGTCGTGCAACTTCTGTCGCCCCTTTGCTGTGTGGGCTCTCCCAGGACTCTACGGCCCTGACTTGAGCACCTGAGCGCCTTCGTGCGTTGTCCCGCCAGTGGCGCTCCAGAAGTCAGCGTCAAGTTTAGCAGAAGCATAGGGAGATGAGGTTATAAACGTAGAGCGTGAGCAGCTGCGTTCCTGGTTCTGCTGCGTGCCTGGCTCTGGAGCAGGACACGGGGCGTGCCCTGAGGTAAGAGCGTGCGTGCCCCGTGCTCTCTGGAGAGCGGGGCTCCTCCTGGCAAGAGCTGCTTGGAGATGCAGCTGCAGGCCTGTTGCTCGTGGCTGAAATGGTGTTCCCGAGAGTCGTCTTCCACGGCGTGAGTCTTGTGAGTTGCTCTCGTATTGAAAAAGCATTGGTGAAAAGCCCCGGGGAAGATGGCTGCAATGAAGGGAGCCTGTTGCTTTGTGTCCTTTGCCATTTGTCTGTGAGGAGAAGAGAAAGGGGAAGGAAGAGGAGGGGAGTGAGCCACTGGTGTCCCTAGGCCGAGGCATGCCTCCTCAAACCAAGAGCTGTTGTGCTTGCAGTTTTCCTCTTGGGTGCTGCGTTGTGGTTTTGGTTGGTCGATCGGTCTGTCTGTAAATGGCTCTATTTTTCCTCATTTTTTTTCTCGTTGCCTTGGCACTGAGTTTGCGAAGATGGGTGCTGAATGAGCTAGGAGGTCTTTTGGGACCCAAATGACTTTGCAACGTCTTCTGAGTCTCTCACTGTCTCTGTCACACAAAGTCAGCTGTGACATGCTGTGCACTTGGGAAGGGGGAGCAGGTAAGCTGCGACAGGTGTGCTGACACAGTGTTGCTGCGACATTGCAGTAGGTTTGAAGAAGCCGGCGGGCCCCAGGGAGCTGGCTATGGTTGCCTGTGAGGCAAAATGCTGTGTTGCCCTTGGAAAGGCAATGTGCCATTGGCTGGGGTGGGAAAGGAGGCGAAATGGCAGCAGCGTAGAGGAGGTGGTGGGAGGCAGCTGGGGGGTTGTGCAAGGGCGAGCGGTGCCGGGCCCCAGCTGGGAGCTAGCGCTGAGGAGCTGTGTGGCCGCGTGGGCCAAGGGGAGAGCAGTGCGTGTCGTTTGCCCCGAGGTTAGCAAGGCCCGTGACAGAGTCTCCCGCAGCCTGCTGGTAGCCGCTGGGCGAGGTGTGGAGGGGAGAAGCGGGCTGCGAGGCGGGTGGGCCAGTGTCTTGCTGGAGGCAGGAGGAAGCGCCAGCGAGGGCCAGGTGCTGACGGTGTTGCTTGGGGTGAGTGTTGGGGCTGATGGTGGTGAAGGTGCGAAGGAAGGGCTTGGGTGGAGGTGGTGGGCAGGGGGCACCTGCCGCAGGGTTGTGGGTGACTTGAAAGAGCGGGGAGGGCGGGAAGGCCGTTGGCCGATGCCCTGGAGGGGAGGGTGTCCGCAGGCTGGGGAAGCGTGCTGTCAGAAACCTGGCGGAGGGGAAGGGGAGGGCACGCACGATGCGGCGCCTGCTGCGGACCGCCGCCCCTGCAGCGCGCAGGCTGGGGCCGGGCTGGCTGAGGAGCAGCTCTGCGGAAAAGGCCCTGGGGGCCGGTGGTGGCGGCAGCGCAGGGGTAAGAGGAGCGGCGAGCGCAGCTGGAGGCGGCTGGAGGAGAAGGCAAGCCTGGGTGGTGCTGGAGTGCCGCGGGCAGGTGGGGGAAGCGATAGCTGCCCTTTGGGCGGCCCTTGTGAGGGGGCGCGTGGAGGGCTGTGTGCGTTTTGGGCTGCCCGGAGAGCGCGAGGCAGGCGGTGCCGTCGTGGCGGGGGCGAGGGGCGGCCCGCGGGCTGAGGAGGGGGCTGGAGGCCAGGATGCGGGCAGGAGGCCGCTGGCAGCGCCTGTGCCGCAGGGGCAGCCTTTGTGTGCGTGCAGCCAAACGGCGGGCGGGAAGGATGCGAAGGCAAGGGGCCCTGAGCCCCCGGTCCTTGGCAAGGAGGGCGACTTTCAGGCCACAGCCGCCCCGGCTGCACTCGGCGCCCTCTTTGGGCGCCATCACAGTGGCCTGCTGCTGTCACCGGTGACCTCGCTGCCCATTGTCCCGGGCAGCATAAAAAAGGGCGCCTGGGGGTGGGGCCCGGCTCACCGAGCTTCTGGCTCCCGTCGCGCCAAGGAGACTTGGAGCAGGCAGGGTGCGAGGAGGCCGAAGGCAGCTGCTGCCCCTCTTTGTGAGGCGCGTTCAGGAAGCTTGCCGTGCGGGATGGACGGCAGGGCGGGCCACGACGGCAAGAGGGCGCTCCTGAAGCGGGCGAACTCCCGCTACCACCTGAGGACGCTCGTAGTCACCGCCAGTGGTCGCACAAGGAGTGCTGCGGAGTCAGTGGAGGTGGACCATCCACAAGAAGCTGGGGTTCAACCGATGGAGGTGGACCCTCCGCAAGAGGCTGGGGTTCAGCCCATGGAGGTGGACCCTCCTGAAGACCGCGTGGAACCAATGGAGGTGGACCCACCGGCGGCGAAGCGGGCACGGCCCAGCATGGACATGTATGGGGTGGCCTGGAGAGCGGGGCGTCGCCGTACCACCAAGAGGGCCCCGGCCTCTCAAGGCCCTCTGCCTGGGCCCAGTGGCCTGCAAGTGGTTCTTCCGCAGCCAGCGGGTAGCCAAGAGCAGGCGAAGAAGGGGGCCGTGCCCAAGCGGGGAAGGAGGCGTTAGCCCAGCCCGCCAGCACAGGGTCCCGCGGCCATCAGTAAAAGAGCTGTTGACTTTGTAGTCTTGCGTGAGCCCTCCTTTCCTGCCCCGCAGCGCGCCCACCCCCTGTCACTGGCGTGTGCAGAGGTGGGATCTCTGGTGGCCTGAGGCGGGGAGGAGAGGGCCTGTCTTCCTTGGGGCTGTTGTGGCGGGGTGACAGGAGGAGTGCGTGGGAGGGGCCCCTCAGGTCCCGGGGGCCTCGAGGGTGTTTCTTTTGATCTGAGGAGGAGGAGGAGGAGGCGGCGGCGAGTGGGGGCTTGCTGCCTTGAGCTCCTTGTCCCTGCGGCTGCCTAAGGGGTGGCTGAAGCTGGAGGCCGAGCCTTCCTGGGTGGGTGTGCACAGAGCCTGAAGAAGAGAGGCGCCGAAGCAGCTGCAGAGCGAGTTGTTCCTTTGGAGAAGCCAGAGCCTTTGCTTGTGGCCGTGATCTCTGCAGGAAGGTGTGTTCTGCTCGCCTCCATAGGAGTCGTTTTCAGGATGGGGCTGATTTGTGACGAGCGTCCCACGGCTTTGCTCTCTGCCTGGCGCTCGGGAGGCTGCCTGCGGTGCTCCGTGCCCTGTCTCTGCCGCCCGACTCTGGGTGTAGCGCCTGAGACAAGAGGCAGCTGTGCCCGGAGCTGCTGCTTCTGCCTGAGCCTGGGACTGGTGTTCTCTAGAGCTGCTGTCACTGTTGCCTCTGGGGTTCTCTCCCGCTGTGAAGGTGTGCTGGGCACTTGGGGTTGTGTTTCAGGATGCTGCGCACTGGGGAGGGTCTTCCTGGGGTTGCTGTCCAGCTGGCGTCACCAGCCTGCCTCTCCCTCTCTCTCGATGGTGCAGGAGAAGTCAGCTGTGTGGTCCTCAGCCTTGGAGGTGCTTCTCTGTAGAAACGCGGTGAGGTCTCGTGAAAGGGTGGGTGCGTTTCCTTTGTGTGTACGGGCCCTCTAAGGAGACCGGTTTCATCAGAAAAGGCCTTCTTTTAGCTTTGCTTTCCTCCTCCTCTCTTTGCTTTCCTCCCCCCTGCTCTCTTTGCCCCCCTGCTCTCTTTGCCCCCCTGCTCTCTCTTCCCCTGTAGTCTGTTTCCAGCGCAGCCCTCCTGTGGTCTTGGGAAGGTTGCGGACGAGTTTTTTTCCTGCCGGAGAGTGCTAAAGGGATTCCTGCTAGTTGGCGTTTGCTGTTTGGAGGTGCGAGGAGCGTGTGTTTCTCCTCCGGGAACTATGTTACGAAAAAGGTTGAGTTTCCTTTGCAGGTGTTGGACACTCTGAAATTTTTGGGCGGGTTGTGCTCTTTGAGCCGCCAGCAGAGCAAGGTGGCAGTGTGTGGCCTGTGCCTTTGCCCGGACAGACGGCGCCCGTCTGGTCTGTTCCTTCCAGCTGTTGACTGCGTAAGGCAGTCCTGGAGTGGAGGTTTCTGAGTGAAGCGGGCTGCAGTCAAACTGCATGTAGCCTAAGGGGGAGCCTGTGTGGGAGCGATAGCCTCCAGCTGCGGTAACACGAGTGAGTGAGCGTGCCTTGGCTGTGGAGCTTGTAGGCAGGTGGAGTGTCCGAAGCAGGAGCCCGCTGAGTACTGCGTGGCTTTGCAGGTGCCTTTTTCCCGCGTGTCTCTTCTTTCCCCTTGCCAGCCGTCAGCTTCTGCTTGTGCGCTGGAAAGTGCTCTCAGGTGGGTGTGCAGGGGAGAGCTGGCCTGCAAAGGCATTGTGGGAGGAGCAGGTGAGGTGGAGTTGCCCGAAGACCCTGGGAGGTGGAGGGAGAAGTCACTTGATGTGCTCTGGTGCATGGACAGGCTCTTCTGTGGGGTGCCAGTGAAGTTTTTTGTGGTGTTTGCAGCTCTTATGCTCCGTGGGGCAGTCTGCGAACTTCTTTCTTCATGGCTCCCTTTCTGTCGCGGTGTGTGCTGAGCACCGTGTCAGCCAGGATCGCCATCTTTTCCTGAAGAGAGCCTGTCCCTGAGAAAAGAGTGTCCCTGTCAAAGTGGTGGTGCTTGGAAAGGAGCCCCGCAGTGGTGCCCATGGAGTGGTCAAATAGGTGCCTCAAGAGGTTCCTGGAGGAGGGCTCGCAGGAGAGTGAGTGGGGGCAGCTGGCCTGACTTGCAGGTGTGCATAGCCCAGGTGGCTGCTGAAGTGCTGGGTGAGGTGCTGGCTGGGGTGCGTATATGCGTGCGTGCGTGTGTGCGCGCGTGCGTGTTCAAGGCCCCACAGGTGATGTGTGTGAGAGCCTGGGGTATGGGTACTTCAGGCCTGGAAAGATGGGGTGGTGTGAGGGAGGAGAGCAGGGCCCCCCGCGGTGCTGCTGCCAAGCAAATGCTGCGGTGCTGTGCGGAGGGAAGAAGCGGGGCTTTGGCCAGAAGGTGTCAAGCCTGAAGCGTGAGGAGTGCTTGTGACTGGGGCTAGTTCCTAACTGGGCGGCCCTCCCCAGTCTGCTCAGGAAGGTGATGACCTTGAGGCTTGTAGCCCAGAAAGAGACCAAAGCGGCACTTCTGTGGAGCTTTTGTGCCTGGAGGAAGCGGTAATTCTCCATCTGCCGGGGTCTCCAAAGTCGTAGCGTGCACCACCCTTTGCTTGAACGGCTTCCCCTTCCCCAAGGAGTATTTTGTCGTCTTGCTGACTGCGTCCTACTCAAATGCTGCTCCAGCGTATGCAGGCCCAGGGCAGTCTGCGTGAGGAACGATGGTCGTGGCTTGCCGTTGTCCTTCGCCGGTGCCGCCGCTCTCCTTCCTTTTCCAAGATGAGTCATTGCTAGAGGCCTGGGAACCTGCAACTGGCTCGTAGGTGTAACGGCTGAAATGCGTGGCAACGACTGTTCGAGCTGGGTGGTATGCTGGGGACGCAAGCAGCTCAGCTCCATTTGTGTTGCAGATGAGCCCGTCGTGCAACTTCTGTCGCCCCTTTGCTGTGTGGGCTCTCCAGGACTCTACGGCCCTGACTTGAGCACCTGAGCGCCTTCGTGCGTTGTCCCGCCAGTGGCGCTCCAGAAGTCAGCGTCAAGTTTAGCAGAAGCATAGGAGATGAGGTTATAAACGTAGAGCGTGGAGCAGCCTGCGTTCCTGGTTCTGCTGCGTGCCTGGCTCTGGAGCAGGACACGGGGCGTGCCTGAGGTAAGAGCGTGCGTGCCCCGTGCTCTCTGGAGAGCGGGGCTCCTCCTGGCAAGAGCTGCTTGGAGATGCAGCTGCAGGCCTGTTGCTCGTGGCTGAAATGGTGTTCCCGAGAGTCGTCTTCCACGGCGTGAGTCTTGTGAGTTGCTCTCGATTGAAAAAGCATGGTGAAAGCCCCGGGGAAGATGGCTGCAATGAAGGGAGCCTGTTGCTTTGTGTCCTTTGCCATTTGTCTGTGAGGAGAAGAGAAAGGGGAAGGAAGAGGAGGGGAGTGAACACTGGTGTCCCTAGGCCGAGGCATGCCTCCTCAAACCAAGAGCTGTTGTGCTTGCAGTTTTCCTCTTGGGTGCTGCGTTGTGGTTTTGGTTGGTCGATCGGTCTGTCTGTAAATGGCTCTATTTTTCCTCATTTTTTTTCTCGTTGCCTTGGCACTGAGTTTGCGAAGATGGGTGCTGAATGAGCTAGGAGGTCTTTTGGGACCCAAATGACTTTGCAACGTCTTCTGAGTCTCTCACTGTCTCTGTCACACAAAGTCAGCTGTGACATGCTGTGCACTTGGGAAGGGGGAGCAGGTAAGCTGCGACAGGTGTGCTGACACAGTGTTGCTGCGACATTGCAGTAGGTTTGAAGAAGCCGGCGGGCCCCAGGGAGCTGGCTATGGTTGCCTGTGAGGCAAAATGCTGTGTTGCCCTTGGAAAGGCAATGTGCCATTGGCTGGGGTGGGAAAGGAGGAGAAATGGCAGCAGCGTAGAGGAGGTGGTGGGAGGCAGCTGGGGGGTTGTGCAAGGGCGAGCGGTGCCGGGCCCCAGCTGGGAGCTAGCGCTGAGGAGCTGTGTGGCCGCGTGGGCCAAGGGGAGAGCAGTGCGTGTCGTTTGCCCCGAGGTTAGCAAGGCCCGTGACAGAGTCTCCCGCAGCCTGCTGGTAGCCGCTGGGCGAGGTGTGGAGGGGAGAAGCGGGCTGCGAGGCGGGTGGGCCAGTGTCTTGCTGGAGGCAGGAGGAAGCGCCAGCGAGGGCCAGGTGCTGACGGTGTTGCTTGGGGTGAGTGTTGGGGCTGATGGTGGTGAAGGTGCGAAGGAAGGGCTTGGGTGGAGGTGGTGGGCAGGGGGCACCTGCCGCAGGGTTGTGGGTGACTTGAAAGAGCGGGGAGGGCGGGAAGGCCGTTGGCCGATGCCCTGGAGGGGAGGGTGTCCGCAGGCTGGGGAAGCGTGCTGTCAGAAACCTGGCGGAGGGGAAGGGGAGGGCACGCACGATGCGGCGCCTGCTGCGGACCGCCGCCCCTGCAGCGCGCAGGCTGGGGCCGGGCTGGCTGAGGAGCAGCTCTGCGGAAAAGGCCCTGGGGGCCGGTGGTGGCGGCAGCGCAGGGGTAAGAGGAGCGGCGAGCGCAGCTGGAGGCGGCTGGAGGAGAAGGCAAGCCTGGGTGGTGCTGGAGTGCCGCGGGCAGGTGGGGGAAGCGATAGCTGCCCTTTGGGCGGCCCTTGTGAGGGGGCGCGTGGAGGGCTGTGTGCGTTTTGGGCTGCCCGGAGAGCGCGAGGCAGGCGGTGCCGTCGTGGCGGGGGCGAGGGGCGGCCCGCGGGCTGAGGAGGGGGCTGGAGGCCAGGATGCGGGCAGGAGGCCGCTGGCAGCGCCTGTGCCGCAGGGGCAGCCTTTGTGTGCGTGCAGCCAAACGGCGGGCGGGAAGGATGCGAAGGCAAGGGGCCCTGAGCCCCCGGTCCTTGGCAAGGAGGGCGACTTTCAGGCCACAGCCGCCCCGGCTGCACTCGGCGCCCTCTTTGGGCGCCATCACAGTGGCCTGCTGCTGTCACCGGTGACCTCGCTGCCCATTGTCCCGGGCAGCATAAAAAAGGGCGCCTGGGGGTGGGGCCCGGCTCACCGAGCTTCTGGCTCCCGTCGCGCCAAGGAGACTTGGAGCAGGCAGGGTGCGAGGAGGCCGAAGGCAGCTGCTGCCCCTCTTTGTGAGGCGCGTTCAGGAAGCTTGCCGTGCGGGATGGACGGCAGGGCGGGCCACGACGGCAAGAGGGCGCTCCTGAAGCGGGCGAACTCCCGCTACCACCTGAGGACGCTCGTAGTCACCGCCAGTGGTCGCACAAGGAGTGCTGCGGAGTCAGTGGAGGTGGACCATCCACAAGAAGCTGGGGTTCAACCGATGGAGGTGGACCCTCCGCAAGAGGCTGGGGTTCAGCCCATGGAGGTGGACCCTCCTGAAGACCGCGTGGAACCAATGGAGGTGGACCCACCGGCGGCGAAGCGGGCACGGCCCAGCATGGACATGTATGGGGTGGCCTGGAGAGCGGGGCGTCGCCGTACCACCAAGAGGGCCCCGGCCTCTCAAGGCCCTCTGCCTGGGCCCAGTGGCCTGCAAGTGGTTCTTCCGCAGCCAGCGGGTAGCCAAGAGCAGGCGAAGAAGGGGGCCGTGCCCAAGCGGGGAAGGAGGCGTTAGCCCAGCCCGCCAGCACAGGGTCCCGCGGCCATCAGTAAAAGAGCTGTTGACTTTGTAGTCTTGCGTGAGCCCTCCTTTCCTGCCCCGCAGCGCGCCCACCCCCTGTCACTGGCGTGTGCAGAGGTGGGATCTCTGGTGGCCTGAGGCGGGGAGGAGAGGGCCTGTCTTCCTTGGGGCTGTTGTGGCGGGGTGACAGGAGGAGTGCGTGGGAGGGGCCCCTCAGGTCCCGGGGGCCTCGAGGGTGTTTCTTTTGATCTGAGGAGGAGGAGGAGGAGGCGGCGGCGAGTGGGGGCTTGCTGCCTTGAGCTCCTTGTCCCTGCGGCTGCCTAAGGGGTGGCTGAAGCTGGAGGCCGAGCCTTCCTGGGTGGGTGTGCACAGAGCCTGAAGAAGAGAGGCGCCGAAGCAGCTGCAGAGCGAGTTGTTCCTTTGGAGAAGCCAGAGCCTTTGCTTGTGGCCGTGATCTCTGCAGGAAGGTGTGTTCTGCTCGCCTCCATAGGAGTCGTTTTCAGGATGGGGCTGATTTGTGACGAGCGTCCCACGGCTTTGCTCTCTGCCTGGCGCTCGGGAGGCTGCCTGCGGTGCTCCGTGCCCTGTCTCTGCCGCCCGACTCTGGGTGTAGCGCCTGAGACAAGAGGCAGCTGTGCCCGGAGCTGCTGCTTCTGCCTGAGCCTGGGACTGGTGTTCTCTAGAGCTGCTGTCACTGTTGCCTCTGGGGTTCTCTCCCGCTGTGAAGGTGTGCTGGGCACTTGGGGTTGTGTTTCAGGATGCTGCGCACTGGGGAGGGTCTTCCTGGGGTTGCTGTCCAGCTGGCGTCACCAGCCTGCCTCTCCCTCTCTCTCGATGGTGCAGGAGAAGTCAGCTGTGTGGTCCTCAGCCTTGGAGGTGCTTCTCTGTAGAAACGCGGTGAGGTCTCGTGAAAGGGTGGGTGCGTTTCCTTTGTGTGTACGGGCCCTCTAAGGAGACCGGTTTCATCAGAAAAGGCCTTCTTTTAGCTTTGCTTTCCTCCTCCTCTCTTTGCTTTCCTCCCCCCTGCTCTCTTTGCCCCCCTGCTCTCTTTGCCCCCCTGCTCTCTCTTCCCCTGTAGTCTGTTTCCAGCGCAGCCCTCCTGTGGTCTTGGGAAGGTTGCGGACGAGTTTTTTTCCTGCCGGAGAGTGCTAAAGGGATTCCTGCTAGTTGGCGTTTGCTGTTTGGAGGTGCGAGGAGCGTGTGTTTCTCCTCCGGGAACTATGTTACGAAAAAGGTTGAGTTTCCTTTGCAGGTGTTGGACACTCTGAAATTTTTGGGCGGGTTGTGCTCTTTGAGCCGCCAGCAGAGCAAGGTGGCAGTGTGTGGCCTGTGCCTTTGCCCGGACAGACGGCGCCCGTCTGGTCTGTTCCTTCCAGCTGTTGACTGCGTAAGGCAGTCCTGGAGTGGAGGTTTCTGAGTGAAGCGGGCTGCAGTCAAACTGCATGTAGCCTAAGGGGGAGCCTGTGTGGGAGCGATAGCCTCCAGCTGCGGTAACACGAGTGAGTGAGCGTGCCTTGGCTGTGGAGCTTGTAGGCAGGTGGAGTGTCCGAAGCAGGAGCCCGCTGAGTACTGCGTGGCTTTGCAGGTGCCTTTTTCCCGCGTGTCTCTTCTTTCCCCTTGCCAGCCGTCAGCTTCTGCTTGTGCGCTGGAAAGTGCTCTCAGGTGGGTGTGCAGGGGAGAGCTGGCCTGCAAAGGCATTGTGGGAGGAGCAGGTGAGGTGGAGTTGCCCGAAGACCCTGGGAGGTGGAGGGAGAAGTCACTTGATGTGCTCTGGTGCATGGACAGGCTCTTCTGTGGGGTGCCAGTGAAGTTTTTTGTGGTGTTTGCAGCTCTTATGCTCCGTGGGGCAGTCTGCGAACTTCTTTCTTCATGGCTCCCTTTCTGTCGCGGTGTGTGCTGAGCACCGTGTCAGCCAGGATCGCCATCTTTTCCTGAAGAGAGCCTGTCCCTGAGAAAAGAGTGTCCCTGTCAAAGTGGTGGTGCTTGGAAAGGAGCCCCGCAGTGGTGCCCATGGAGTGGTCAAATAGGTGCCTCAAGAGGTTCCTGGAGGAGGGCTCGCAGGAGAGTGAGTGGGGGCAGCTGGCCTGACTTGCAGGTGTGCATAGCCCAGGTGGCTGCTGAAGTGCTGGGTGAGGTGCTGGCTGGGGTGCGTATATGCGTGCGTGCGTGTGTGCGCGCGTGCGTGTTCAAGGCCCCACAGGTGATGTGTGTGAGAGCCTGGGGTATGGGTACTTCAGGCCTGGAAAGATGGGTGGTGTGAGGGAGGAGAGCAGGGCCCCCCCGCGGTGCTGCTGCCAAGCAAATGCTGCGGTGCTGTGCGGAGGGAAGAAGCGGGGCTTTGGCCAGAAGGTGTCAAGCCTGAAGCGTGAGGAGTGCTTGTGACTGGGGCTAGTTCCTAACTGGCGGCCCTCCCCGTCTGCTCAGGAAGGTGATGACCTTGAGGCTTGTAGCCCTGAAAGAGACCAAAGCGGCACTTCTGTGGAGCTTTTGTGCCTGGAGGAAGCGGTAATTCTCCATCTGCCGGGTCTCCAAAGTCGTAGCGTGCACCCCTTTGCTTGAACGGCTTCCCCTTCCCCAAGGAGTATTTTGTCGTCTTGCTGACTGCGTCCTACTCAAATGCTGCTCCAGCGTATGCAGGCCCAGGGCAGTCTGGCGTGAGGAACGATGGTCGTGGCTTGCCGTTGTCTTTCGCCGTGCCGCCGCTCTCCTTCCTTTTCCAAGATGAGTCATTGCTAGAGGCCTGGGAACCTGCAACTGGCTCGTAGGTGTAACGGCTGAAATGCGTGGCAACGACTGTTCGAGCTGGGTGGTATGCTGGGGACGCAAGCAGCTCAGCTCCATTTGTGTTGCAGATGAGCCCGTCGTGCAACTTCTGTCGCCCCTTTGCTGTGTGGGCTCTCCCAGGACTCTACGGCCCTGACTTGAGCACCTGAGCGCCTTCGTGCGTTGTCCCGCCAGTGGCGCTCCAGAAGTCAGCGTCAAGTTTAGCAGAAGCATAGGGAGATGAGGTTATAAACGTAGAGCGTGAGCAGCTGCGTTCCTGGTTCTGCTGCGTGCCTGGCTCTGGAGCAGGACACGGGGCGTGCCCTGAGGTAAGAGCGTGCGTGCCCCGTGCTCTCTGGAGAGCGGGGCTCCTCCTGGCAAGAGCTGCTTGGAGATGCAGCTGCAGGCCTGTTGCTCGTGGCTGAAATGGTGTTCCCGAGAGTCGTCTTCCACGGCGTGAGTCTTGTGAGTTGCTCTCGTATTGAAAAAGCATTGGTGAAAAGCCCCGGGGAAGATGGCTGCAATGAAGGGAGCCTGTTGCTTTGTGTCCTTTGCCATTTGTCTGTGAGGAGAAGAGAAAGGGGAAGGAAGAGGAGGGGAGTGAGCCACTGGTGTCCCTAGGCCGAGGCATGCCTCCTCAAACCAAGAGCTGTTGTGCTTGCAGTTTTCCTCTTGGGTGCTGCGTTGTGGTTTTGGTTGGTCGATCGGTCTGTCTGTAAATGGCTCTATTTTTCCTCATTTTTTTTCTCGTTGCCTTGGCACTGAGTTTGCGAAGATGGGTGCTGAATGAGCTAGGAGGTCTTTTGGGACCCAAATGACTTTGCAACGTCTTCTGAGTCTCTCACTGTCTCTGTCACACAAAGTCAGCTGTGACATGCTGTGCACTTGGGAAGGGGGAGCAGGTAAGCTGCGACAGGTGTGCTGACACAGTGTTGCTGCGACATTGCAGTAGGTTTGAAGAAGCTGGCGGGCCCCAGGGAGCTGGCTATGGTTGCCTGTGAGGCAAAATGCTGTGTTGCCCTTGGAAAGGCAATGTGCCATTGGCTGGGGTGGGAAAGGAGGCGAAATGGCAGCAGCGTAGAGGAGGTGGTGGGAGGCAGCTGGGGGGTTGTGCAAGGGCGAGCGGTGCCGGGCCCCAGCTGGGAGCTAGCGCTGAGGAGCTGTGTGGCCGCGTGGGCCAAGGGGAGAGCAGTGCGTGTCGTTTGCCCCGAGGTTAGCAAGGCCCGTGACAGAGTCTCCCGCAGCCTGCTGGTAGCCGCTGGGCGAGGTGTGGAGGGGAGAAGCGGGCTGCGAGGCGGGTGGGCCAGTGTCTTGCTGGAGGCAGGAGGAAGCGCCAGCGAGGGCCAGGTGCTGACGGTGTTGCTTGGGGTGAGTGTTGGGGCTGATGGTGGTGAAGGTGCGAAGGAAGGGCTTGGGTGGAGGTGGTGGGCAGGGGGCACCTGCCGCAGGGTTGTGGGTGACTTGAAAGAGCGGGGAGGGCGGGAAGGCCGTTGGCCGATGCCCTGGAGGGAGGGTGTCCGCAGGCTGGGGAAGCGTGCTGTCAGAAACCTGGCGGAGGGGAAGGGGAGGGCACGCACGATGCGGCGCCTGCTGCGGACCGCCGCCCCTGCAGCGCGCAGGCTGGGGCCGGGCTGGCTGAGGAGCAGCTCTGCGGAAAAGGCCCTGGGGGCCGGTGGTGGCGGCAGCGCAGGGGTAAGAGGAGCGGCGAGCGCAGCTGGAGGCGGCTGGAGGAGAAGGCAAGCTCTGGGTGGTGCTGGAGTGCCGCGGGCAGGTGGGGGAAGCGATAGCTGCCCTTTGGGCGGCCCTTGTGAGGGGGCGCGTGGAGGGCTGTGTGCGTTTTGGGCTGCCCGGAGAGCGCGAGGCAGGCGGTGCCGTCGTGGCGGGGGCGAGGGGCGGCCCGCGGGCTGAGGAGGGGGCTGGAGGCCAGGATGCGGGCAGGAGGCCGCTGGCAGCGCCTGTGCCGCAGGGCAGCCTTTGTGTGCGTGCAGCCAAACGGCGGGCGGGAAGGATGCGAAGGCAAGGGGCCCTGAGCCCCCGGTCCTTGGCAAGGAGGGCGACTTTCAGGCCACAGCCGCCCCGGCTGCACTCGGCGCCCTCTTTGA